>NC_139943.1:164461-186961 GCF_963454915.1 Gymnoscopelus microlampas
GTCCGGAATTCAAAATTTACATGAGTAAAAGTACAAAGGTATTGGTATCAAAATGTACTTAAAGTACCAAAAGTAAAAGTACTAACATGTTTGAAAATAGCAGATCTACTAAAATGTTTAGCTGATAATAGTCTATTTGAAAATAGCAGATTTACAAGCTCGTAGAGCTTGTAGATCTGCTATTTTCAAATAGACTATTATGTATAAAATAGGGCTAAAGTGGTTAATGTATGTTTTATAATATAATAATTGATAATTGCAAAGTAACTAACGTTTTCAAGTAATTGTAATGGAGTAAAAGTACAATATTTGCCTTTGAGATGCAGTGGACTAGAAGTAAAAATATAGAAAATTGGAAATAATCCAGTAAAGTAAAAGTACCTAAAAAATGTACCTAAGTGCAGTACTTGAGTAAATGTACTTAGTTACTTTACACCACTGAGCGAAATGTATTTTCACTCCCAACTTGTCATATTTCACCCTGCCATGCTACCATGCGTTAATGCATACCATGTTGACAGTGACGGAAGGTACTGTAAGTACATCATCTTGGGGTGGGGTGAGTGCGGTAAGTGATATTTTTGGTTAAAACAAAAGGTTTTTTGTTAACTCATTCACGTGTTGTCACGTGTGATCACGTGTTAAATCACGTGATCACAACAACAAAAAAAGTAGCCACCTTTCATGTTAAAGGATTCACGAAAGTAAACATTTTCTCGGATTTCTGTTGTTTTCTGCTTGTTTTTGAAAAAACAAGCCACACTCAAATGGCCATACAGTAGCTCTGGAATGGAGGATCGCGGCCGGCCAATTTTTCCCGATTCTACGGGACCCCCGTGCGTGTAGTGAGCCCATCTCCATGAGGACGGCGGTTGAGTTCTCTAATTTATAGTTTAATAAAGAGCTGGAGAGATGTGGAGATTCCTGTTACTGAACAAACACTCTATAGCAATGATTACTATCAGAATATATTTATATTTTAACCAAAGAAAAGCACTTACCCTACCTTTAAGTACAATTCTGAGCTTTTTCCAATATTTCCGTTAAGTAAAAGTTGCTAAGACTTCCACTTATACGTGCAGTACTTGAGTAAATATACTTAGTAACTGTAATTTCCACCACTGCTCAAAGAATGCATCGGAGTAGACAGACCAATTCATTAGTTCCTTCTGAAGTCTGAAAAATAAGCACACAAAAAAGATTCCTCCAGGGAATGTTCTAGAGTCTAGAGTAATGCTCTAGTAATTCTGGTATTTCCACATTTGTACACAGTAAAAGTGAGACTTGTGTTGACACGGCTACATGTGTCACCACATCACATGGAAGATCAAAGGATTTATATTCCAGGCCCGAGGCAGTGCTAATGGTTAGAGGGCTTATAGTCAGTGGAGGAACTAAATACATTTACTCAGGCACTGCACTTAAGTGCAATTTTGAGGTACTTTTCAACTCTTGTCACAGGAGTTGAAACAAGCACGACGACACCGCAACGGTTTCACGGAATTACGCCCGTTGTGTCCCTCTGCCTGGCAGATTTGCCCGCTACTCCCGATTTGCCCGCAACGTAGGTGGCCGCCTCTTTAGCAGACCTAGAGACCTAGAAAGGACTGACAGCTTGTGGTCCTTTACCGTCCTTCTGATCTATTACTAGGCGCGTCAATCACCCCCCCCATCTGAAAAGCCCTGACATGCTTCATTTCAGGTCATGGGGGGTTGTAAGTGTCGAACAGAGAAAATGCTAGCTTGTAGATGAGCTATTTTCTCCACATGACGCATGCCGTATGGCAAAGTATAAATGGTTTGTCTTGCAAATCATTTGGTGTGAACTAGGCTTTAGTGGCACTGGGACCGGACTAACTCATTGTGGTGCCCGGGGCTACGACCGCGTTCAACCCCCACCCCCCCCCCCTCCCGCGACAGCTGAAAAGCTTCATCAGTGAAGTGAGGGGTGCTGCTATTTCAGAAGCCCCCCAGGACAGTATTGCGGCACCATTACTCGTCCGATCTGTCTCTCTTTTTGGCCAGGCGTTTGTGCCGACCCTCCAGCTTGGTGCCCTGGTCTGCAGCCCCTAAAGCAGTGGTTCCCAAACTGGGGGTTGAGACCCCAGGGGGTCCCCAAATCATTTTGAGGGGTCCCCCAGATGATTAGCTACATTGTTTTCTCACTCAACAGTAAACAAACCAACAGCTTGTAAAGTTACTTTTAATACTAAATTGTCAAATATGACATAAGAAAGACGCAAACATTGTGAGAATAGCCGGACTACAAGCTCACAATGCGGCATGATGCTTGTAGTTTGGCTATTTTCACAATATATATATATGTGCCTACAATTCCAAGTGCTTGTCAGGGTGTGGGGGTCCCCAGTTCAAATCTGATTATTTTGGGGGGTCGCGGCTTGAAAAGTTTGGGAACCCTTGCCCTAAAGGCTGTGCATTAAGGCCAGGGTGCCCTAAAGGCTGTGCATTAAGGCCAGGGTGCCCTAAAGGCTATGCATTAAGGCCAGGGTGCCCTAAAGGCTGTGCATTAAGGCCAGGGTGCCCTAAAGGCTGTGCATTAAGGCCAGGGTTCCTGGGTGCAGCCCTAAAGGCTGTGTATTAAGGCCAGGGTGCCCTAAAGGCTATGCATTAAGGCCAGGGTGCCCTAAAGGCTGTGCATTAAGGCCAGGGTGCCCTAAAGGCTGTGCATTAAGGCCAGGGTGCCTGGGTGCAGCGCTAACAGGCAGCAGGCCTTTAGGTGCCGGCGGGGGCCGCATGCAGCAACAGATGCGAGGACCTGGCCCAGCTCGTCCATCACTGCCTGTCATTATCCCAGCGCACTAAATGATTGTATTAGCGCGTCACGCTGCCTCCTCAAAGCCTCCACTGTTCACTGTTCCACCTCCACCATGTCACGCCTGACAACTCAACCCATGCGTTGATAATTTGCCCTGAAACATTGGCCAGGGACAGGCATCCAATTATGGCCTTTTGCACCCTTGTTCCCAGACGCTCCTCATTTCTCTAATGGCTGACCTCTCATAACTGTGGCCCTTTGATTGGAACGCTGAATGAATGGATCCCTCACTTCTCTCTGTAGGGCTGGACGTATCGCTGATTTTATTGAGCGTTGAGTGTTCTGTCAATTACTTTTTGGATTTTTTTCGATTCATTGAATAATAAAGGCAGAAACCTCTTATCTCCATATTCTAACTTTGTGTGTTTTTTCGTTAATTAATTCCCTACTTGATCATATCTATAAAGAGTCACACAAAAGCATCAAAAACAGAAAAAGTAGCAGATCTACAAGCTCGAAACGCGTCACTTCGCACCGCGTTTCACAGATCTGATACTTTTTCTGTTTTTGAATTTGAATTCAAAAATTTGAATTTATATTATGAGTTACCCTACACTACCCTACCCTACACTACCCTACACTACCCTACCCCACCCTACCCTACCCTACACTACCCTACCCCACCCTACCCCACCCTACCCCACCCTACCCTACCCTACCCTACACTACCCTACACTACCCTACCCTACACTACCCTACACTACCCTACCCCACCCTACCCTACCCTACACTACCCTACACTACACTACCCTACCCCACCCTACCCTACCCTACCCCACCCTACACTACCCTACACTACCCTACACTACCCTACCCCACCCTACCCTACCCTACCCTACACTACCCTACACTACCCTACCCTACACTACCCTACCCTACCCCACCCTACCCTACACTATACCTACCCTACCCTACCCTACCCTACACTACCCTACCCCACCCTACCCCACCCTACCCTACACTACCCTACCCTACCCCACCCTACCCTACACTACCCTACCCTACACTACCCTACCCCACCCTACCCTACACTATACCTACCCTACCCTACCCTACCCTACACTATACCTACCCTACCCTACCCTACCCTACACTACCCTACCCTACCCTACACTACCCTACCCTACACTACCCTACCCCACCCTACCCTACCCTACACTATACCTACCCTACCCCACCCTACCCTACACTACCCTACCCCACCCTACCCTACCCTACACTATACCTACCCTACCCTACCCTACCCTACACTACCCTACCCCACCCTACCCCACCCTACCCCACCCTACCCTACCCTACACTATACCTACCCTACCCTACCCTACCCTACACTACACTACCCTACCCCACCCTACCCTACCCTACACTATACCTACCCTACCCTACCCTACCCTACCCTACACTACCCTACCCCACCCTACCCTACCCTACCCTACACTACCCTACACTACACTACCCTACCCCACCCTACCCTACCCTACCCCACCCTACACTACCCTACACTACCCTACACTACCCTACCCCACCCTACCCTACCCTACCCTACACTACCCTACCCTACACTACCCTACACTACCCTACCCCACCCTACCCTACCCTACACTACCCTACCCTACCCCACCCTACCCTACACTATACCTACCCTACCCTACCCTACCCTACACTACCCTACCCCACCCTACCCCACCCTACCCTACACTACCCTACCCTACCCCACCCTACCCTACACTACCCTACCCTACACTACCCTACCCCACCCTACCCTACCCTACACTATACCTACCCTACCCTACCCTACCCTACACTACCCTACCCTACCCCACCCTACCCTACACTACCCTACACTACACTACCCTACCCCACCCTACCCTACCCTACCCCACCCTACACTACCCTACACTACCCTACACTACCCTACCCCACCCTACCCTACCCTACCCTACACTACCCTACACTACCCTACACTACCCTACCCCACCCTACCCTACCCTACACTACCCTACCCTACCCCACCCTACCCTACACTATACCTACCCTACCCTACCCTACCCTACACTACCCTACCCCACCCTACCCCACCCTACCCTACACTACCCTACCCTACCCCACCCTACCCTACACTACCCTACCCTACACTACCCTACCCCACCCTACCCTACCCTACACTATACCTACCCTACCCTACCCTACCCTACACTACCCTACCCTACCCCACCCTACCCTACACTACCCTACCCTACACTACCCTACCCCACCCTACCCTACCCTACACTACCCTACCCTACCCTACCCCACCCTACCCTACACTACCCTACCCTACACTACCCTACCCCACCCTACCCTACCCTACACTATACCTACCCTACCCTACCCTACCCTACACTACCCTACCCCACCCTACCCCACCCTACACTATACCTACCCTACCCTACCCTACCCCACCCTACCCTACCCTACACTATACCTACCCTACCCTACCCTACCCTACACTACCCTACCCCACCCTACCCTACCCTACACTATACCTACCCTACCCTACCCTACCCTACCCTACACTACCCTACCCCACCCTACCCTACCCTACCCTACACTTGGTCAGTGGTCCTCTTGGTCTTAGGTAAGCGGGTCAGGTGAGGCAGCATGTTGACAGGATTCAGCTGATCTCCAGTCAAAGACGTTCGCTCATCAGACTCAATGTTCTGCCTGTCATTTGATGTTCTCTGTGGCGGCCGGGCGCTGAGCCAGCGTGTGTGTCAGTCAGTTCCCACGTCTGTCTGTGTGTGTGTGTGTGTATGTGTATGTGTGTGTGTGTGTGTGTGTGTGTGTGTGTGTGTGTGTGTGTGTGTGTGTGTGTGTGTGTGTGTGTGTGTGTGTGTGTGTGTGTGTGTGTGTGTGTGTGTGTGCGCGTGCGCGCGCGTGCGTGCGCGTGTGCGTGTGCGTGTGTGTGTGTGTGTGTGCGTGTGCGTGTGTGTGTGTGTGTGTGTGCGTGTGTGTGCCGTAGCGCTGCTGCTGCTGGTCATGTTTATCAAAGCCTTCATGTGACTGCATGGAGGGCAGGGCAGGCAGTAGTGGATGAAGTACTCAGATATTTTTTTTATTATTATACAAAAGTAACACATACTGTAGAAATACTGTGTAACAAGTCCTGTAGTGGAATAGAAGTATAAAGTATTGGAAAAATGGAAATACTCAAGGAAAGTACAGTAATAGTAATTCAAAACTGTACTCAAGTACAGTGCAGCTCACACAGTGAATTGTGAGCTTGATATGAGGAGCAGTTGTTCTCACTGAATACAGACAGGTGTGTGCCCTGAGATTTGAAGCAAAAAGTTCACAAAGCTCTTACACCCGTACGATACAACCCCAAGAAATGAATTACCACCAAGGTGACGTTTTGAGCGTCTCTCTTCCTCACACACAGCACCATGACATGTTTGACTTTGGTGTGCCCGTAATACAATGTTTGAAAAGCACTGGGTTGCACTAGAGCAGTGGTTCTCAACCTGTGGGTCGGGACCCCCACATGAGTTGTGCCATTTTCACAATATTTATCTGGGGGGTCCCCTGCAGTTCAAATAGGAGTATTTTGGCGAGTCACGGCCTGAAAAGGTTGAGAACCACTGCACTAGAGCAGGGGTCTTCAGGCCAAGGACCCCTTAGCTGAGAGACAGATGAAGCAATGACCCCCACTACATATTGTATACAATTGTAGATACTATAGTAAATAGATACCATTTCCCTCTACACCAAACATCTTTGCTGAAAATAGCAGATCTACAAGCTTATAGATCTGCTATATTCGGCTAATGTTCCCCTCAGAATAGAGATTTTACGGTTCAAGTGATTAATGGAAAAAAAAGTATTCCAATCACACAAAGATTTGGAGACCCCCCTGTAGTAACTCTGAGGACCCCCTAGGGGTCCCGGACCCCCTGTTGAAGAGCCCTGGACTAGACTCATTCCATGGCAGTGAGTTATACAGTCTGTGCTGTAAGCAGTGAGGTGGCACTAAAGTGTTTCAGTGGAATGCACATTGTGAGTTGGGACACTGAGGTCCTGTCCACTGAGGTCCTGGGACACTGAGGTCCTGTCCTGCCCCGTGAGCTTTGGCAGGAGCTCCTGTTTTCAACATTGTCCTAAATGTTCTGGGCCATTGTTTGTTCAACGGCTGAAATTAGATTACGTGACTGTTGTGGCGAGGCCAATCTCTTCATCAGAGCTCGCTGCCTGCCTGCATGCCGGTAGCTCTCTGGCGTGAAGCCAGACGTTTCTTCTTTTTTTTAAAGAACGCCTCCTCGCACACGGCATTGGAACAAACAGTCACAGCGACACTGAAAGAGCTCTGTTCAAAAGTACAGAAAACACATCCCCACAAAATACCACTTACTGTTTCACTATATTATGTAGAACAATTCTACGTTTCTGAACATTTATAGAAAACGTGCATGCATGTCATTACCATAAATGGGACGGCCAGGTTGAAAGTTAAAACAAGGTCAGGTCCCTGTAATACAGTGGTTCTCAAACTTTGTAATGTCAAGGACCCCCAAAATGATATGTATTTGGCTGCGGACCCCCACCTCCAAAATATTTTGTGCCATTTCTCAAAAATAGCAGATATACAAGCTCATGGCTATGAGCTTGTATATCTGCTTCTTTTTTTTTTAATAGCCAAAGTATAAAATATGGTTCAACTGGTTAAAACGATTGTGATGCTACAGTATATTAACTAATTTTGCTGGGCACCCCCTGGTACCCCTCCAAGGACCCCTGGGGGTCCCCGGACCCCACTTTGAGAACCAATGCCGTAATACACCTTGACATCACAGGGGAACATGAGGTAGGTCATTTTGGCCTATCAGAGCCCCCGCGGCATGCAGGTCTCTGGCCTACTAGCGGGCATGTGAACATAGTTAACACAAATGAGTGAAATGATTGAATGAAAAACTGAACTTAGTAGTAGTTCCATTAATCCAAGCCGGAACATAATCGATTTGATTGATCATTCAAATAAACATGCTCTGAAAATGGCCACCCATGTGTCCACTTAACACTCATACGGCCGGTTCTATGGGATTGGTTTCGTTCTCTCTTTTGCTTGCTACTCACACACACAACTACACACCCCTGGACGCGAACAGCCTTTTTCCATGCAGATATACAGCAGATATACAAGCTCCGAGTGCCGCGCTATGAGCATACAAGCTCATCTGCTATTTTTGAAAAATCTTGGGGGAAAAAAAATAACTGTTAGGATATAGAAAACATTTTTAAGAACGGCCTCAGGTCTTAATGGGTTAAATCTCAAACTAAAGACCTTTCTGTTTGCCACTGCCTTTGATTGAGTTACATTGTTTCCCCTCTTCTGCACTGTAACTGTATCTGTTATGTTTTACTTCTTTAGTTTTATGCATCCTAACGTCATTGTATAATTGTGTTTCCTTTGCCTGATGGTCTGTGTAAAGCACATTGAATGTCCTTGTTGTTGAACTGTGTGTGTGTGTGTGTGTGTGTGTGTGTGTGTGTGTGTGTGTGTGTGTGTGTGTGTGTGTGTGTGTGTGTGTGTGTGTGTGAGAAAGGAGGCCTTACATCCTAATTTGCATTAACTTATTTATCCTATAAAAAACACGCTCATGATTCCACCGCTGTCCAGATCAGATGCTTCCTATAATAAAGAGCTAAAAGGGTGTTTGAGTGGGCAGACCTAACCGCTAAAATCCTAATCACATTTCATGAGGAAGACACTTCAACACCGTGGGGGGAAAAGTCTCCATCAGTCTCTAAAGCAGTCTCAAACCTTTTCATGTCAATGGCCCCAAAATGTATATGTGTTTGGACGCAGACCACAGTCTGCAAAGATGTTATGCCAGGGACCCTCATGAGAGAAGATTTGTGTTAAAAATGTTTCAAAATCACTCCAAACTTTTCAAATATTTTAATGGCGTGAGTTTAATTTAGGGTTAAAATGATCTAGATGCTATTCAGTCATAAGTAGCTTTAACCATTCATTGCAACAAAGGGAATACAGTTAAACTTGGCATTAATGGCTCCGATCTTAAGATGTTCCCTAGATCTTGCTGAGCAGCATGCTAAGCAAAATCAGGGAACGCTAAAGGTACAAATTTGACAGAGCAACTTTTACTTGTAGCTGAGTGATATAGACGCATTTCCAGACAACGTCAAACTGATAAGAACCAGTATGCGCACGCAGGCCGAGGCCAAAAGAACCCGACCGCTCATTAGATGTAATGTAAAAGTGGTCACAGCCTCACGTGTTAAAATGCATCCCATCAAACCTTCAGATGCTGTTTTCCTCCCAGTGTGGAGGAAGAATGCTTAGGATGGATGTTTACTGTGATCTCTGCCTCTTGAAATACAGTGTATATACCTTGGTTTATGTTGTGTGTAAACAATTATAACGATTCTCAAAGCAGTCGTCCTCCAAACCCAACCAACAGTCGCCGAGGGAACGCTCCCTACGTCCCCCTCAAACCTCATTTATTCTCTGCTGTGCAAAGGTGTTGAGCGTAGAGAACGACCGATAACAGCAGACATACAAGCTCACATCCCGTCGCATTCGCGACGGGATGTGAGCTTGTATGTCAGCTGTTCTCGGCGCACAATACCGGTAAAGTATGTCTCGCTAGGAGCGTCTCACCAGCCAACACACACGAGGAGGTTGAATGAACAGAAACCAACGCTCCCCAAAACAACAGGTTTGGGGATCTGTTGGGAATTGATTACATGCACGTGTGCAGTCTCAATGTTTTGACCAGGAGTACCTATACTTTGACACAAGTACTGGAGTTGAGTACTTTGTCCACCATGGTGATAACTTACATAACTTACAGAGCGTGCCCATAGTAAAACATTTGATCAGATTAACTTGAGTCATGCAAACTTGAATGCAGTTTAACATTAAGCCATAGAACATTGAATTCAGTTTAGAGCCATGCAAACATTGCATTTCTGTTTACTTTAGAGCCATGCTCTAATGAATTCCAGTTTAATATTCAGTTTAAACGTTTGAGTAATGCAATTACTCTGAACTATAGGGTGGAGGCTGGGGCGGTGGAGTCAAGCTTTGCCAGCAGCAGCAGCGTGTGGCAGCGATTGAAAAGCAGAGATCCAGTGTTTAGGACGGAGCGTCTTGTTCAGGGAATGAGGTGTGGTTGATGTGTAGAAAAGTGTGGCCGATTGAAAGCACTCAGCAGACTGACAGCTGATTACAGCTGAGGCGTATATGACTCCCGTGCCCTGCGGGAACTAACGCAATGCTTCATTTATTAACTAATATTGCAGGGGACCTCCTGGAACCCCCTGAAGGACCCCTGGGCCCCGGTCACCCTACTTTGTCCCTGACAAAAAATATTTTCAGATGGGGGTCCACGGCCAAATACATATTAATTTGAGGGTCCTTTTGAATTTTGAGAACAACTGCTCTATGACACACATGGACAATTTGCACATTTTAATCATAATTAGGGCAGCCGAGCAGGAGTCCTACATCTGAACGCTTTGAAGAAGGGCTCTGATCTGTGATGGAGAAAGGCCTAATTAAACAGCAGTCATTAATGGAACCCAGTGTGGGCCCATGCATGCAAACACACTATGGATGAGAGAATAACTCACTGCCTTTGAAAAGCAGCGTGGTTTATAATCCTGACCCTGAGCTTCTGAAAGGGAAACCCCTTAGTGAGGGAGAGCCTCAGGTCAACCCAACTCTCTCTCTCTCTCCCCCCCCCCCCCCCGTCTCTCTCTTGTCCTGATGGGGCCATAGTGAGGGTTAAGCCAGGCTGAACGTGGGCAAGCCTGTGACCGCCACCTCCAACAGGCCCTCGCTCCCCCAGAGGAGGGTGCTGCTAATTGTCCACACACACACACACACACACACACACACACACACACACACACACACACACACACACACACACACACACACACACACACACACACACACACACACACACACACACACACAGATAGCAGGCCCACGAGTAGGCCTGTCACAAAATTACCTATTACGTCTAATCGTTATTATTTTTTTTGCGTAATCGTCATAATCATCATAATCATTACCATGTTGAAACATTTAAAAAACATAGTGGAAATAGCAGATCGACAAGCGTTTTGAGCTTGTAGATCGGCTATCTCCACTATTCACCTTTTTTGTTTGCTTTTAAATGATTAAATGATGTAATTTATTCATATCTGGACTGTGCACCTTTTGTTTACGAAGCCTAAAAGCCAAATGTCATTTGTATTAATAATAATAATGTTCCACAACGACAGAAAAGCAATTAAATCGTTAATCACAATTATTTGAGAGGCAATTAATCATCAAGTGAAATGTCATAATGGTGACAGCCCTAACCACGAGGAGAAATTGATAAAGAACCAGCTCCCTACCCCCCTCCCAAAACAACAAGGGTCCAGTGTGGACTCTCACCCCTCCCAGAACCCCCCCACCCCAGAGCGGGGACCCCCTGACTGGCAGCAATAAATAGATTCTTTCTCTAACATGCCTAATCCTGCTAAACACCAACAAATCCTATTAGCCCATGAATTATAAATCCTGCTTCGCCACCTCTCCCCCACCACCCCAAATGGAGACCCTCGCTGCCACACACACACACACACACACACACACACACACACACACACACACACACACACACACACACACACACACACACACACACACACACACACACACACACACACCTCAAGAATGTTGGTCTAAACAGGGAAAGACTGTGCGTGTTGGGGGTCCACTCACTTGGACATTGGTATGTGTGTGTGTGTGTGTGTGTGTGTATATAAATGATATATTGTGTATATAAACCCTATATATATATATAAGGGTGTGCCTTCTTTCATAATATATGCTGTATGCCTGCAGAGTATGTGTGTGATCTATCTTGATACAGTCATCAAGTCAAGCTCAGGCAGTCAGCCAGCCAGTCAGCCAGCCAGGCAGGCAGACAGACAGACAGACAGACAGACAGACAGACAGACAGACAGACAGACAGACAGACAGACAGAGTCACAGTTAGTCTTTGAACTGTCAGGTCAGCTCTGATTTAAAAGGCTGTTTATGTTGTTGACCAACCACTGATATATTTCCCCTTCCCTCCAATGGGAAGCCCCCGGTCTGTCTGGCTTGTCCCCCCCCCCCACCCTCCCCTCCAATGGAAGCCCCGGTCTGGCGTGTTCTCTGGTCTTGTCTTTGTGTCCAGTGCTCTGGGTACCTGCTCACTGTTCAGCTGGCTTAGATGACTGTTATTTCCCCCATGAAGGAATGAAGGAATGAATGAATGGTGGTTCAGTGTGTGTGTGTGTGTGTGTGTGTGTGTGTGTGTGTGTGTGTGTGTGTGTGTGTGTGTGTGTGTGTGTGTGTGTGTGTGTGTGTGTGTGTGTGTGTGTGTGTGTGTGTGTGTGTGTGTGTGTGTGTGTGTGTGTGTGTGTGTGTGTGTGTGTGTGTGTGTGTGTGTGTGTGTGTGTGTGTGTGTGTGTGTGTGTGTGTGTGTGTGTGTGTGTGTGTGTGTGTGTGTGTGTGTGTGTGTGTGGAACTCAGTAAGGCCCCAGCTGTGCCAGGGTAAATTCCCAGAGAGGAGAATACATTTCTTAATATGTTGCTACACAACACGCCGTCAGGATCCAAAAGGATCGTGTTCTTTTATACTGACCGTGGATGACATCTTATAGAGAGGTGTTTCCCCACCTTTTCGGAATCAGGGCCCATGTGGAAATCTTTAAAGCACTTCACGGCCCACCCATCTGACCGCTTAACACGGCGGCCGAATGGCCGCCGTGTTAAGCGGTCAGGTGGGTGGGCCTCTTGCATTTTCAGAGCATTTTTTTGTTTTAATTTGGACCAATAGAACACTGCACTTCACTTCCATTTTCAACATTACTGTATCTTCCTATAACCGGTCCTCCTCACTAATACTTATTATACGAGTAAGATGGCACAAATTCCATCAACTCATTCTGTGTCTCATTGGTGGGATATAGCTGAGAAACCTGCCTACCAGTGACATCATCAGTGGGGTTTCCAAGCTAATAGAAACTACAGCCTTTCTCTTCCTGGAAGGTTAGAATCCCCGAAATAGAATCCATCGTTCTTAGAAATTTGACTGAGCAACTTACACTTTCACCACACTGGTGATAACTTACATTTTGCCAAAAAAATACATGTAGGGCCCTTATGGGCCTGACACGCCCACTACAGCCAATGTAAACAATGGTGCTGTTGATGACGTACAGTACCTGATGCTGGCAGGTTCTTTAAACACAAATAATACTTAAATAAAGAAGAAGAAAATACTTCCTTCAACGTCTTCACTACACAGTTGTGACACGCCCACTTGACGCCTACAGTGTGGCTCTACAGCCATTGTAAACAATGGATGCGTCTCAGCATTCAGTGTGCCCAGGCCCGTACAACACCAATAATACTTAAATACATCATTTTTTTAATATTACATTACAGTCATTTAGCAGACGCTTTTATCCAAAGCGACTTACAATAAGTGCATTCAACATAGGTAGGGAACGAAACTACTAATCACCAGAGGTCTTAAGTGCATTTCCTGTAAAAACAAGCAACCAAGAGTATACCTAGCGCTAAGGTAAAAGTGCAATATATCAGCTACCTACTTTCTTAAACACATGAGATAAAATAGCCAAATCAAATGAGCACGAGCTAATAGATCCAATACAATAATACAACAATAGTTCCTACAACTAGTTAACAACAAGTAGGCCAGGCAAAGAGGAAGGGTAGTGTTTCCTGAAGAGGTGGGTTTTCAGCCTGCGGCGAAAGATGTGCAGTGACTCTGCTGTCCTGACATCAGTGGGAAGTTCATTCCACCACTGTGGGGCCAGAACAGAAAAAAGTCGTGACCGTGTCGATCGACCAGAAGGACCGTTGAGTGGGGAGGGAGTCAGTCGCCCCGAGGTGGCAGACCGAAGTGGTCGGGCAGGGGTGTGGGCATCGACCATAGCCCGGAGGTAAGAAGGAGCTGTTCCTTTCACTGCCCTATAGGCTAGCACCAGGGGTTTAAACTGAATGCGAGCCGCTACGGGGAGCCAGTGCAGAGAATACTTAAAGGTCGGGTAAGTGATTTTCTTTGGTTAAAATAAGTGTTAAATAGCTCTATATTCTGATAGTATAGTAGAGTGTTTGTTCAGTAACAGGGGTCTCCCTGTCTCTACAGCACTTTATTAAAGAACCAGTTGAAAACATGGCGGCCACTACACTCTATAGCAGGGGTGATGCAACTTTGATGATGGAGAGGGACACTATATTTCCACATATTGGTTTGTTGCAGAAACCTCTTATCTCCATATTTTAACTTTTTTTGTAAATTAATTCCGTACTTTGTCATTCTAGTATGTCACACAAAAGTAGCAAAAATAGTGGATCTACAAGCTGAAAACGTGGCGCGTTTTGAGCTTGTAGATCTGCTATTTTTGCTACTTGGGAATTGGAATCCCAAATTCTTTTTTTGCAATTTTTGAATTGGAATCCTGAAAAGCTAAATGTTTATTTAATTTCAAATGCATTTAGTTGTACTTATGAACTTTATGAACTTAAATACAAATACATTGGACATACAAAAAGTCATTAAACTAACAACATAGGTTGAAGTAATTAAAGCGGGTCATGTTTGCATGTTGTGCAACATGGGGCTGTGGGCCTCATTAAGTGAAGGTGGGGGCCACATGTGGTCCCCGGGCCGCCAGTTGCCCATGTAAGCTCTGTGGTGTGGTGTGGTGTGGTGTGGTGTGGTGTGGTGTGGTGTGGTGTGGTGTCTTAGCCCGCATTTGTGGCAAAAAAATGTGTTACTGAGAACAGAGATCGGATGACCTTTTTTTTTATTAGGTAAAAGCAGAAGCTCCATTTGGACATGTTTGGACATGTGAAGACAGGAGAGGGAAGTAATTAGGCTTTAAGGTTAGAATGACTAGGGAGAGATGTTCCTAACATGCGTGTATGTGCGCGCACTCGCACTTGCACCCCCCCCCCCCCACCCACACACACACACACACACACACACACACACACACACACACACACACACACACACACACACACACACACACACACACACACACACACACACACACACACACACACACACACACACACACACACACCTTAGGCCATTCTCTGCCCAGGTTAATGTCATATGTCTGTCCAATGATGGATGCTGGAGTTTAAGTGAAGAGAGCACTTCATACTGCTGGGTATAGACTGATGTAATTGTTCTGAACAGGTGCAGCAGCAATTTCTAGAGTCGTAAATCTAACTGTGATTTGCCCTTATGCGCTGCCTCCACTCCCACATAGCCCAGGCGTTTCGGGCCAGAATCGTGCACTTTACGATACAAGCATGAAATTTGGAACACAGTTAGAACATGCCATAAGGAACATTTTTGGCTATAGGGCCATCGCAGATTTGTCCTGTGGTAACCATGGCAGCCATTTTCCAAAATGGCCTCCATCTGCTGTTATTTTACCAATAACTCCGGTGCTAGACCACCTAGGATGTTGATTCTGGTGACTAATCCTACATTCTCAAGTATGAGGAATACAGTGGTACTATTTAGAATTGTGCTGTGGTAACCATGGCAGCCATCTTTCAAAATGGCCACCACCTGCTGTCATTTTACCAATAACTCAGGTGCTAGACCACCTAGGATCTTGATTCTGGTGACTAAACCTTACATTCTCAAGGATGAGGAATACAGGGGTACTATTCACAACATGCTAGTAACTACCTAACTAACTACAGTACATGAGGAGGCTGATACTCGCGTCATATTACACCTAGAAGATGCTGTGAAGGAAGGGTATAGCAAGGTGACAATACGCACAGTAGACACGGATGTGCTGGTCCTGGCAGTAACGTCAGCCCAACGCCTCCACTTGACTGAGCTGTGGGTTGCTTTTGGAACAGGGAAAAGTTTCCGTAACTTAGCAGCTCATGAGATGGCAAGGGCATTAGGCCCAGATCGATGCTTAGCCTTACCCATGTTCCATGCCTTTACTGGATGTGACACAGTGTCATCTTTTGGAGGCAGAGGCAAGAAGATGGCATGGAAGACCTGGAAAACCTATGGTGACGTCACACGTGCGTTCAGTTCCTTAGCTGCCATCCCACAGAAAATACATGACTGGATGGAGCCTCTGGAGCGATTTGTGGTATTGCTCTATGACCGCACTAGCGGCCAGGCATCAGTGAACGGGCACGGAAGCAGCTATTCACCCAGATGGGCAGAACAATTGATGGACTCCCCCCAACACGAGCTGCACTGACTCAACATACAAAGAGGGCAGCCTACCAAGCTGGCCACTGTTGGGGACAGGCGATGGTTGCAGCCCCTGAACTCCCATCCCCAGGTGAATGGGGGTGGAAGAGGAAGGAGACGGGTGAATACAAATAATTTAATCCACTTCTTTACACTTGTAAACCTGTGATCTGACAATAAAGCTGATTCTAATTTTGACAGGAGGATGGGAAGTGCACTGGAAAACACAGAAGCGAGCCTGGCCTTTCGGGAACTCCTCCGCTGTGGTTGCAAAAAGGGATGCAGTGGACAATGCAGATGTGTTAAGGCAGCACTTCAGTGTACTGCCCTTTGCTACTGTGGTGGACTGTGCAACTAACATTGTGTAGATTATCTGGCTTTATTGAATAGACCCCTTAACAGACGACGTCACACTGATAAGAACCAGTCTGCACGGAACCAGTATGCGCTCAATGAAACCCATTCTATCAGGTCTCGCTAGGACGCGCCTCACTAGCCAACACACAAGAGGGGGTTGGGGTGTGCTGAAATCAGCGCACCCCAAAACAACAGGTTGAGAATTGATTGCAATCACCTGTGCGTCCAGTCTCAATGTTGGTAAACAAATAATTGGTCTATATGCCATTAGGTTATGACTCATGAGTACTCTGCCTTTGTTGTGTCTTATAGTCCATTGAAAATAATTATGCAATACTACTACTAATAAAAGAAACAGTGAAGTACTGCATTCTTGACTCTCACGTGTCAGTTTGAAAACATGTACTGTATAGGCCTACAACACCATTACATATTTTGATGGGTTTACTATTATTTAATTAACTGAATGCCAGATATATGTAGTTAGGTAGTAGCATGTTGTAAATAGTACCGCTGTATTCCTCATCCTTGAAAATGTAGGATTAGTCACCAGAATCAAGATCCTAGTTGGTAGCACCTGAGTTATTGGTAAAATGACAGCAGGTGGTGGCCATTTTGAAAGATGGCTGCCATGGTTACCACAGCACAATTCTAAATAGTACCACTGTATTCCTCATACTTGAAAATGTAGGATTAGTCACCAGAATCAGGATCCTAGGTGGTCTAGCACCGGAGTTATTGGTAAAATAACAGCAGATGGAGGCCATTTTGGAAAATGGTTGCCATGGTTACCACAGGACAAATCTGCGATGGCCCTATAGCCAAAAATGTTCCTTATGGCATGCTCTAACTGTGTGCCAAATTTCATGCTTGTATCGTAAAGTGCACGATTCCATCAAAATATGGCCCGAAACGCCTGGGCTAACACCCAAACCCTCACACACCTAGCACTCACACACTTAGCACTCACTCACCTAGCACTCACAATATGGGGTGGAAGAAGTACTGTAGGGTCTTCAATGTTTTTCAGGCCAAAGACCCCCCTCAGCTGAGAGAGACATGAAGCAGCTTCCCCCCCTCCCCCCCACTACATACAGACATGTCATGTGATCTCTTCACACTTCTCTTCACTTTTCCTGATCATTCCCGGGAAAGTCTTTCTCCCACCCATTGTCGTGCCTGATTTTCCAGGTGTGAAATGAGTCCAATTCGTATACATGGTACAATTTCACACCTGGCAAATCCCCCCTATCTCTGTGACAAGGCTTGGACAATCCACTGATGTTCCACTGGACTACTGTAGAGGATAACAAGAAGCGAGCCTTGGGTGATCCCAGTCAAAAATATATATATCGTTGCTGTCGTATATCCAAATTTCAACTTTCTATTTATAATGTTTTTGGTAAATGAACGCCCTCCTTTGACAGTGTCACACAAATTAAGCAAAATTGTCCATCTACAAGCTCACAACGCGTTGCGATGTGACTCATTGGAACTTGCAGATCTGCTATTTGTGCTATTTTTAGATAAAAACAAATGTGAAAGTGGTCAAGTATGTCTGTGGGTTTTTTATAAATATTGAAACAATGAAAAAACAATAGGTTACAATAGGATGTTTTAACTGGAGTTTTGTCTACTTTGCCATTTCAGCATAAAAAACAACGTCCTCACTGACTGACAATGTCATATGTTAGGATGTATGGATATATTTATAGACATTCTACATATTATCTTTACCTGTATGCTGTTGTCGTCTTCATGCTACCGTGTTTATTTGCCTCTGTGTCTTGAACAGGCTGTGAAAACAAACGTCCGTCCGGGACAAATAAAAGTCTAATCTACAAATCTAATAAACTAATTCATTCATTTCCCTGCATAATCCCACATTTCCCCAAATGTAATGCAAAAACAAGCTACAGTCGCCTGTGACCCGGGATGGCATGCCTATTAAGATCATCGGCCCCAAGGCGCGCAAAGACACATTATTATTATTGAATCAAAATCAATGTGAATGCAAAGTATATGATCTTTCATGTAGCGGACACATCTGTGCCTCTTCTTAAAACGTTTTATTGTTAGGAGGTTTGAAGGACGGTGGTTTAATGTCCGGCAGATACCATGGTTTTGGAAAAGCTCTATCTGTGACCCCCCCCCCCCCCCCCATCACTGTATCCACACAGTGTCCAGCATAGGGTGGCTGGGGCGAAAGAGGCTTCTTTTGACCCATTTCTGAATGTCGTATCAAATATGTAAAGTGTAGAGTTTCTACATGTCTTTAGTAAAGACAGAGTGGTCAAAAACGTTTTTAAACGGCTGTGAAACATGGAAGCTAACCTAACCTCATGGAAGCACCAGACTCATATCCACGCAGTGATATAGTCTGGCTACGCGAGGCTAGTCTTTGTGGGCTGTGAAACAACCTTTTTACAAGGTTACTATAGGTTTCTGCTGGACAGCGACGACATATTGTATTTCGTCTCTGTCGGGTGGAAACCTCATATGTCCAAAACTGTGACTTTTCAGGATTTTTTTTTTTCTTTAAACAGTCACTGCCGCAGTGTGATGAGTGACTGTCTGTTTTAGGGAGTAGCAGCAGAGAGGGCAAACAAGGCCTTCTCTGAGCTGAGATGTTAGCAAACCATCCAAAAACAATATCAGTGCTATTACTCTAACTAAGTATGTTCTTATGTAAGTTACAGTTTTGAGGTACCAATACGACAATGTAGAAATACCTTGTAACAAGTAAAAGTCCTGTATTCAAAACTTAGTACAAGTACAAAAGTATTGGCATCAAATAAATACTATACAACGTACCTTTGTAGGCCTACGGTACCATTCTGAGCTTGTGAATCGTCAATTTAAAAAAATACTTTTAGTAATACAAAAAAATGTCAATTCACAAGCTCAGAATGTGTCGCATCGCGAGTAGACAACAACGTTTTCCTCTGAGATATATTGGAGTAGAAGTATTAAAGTATTGAAAATGAAAACACTTATATAGGTACATGTATAAGTACTTCAAAACTGTAACTTACTGTTAAGTACATACTTGAGTAAATGTAGTTACTGTCTACCACTGATATTATTTTTGGATGGTTTGCTATAACGTGGGACCATCATCATCATCATCATCATCATCATCATCATCATCATCATCATCATCATCATCATGGTCTCAGCTCAGGGAAGGCCTTGTTTGCTCTCTCTCTCTCTCTCTCTCTCTCTCTCTCTCTCTCTCTCTCTCTCTCTCTCTCTCTCTCTCTCTCTCTCTCTCTCTCTCTCTCTCTCTCTCTCTCTCTCTCTCTCTCTCTCTCTCTCTCTCTCTCTCTCTCTCTCTCTCTCTCTCTCTCTCTCTCTCTCTCTCTCTCTACTCCCTAAAAACAGACACAGTCACTCATCACACCGTGGCAGTCTCTCTCCCGGCGGGCGAGCTAAACAAACACCATGAACACTGTAATCCAACGCTGAACAACGGGCTCTCTGGAGTATGAACAAGGTACAAAGACACAGGAGCATGTGAGACGGCCTAAGGTTGAATTACCTATAATTCCTAAAGCGAGGCCGCGCTCAATCATAGGTTATATATACCGTCTCTGTCGGGTAGAAACCTCATATGTCCAACACCGTTAACTTTTCAGGGTTCAAATTAAAAAATGGTAAAAGCAGCAGATCTGCAAGCTCAAAAAAGCTTAACGCCGCGTTTCAAGCTTGTAGATCTGCTACTTTTGATGCTTTTGTGTGACGCTGTAGGATGATGGATCAAGCAGGGTGTTCATTTACGAAAAAACACAAAGAGTTAGAATATGGAGATAAGAGGTTTCTGCCCGACAACAACGATATGCCGCACGTCATCTTTAGTTCATACTGTATACTGTAGTAGCGTAATACACCACCCCCTGATGACCTACAAGTATATAGGACCCTATCCCACCAGGGGACTGCATGGTGGGATTTACCTTCACACGGTCACCCCCCCCCCAGCTTTACTATAGTGTTCCATTTCAACCCCACCCCCAACAAACAAAGGAGTGACCCGCATACTCCTCTCTCCTTTAAATGTCTTTGACATTTTCTGTGTCCTATATGTCCATATTGTCTGTGTGATGTGGGGTAGAACAGTGGTTCTCAAACTTTTCCATGGCAAGGACCCCCAAATTGACACTTATTAGCCCGTGGACCCCTACATTTGAAAAAATATGCCAGGGACCCCCATAAGAGAAGATTTTTACGGCTCTAGCAGTGATTTTCATTTTTTTTAATTTCAATGACCCCCAGTTTGACATGCATTAGGGCTACGGACCCCCATTTAATGGCATTACTCTGGGACCCTAATTCATATTGTAAAATCAATGTTAATGTAACTCTGAGAGTGTACAAATGGAACCAAATGGACCCGTTAGGGTCCATTTGGTTCCATTTGTACATTCTCAGAGTTACAGATCCATAAGGGTCCATTTGGTTCCTAACTATCTATCATTTAGCTGGAGAACCCCTGGAACTCCCTCAAGGACCCCTGGGGGTCCCCGGACTCCACTTTGAGAAGCACTGCAGTAGAAGGTCCCAAAGCAGCGAGGCCCCTCAGTGTTCATTTAAAAAATAATAATAATAATAATCATGGATGTCAGGGTCCACATTTGAACGTTGTGGCTCTAACGTGGATCTGTGACTTCATGTGACTAGCCTGGGACATCAGAGATATAGAATGGGGGTCCGTGGTCTAATGCATATCAAACTGGGGGGTGCTTGAAATGAAAAAAGTTCATTTAAAGGACCCCCCCATCACCCAAGAAGACAGAGTCGGACACACTGTTTCAAGGTGGCGGTTGTTATACTTGGATACATGATATCATGGAGAAAAGCACATTGGACACACTGTGGTAAGTTAGTTCTGCCAACCAACCCACTGAACCCACTGAACCAACCCACTGAACCCAGGGTCTCAACGTTTGTGTTGGATTCATGAGAAATGTTCAGACATTTAACCACGAAAAAACACAACAAGTTAGAATATGTAGATACGAGGTTTCTGCCCGACAAGGACCATATGTCGCACGTCATCTTTAGTTCTCAATAGTCCTCAATACCTAAACTTGACCCTTGTGACTCTGTCTGCTCCCCCCCCCCCCCTGTAAAACCAAAAACTTGCTAAAAATAGCCAAGCTAGCCGAGCTTGTAGCTCTGCTAATCTCGGCAAATATTCCCCACAGAATAGGGATACACAAGTTAGGGTACAAGTGGTTAATAAAATAAAACTTCCTATCACACAAACATTTGGCAGCCCCCCCTGTAGTAACTCTGACCCCCCTGTTGAAGACCCATGCTCTAGTGTAACAAGGACAAGCTGTACCAAAACAAGACAGACTGTACCAAAACAATAGATATCAGGCCTAAGCCAGGACACCTTGACTCTTATAACATGCTGCACCATGAGACAGAGAAGATTAACATACGGTAAAGGCCAGTCCCAGTGTGGCCAGATGGGAAATGTTCAATTATCGTAAAGAAAACTATCGTACAAAAAAGATAAATCACACAGGTGTAAATATGTAATTTCACACAAAATAAATCACATTTATTCAAGAAACTACCTTGTTTGAGACTCCTATGAGATAAAAACGCATCACATATGCTGCGTGGAAGCAGGCAACTTCCTGGAAAAGCCTGAAACTGGACTGGAAAGACGCGACCGGTGTTTTTAATGCCTCCAACTACAGATCTAGGGTCAGATTGACTGATTTCCTGACTTATTTTGAAAAGCCAAATCGGATCCTGAGGCAGCAGCCAGGGAATTTAGTAAATTCACACATTTTTTTGTGATATGGCAAAATGATCGTACATTTGGGCATTTTGGGAATTATTGATCGTACCTCGTACAGAGGGTAAAATTATAGTACAAATACAATAACTATCGTACATCTGGCAACACTGGCCAGTCCACACCAAACCAACTACTGTACTTGAAACCATTATCCCCAAATGGCAGCGGTC
>NC_139943.1:196961-204461 GCF_963454915.1 Gymnoscopelus microlampas
AGCTCAGATCAGCGTTGCAGCAGCTATTCCATGGAAAGGTTCACACAGTGATAATAATCATAACAACTTTACATCATAACACACAACATTACAAAATAAACAGGGTTAAGACTAGACACACACACACACACACACACACACACACACACACACACACACACACACACACACACACACACACACACACACACACACACACACACACACACACACACACACACACACACACACACACACACACACACATACACAAAGCTCCTGACAACACAATCATCTAAATATAAGAACGCAATGGTTTCATGTGTGTATAGAATGCACCAGTGAAGGGTGGAGTGTTGTATACATGTCATCTCTGTCGGGTATAAACCTCATACTGTCCAAAACTGTTACTTTTCAGGATTTAAATTCAAAAGCATCAAAAGTAGCAGATCTACAAGCTCAAAACGCGTCGCTACTTTTGATGCTTTTGTGAGACGCTGTAGAATGATCAAATGTTTAATTCATGAAAAAACAAATACACAAAACATTTCATGGAGGTAAGAGGTTTCTGCCTGACAGTGACCCCTGTGGTCAGTGACAGCTAGTGAAACATTACACGTCCCATTGTATGACACTAGCCTTCAGCCACACACACACACACACACACACACACACACACACACTGACCACTGCTGTGTGTGTGTGTGTGTGTGTGTGTGTGTGTGTGTGTGTGTGTGTGTGTGTGTGTGTGTGTGTGTGTGTGTGTGTGTGTGTGTGTGTGTGTGTGTGTGTTAGAGAGAGAGAGCGAGAGAGAGAGGCATAAAACAAAGAAGGGAAACGTAAAAGAGGGACAAGGAAAAAAACACAAATTCAGCGAAAAGGGGATTCAGAAAAGGAGAGGACGAGATTCATATACAGACAGGAGAGAGAGAGAGAGAGAGAGAGAGAGAGAGAGAGAGAGAGAGAGAGAGAGAGAGAGAAAGAGTGCCCCCTACTGAGAACACACAACTCTACTGTAGCTACAGTGACCTTTAGGAAAGGGGTCAGAGAGAGAGAGAGAGAGAGAGAGAGAGAGAGAGAGAGTTATATTTCTACATGGTCTAGTCTGTGCACAACTGGCTTACAGACAGACAGACAGACAACGTTGCAACCAGGCCTGGAATTTCGTCATTTTAGGGGCAAGGCCACTTGGCCTTTGGTGTTGTAATTTTTTGGAGGGCACAAAGGCCAAATGCCAGGGCAGGAAGGCCATCCAAAAAAAAAAGTGTTTAAGTCCCCGGAAATAATGCATTTAACTTGAAGGTTAAGGATGATTGTATTTTAATATATTATAAGAATTGTATAACTATCTGTGAAATATAATCCATTTATTTCACAAAATAATGTGTTGGCAAATGACCAATATTTAGTTATATAGGTCTCAATATGTCACATTCAGCCCTGGACTTCACTGACTGAAGTAGGGGTCACATTAATCACATTAGATTCACAGAATAATTAGGGGTCTTCAACATTTTCAGGGCAGGGACCCCCAAACTGATGGGGTGATGGAGCAGGGACCCCCTACCTCGTAGGGTAGGGGGTAGGCTACTATATATATCATATATTTATGTATAAAATTGTGTTTTATATAAATAAACATGAAATAATACCTTGGCTCCAGAAAAAAAAATCATGAATAGTAGCCTAATGCAGGTGTAAGACCAGACCATTGTGTTTGCATTGTGTTATAGGTATAATGCATAGTTTCTATGCATTTCAGGGGTTTTGGGGGGGTTGAACCCCTAAAAAAAGGATAGATGTCCCATATTTTAATCTCTGGGAGTTGGCAACCCTAACCTTGCCATACCTTAGCTTTTGCTGAACTGACACCACTGATCTTTCTCTACAAAATATGTATAAACATACCATGTTATTGTGCATTCATTACTAAGCTATTAAAATATATCATGTTATGTTTAAAGACAAATTTACATTTTTGGAGAAAAAAAAAGAAAAAAAGTTTTTTTAAGTTTTTAAAAACATTTTGTTTTTAATCAAACAACAATTTTGCGGACCCCCTGCAGTACCTTCGCGGACCCCCTGCAGTACCTTCGCGGACCCCCTAGGGGTCGCGGACCCACTGTTGAAGACCTCTGAGAGATTTTATGTATTTTCCCCACAAGTTATTTTCATTCAAATGAAATGTGATTGAACTTGCACTAATAATGACTTTAGTTGATTTTCTCTCTCTTTAAAATATAGTATTTCTTAATTATTAATAATTACAGCTTGTAGATTGGCTATTTTCATGATTTTAAATTGTTTTTAAATAATAATAAAAAAGGAACATACAAGATTTCCACCTGAAAGCCATAATATATAGCCAATATATGGTTCTGTATCAGTATATTAGTCCGTTTTTGCAGATTTCATTCTAATTGGCTACTATGCCTGCATATGAATTTCATGGCCCTGGGTAGGTCACCCTGGCTTGGCGGAGATATGCCCTGTTGCGCACAAGCTCCGCACACTGCAGCAGCAGGTGAAAGCAATCACTTAAACGAGGGCTGTGTTGCGCACCAAAAAACTGACTAAAACTGTCACATTCTGCTGAAATAAACTTCCCAATTAGAACATTGTTGACAAACGAACAGATATCATGGATGTGGTTTGCAAAAGGATTTATTTCTTGTCCATCAGAGCGGTGAGGTCACTCTTTTGTATGATATTGATAGCCTACACTTTTAATTTGTTTGCAGTTATTCTGTTGCTTGCTTTATATTAATACTCATAATTTGGGGATTTTGCTGTATTTTATTAGATGTATTCATCTATATTTTGCTGTTGAAAAAAACATCAGGGCACATCGGTCTGTAGGACTACAGAATCTCCTCTCTCTCTCTCTCTCTCTCTCTCTCTCTCTCTCTCTCTCTCTCTCTCTCTCGAAATCAAACCTACCATTGATTAGTTCAGGCTGCGTTAGATTAACTCCTGTTTGGCCCGGTAATGCTTTTGTGTCTATTACACTGTGTTGCGGGATTCCGAAGGTTCATAGGAGGCTTAAAATCAAACCTACCCACCACTATGTATGTTGTAGCTGCGCAGCTCAACCAAAGGGACTGGTGACTAAAAAAAAACGTATTGACAAGAAAATCGCGCAGAGGAAAAACTGTGAAATCAGTTGCTGGGCGCAGCTGGGGCACCACGGCCACTGTGGCCGTGAAGGCATGTCATTATTCGAGGGGCACACGGCCAATGAGAGGGGCAACGACGGCCATGGCCGCCGTGGCCGCCGTGAAATTCCTGCCCTGGTTGCAATACTTGGCAGCATCATCTCAACTGGAAATTAAATGAGACTTGAATTGACATTAATATGCAGCGATAAACAAGTACATTATGATTAGAAATCAACATTGTAAGAGGATTATTGTGTATTTGTACTCAGATGTATACTGCATGTGTGTGTGTGTGTGAGGGGGGGAGAGAGAGAGAGAGAGAGAGAGAGAGAGAGAGAGAGAGAGAGAGGAGACAGAGAGAGAGAGAGAGAGAGAGAGACAGCCCTCCTGCACTTGTCCATATGTTTTTCCATGTGTGCGTGTGTATTTTTTTATGGATGCATATGTGTGTGTGTGTGTGTGTGTGTGTGTGTGTGTGTGTGTGTGTGTGTGTGTGTGTGTGTCTGTGTGTGTGTGTGTGTGTGTGTGTGTGTGTGTGTGTGTGTGTGTGCGTGCGTGCGTGCGTGCGTGCGTGCGTGCGTGCGTGCGTGCGTGCGTGCGTGCGTGCGTGCGTGCGTGCGTGCGTGCGCGTGCATGTAGGTGTTTGTATGTGCGTGTGTGCGTGCGTGCGTGTGTTTGAGCATGTGTGTCTGTGTTTGTGTGAATGGATTTTCCAGAGCCCTACAATAGTGATGCCATGTGTCACAGTTTCATTGGACCTGACAGCCAGCTCTCTCTTTCTCTCTGCACAACAGGCATGGGAGCCAACAGCACCTGCTGCATGCACCCTGATCACACACCTGCAACTGCTGCATGCACCCTGAACACACACCTGCAACTGCTGCATGCACCCTGAACACACACCTGCAACTGCTACATGCACCCTGAACACACACCTGCAACTGCTGCATGCACCCTGAACACACACCTGCAACTGCTGCATGCACCCTGAACACACACCTGCAACTGCTACATGCACCTTGAACACACACATGCAACTGCTGCATGCACCCTGAACACACACCTGCAACTGCTGCATGCACCCTGAACACACACCTGCAACTGCTGCATGCACCCTGAACACACACCTACAACTGCTACATGCACCCGAACACACACCTGCAACTGCTACGTGCACCTGAACACACACCTGCAACTGCTGCTCGCACCCTGAACACACACCTGCAACTGCTACATGCACCCGAACACACACCTGCAACTGCTGCATGCACCCTGAACACACACCTGCAACTGCTACATGCACCCGAACACACACCTGCAACTGCTGCATGCACCCTGAACACACACCTGCAACTGCTACATGTACCCTGAACACACACCTGCAACTGCTACATGTACCCTGAACACACACCTGCAACTGCTACATGTACCCTGAACACACACCTGCAACTGCTACGTGCACCTGAACACACACCTGCAACTACTAAATGCACCCTGAACACACACCTGCAACTGCTACGTGCACCCTGAACACACACCTGCAACTGCTACATGTACCCTGAACACACACCTGCAACTGCTACATGTACCCTGAACACACACCTGCAACTGCTACGTGCACCTGAACACACACCTGCAACTGCTACAATGCTACATGCACCCTGAACACAGCAGCAACTGCAGTTAACACAAGGAATACAATAGGAATCTAATCATCAATCAAATGATTGGTATTACACTCTATATTATTGTTGGATTCGTTACAGGAAAAACAATCCACACGATCACCAGACTGACACACCCAGGGTGGAAACTACACAAACTGATGTGTGTTTGTTCAGTAATAGGGGTCTCCCTGTCTCTTCAGCTCTTTAACAGACAGAACATGGGTCTGAAACCACTTCCATCCAATTTCCAATTTCCACTTGAACAGCCAATCGACAAGCTCACAACGCATCGCAATGCAATGCATTAGTGAGCTTGTAAATTGTAGATTTTTGAAAAAGAGTCCCGGGCAGTCACAAGTAAACATATTGTCATATTGTAGTATTGCTACTTTCACTTAAGACAAAAGAATCGGAGTAGTTCTTCTACCACCTCCTCCTGCCAGTGGGGGGATCATAATGACCTCCCCTAACCCTGGACTACTTCTTGTTTTGGGGTCTTGGCAGAGGAGATGGAGGAGGAGGAGGAGGAGTTGGGGTCCTTCTGGCTCCTCTGCGTTGTCTCTCCTCCAGGAGGACTGTTCCATCTCAGCATTAGCTGGAAACCTCCAGGACCACAGCAGCTCATTTCCTCTCCCTCTCTCTTCAGGATGTCTCAGATGTCTCAGATGTCTGTCCTCGTCCTCGTCCAGGAAAAGCTTCTTCTGGGCTCTCAGTGGGTGTGAGTGAGCCAGAGAGCAGTCTGTCTGTGTGACTGTCTGTGTGACTGTCTGTGTGACTGTCTGTGTGACTGAGCCAGAGAGCAGTGTGGAAGAAGAGCTCTGATCTGTTTCATTTATCACTTACAAGTGAAAAGGCCTGATTTAACCCATTATGACCTGAGGCTGAAGCTACAAAAGGACATTATGTTGCTACATCAGTGGTTATCAAAGTTTTTCATGTCAAGGACCCCCAAAATGATATGTATTTGGCCACGGACCACCATCTCAAAATATGTTGTTCCAGGGACCCACAAAAGCAAAGATTTCAGTCACAAATGTTCGCTTTAAAAATATACATATTCAAAGATTTGCACACATTTTCACGATTTTTCAAAAATAGCAGATCTACAAGCTCGTATATCTGCTCTTTTTGAATAGCCAAAGAAATCTAAAATGACACAGATGCGTTCCGGGTATTAATGGGTTAAAAATGTTGCTTGAGTAAAAGTACAAAAGTATTGGCATCAAGATATACCAAAAGTAAAAGTACTCACTAAGCAGCAATGTATTTTTTTAAAGGCCTATGAAAATATAGCCGATCTACAAGCACACAATGCGTCACATCACAACATTCTGTGAGCTTGTAGATCGGCTATTGTTTTTTAGCCAAAGTATAAAATAGGACTTAAGTCGCCTTTTATGTCTGATCCCCCAATAATAGGATGATTTCACGTTATATAATACATTAATAATGATAATAGCTTATAATGATAACGGCTATACTTTGTAATGATGATTTGACAGACACAACAGTGTTGATTTTGACAGAACATTTTGATTTAGTTTTAGTCATAGTCTTTTGAATCAAATTCCATTTAGTTTTAGTCATATTTTAGTCATCTGACATGTTTTAGTTTTTGTCTAGTTTTAGTCGACTAAATATCCTAAGATTCGACTAAAATGTATGTTGGCGGTGCCTTGATGGCGTTGTAATGACTGATTTTACACTTGGTTGCATGCTGAAAATAGCCGATCTAAAAGCTCACAGCGCGTCGCGCTGCGACGCGTTGTGAGCTTGTAGATCTGCTATTTTCAGAGCGCAACACCCGAGCACAACCAAACATAAAATGACTTGTCTTTTAGTTCTACTGGATGTCTTCTCCTCTAGATCCCTCACTAACATTTTAGTTTCTATTTGTTGACGAAATTGTCAATATATTTAGCGTCAGTTTTAGTCATCATAGCTTAGTTTATGTGTAGTTTATATTTAGTTTTTGTCAGTGAATAAAGGTCGACCAACATTTTTCGTCATAGTTTTAGTCGACGAAATCAACACTGAGACAGACATTCGTTCTCAGTTCTGACCCAACGGTCGTCAGTCGGTGACTCACACACTAAGTCTGCAGTCAAATGGTTTGGAAAGACTCAGAGCGGCGTAGCGTGAGAGGCCCTGGTGAGAGAGACGGCAATGAAACGGCGACCAAGCTGCCCCCCCCCCCCCCCCCTCCCCCCCATGCTCACCATGACTAAAGGCCCTCGTAAACCACACCCAAAACCTACACACACACACACACACACACACACACACACACACACACACACACACACACACACACACACACACACACACACACACACACACACACACACACACACACACACACACACACACACACACACACACACACACACACTCTCTGAACAATTAAAGCTAAATGAACCAATGGAGGGAGAGAGAAGAAGGAGGACATAAAGAGTGAGAAAGAGACAGCGGTGGAAAAAGTATACCCAACATGTTTTACTTAAATAAAAGTATCAATACTGCAGTGTAGAAATAATCCGGAATTGAACATTTTACTTGCGTAAAAGTAAACAAAAAGTATTGGTATCAAAATGTACTTAAAGTGCCAAAAGTAAGTACTCTATATGCAGAATGTCCCATTTCACAATTTTTCAAATGTAAAAAATGTATAACAATCTTTTGAACATAGCAGATCT
>NC_139943.1:209461-233049 GCF_963454915.1 Gymnoscopelus microlampas
GTATGTGTGCATGTGTGCATGTGTGTATATGTGTATATGTGCATGTGTGCATGTGTGCATGTGTGTATGTGTGCATGTGTGCATGTGTGTATATGTGTATGTGTGCATGTGTGCATGTGTGCATGTGTGCATGTGCGCATGTGCGTATGTGCGCATGTGCGTATGTGCGCATGTGCGCATGTGCGCATGTGTGCATGTGTGCATGTGTGCATGCACATGCATGTTTGTGGGGTCTACAATCAGAGCACCGACTCCAGTTCAATTACAAATGACTAAAATCTAGACTTGATAAAACGATGCCAAATGGCTGAGCAGTCTACTGTATCTTAGCTTCCCTGTGCGAGCCAAGTTCACCTCCAGTACAAGCATAACACCGTGAGGAGAAAACACGTTTATTCCTCTTCTGTAGGCTTTGGCCAACGGCCGGAACACAAAATCACTTTGAGAGCTGTGTCTGCCAGTGTTGCCATGTCTGCTTATTGTAAGCCACTCTGGACTTTTCTATTTCTGAAAAGTCGCTTGTAAATATTGGTGGTTGCGTTTTTTTGGGCTTGTTTTTAAAGTATAGTTATTTGGGCTTGCTTCCAATTTATTTTTATTATGTTTTAAACCAGTTCTCAAACATTTGCATGTCAAGGACGCCCAAATTAATGTAGTTCTCTGCATACCTCCATCTCAATTTGTTTTTTAAATATATTCCAAATATTTCACTTTTTCTTTTCAAGATCTTTTTGAAAATAGCAGATCTACAAGCTTAAGTACAGTAGATCGGCTGTTTTCAAATAGCCGATGCATACAGGTTTAAGGTGCTCATGTGGCCTATCTTTTGGGCTAGTTTTCATAGACCTGGCTGCTTATTTCTCTCACAAAATCTGGCAACAGCGGTCTGCCTGCGTGACTGAGGCCAGAGGGAGCCCCGTGATCTGAACTGAATATCACAAGTTCCCCCGATTTAATCTCATAATAGTCCAGCTTTAATGTCCAAATGCAACACACATGTGGCCCTGCTTTGGTTAGCTCACACTGGGGCCACACGGTGCCACGGCCCAGGAGAGGAGACATTTACACTGGAACTGATGTGCTCATAGCTAGGTTAGCTTGATGCTAATTAGCCGGGACATTATAAGCACCCTACGGTTAAGCACGACTTTAGAAGAGCTGTTATTGTAGCGGAGGACGTGGTGCTACGGTCGGTGCGGCCATATTTGCCTCAGAGATGTTTGAGAAGGAGATGACAAATAATGAAAACACTGTTAGGAACAGGAGAAGAGATGACTTATGCGTGTAATGCTTCCATATAATGCCATGTCATGTCAGGAAGGCCATGGTTTTCCCTCATGTTGTTGTAATGATATTCTAGGTCGTGGTTACACTACAGTACCTTCTGACGCAAACACGTTGGCAGTGGTGAAGAGTAGATACAGTGCTCAAGTGCTGTACTAAAGTACAAAGTTTAAGTACTTTTACTTTATTTGAGTAGCCTATGTACATTTTTCAATATTTAACTGCATTTCAGAGTCAAATATTGTATATTTTACTCCACTATAATTAGCCTATTTGAAAAGTAATTACAAGTTACTGTGTCGATTTAGATTATAATAATTAAAAAACATTGTAAAATAGGCGATCTACAAGCTCACAATCACAATGCAACGCTTTTCTTTCTTTCTTTTTTTGAACCGTTGAAATAACTTGTGAAGTACATTCTGAGTACTTTTACTTTTGGTACTTTAAGTATATTTTGATGACAATACTTTTGTACTTTTAGTCAAGTAAAACTGTGAATACAGTCCTTTTACATGTAATGGCAAAACGAACATACTCACCAATATTAATATCTCAAATTCCTGAAACAATATGCTCTCTCTCTCTCTCTCTCTCCCCCCCCCCCCCCCCCCTCCCCTTCATTGGAACGATAGCGTCATCCTTCACATTGTTAAAGCTGTAGATGTGATGTGACAGGGGAGCTCCAGTCACATCAACATTTCACATAGGGGAGTCCCGTCACGTCGAACAGAAGGTCAGATTTGGCCCCAACTTGTCACCCGTTCGACACAACTTGTGTGAGAATGTGTTGATTAAACATAAAACAAATATAACTCAGCTATATCTGTCTTACTCTCTCTCTCGCTCCCTTTCCTTGAATAGATGTCAAAAACGACCCCCCCCCCCCTGGGTCATGCAGACCTACAAATGTCATGAAATCTAAGGGAATCTCAGGAATGTTTTGACAGTGAATCATGTGATTCTCTACTGTAGTTTTCCAACGCTATCTACTTCCAGGTATAATGCTCCCCAAAATGAATTACATTTTCTCCAACCAGAATGTATTGAAGATAACTAAATACCATACACCACTGTATCCCAAACAGTGGGGGTATTTTTTGTTTTCTACATTTTGGATTTGAATTATTATTTCAAAAGATTTTAAAAAAATGTCCACCAAAAAAATATCACAATTCGTGAATAAAAATATGCTTCAAAATACTTTCCTGAATAAAAAAAATATAATCCATGAATTCGAAAAACAACTTAAGTTAAAAAAGTAGTGAAAATAGCCGATCTACAAGCTCACAACACGTCGCATCACAACGCGTTGTGAGCTTGTAGATCGGCTATTTTCACTAGTTTGGGTCATGGGGAGACATCAAATTTCTCTTTTGGGTCTTGAGCTAAAAAGGATTGGGAAACACATACACGAGAACAGAGCCCCCTCCCTGACACAATCACCTGACTCGTTTTATACATGTCTGGAACACAGTTCTTATATTAGGTGATTTAATAAACGTCTACGGGTATTTGAATGGTTAAACATGTTGGTGACACAGGGGGCGCCGTGGGTATGATGTCAGGACTTCAGTATTCTATCATCTATATCAGTGATTGTCAATCTCTTCTGGATCAGGGCCCACTTGAAGATCTTGGCCCACCCATCTATCTGATCATATGGGTGGGTCGGCCACATGCATTTTCAGAGCCCGTTTATTTGTGTACTTCTGGCATGGATCAATCAAACTATTTATCAGAATCACAACGAAAAAAAATACCAAGACATTTTCTTTTTACATTATTTTGTCAATATTAATGTTATACATTATCAGTAAATCATAGTGTTTTGCCAATTTGTTTGAGGGCCCACTTGTGATATCCTCACGGGCCCCCACCCACCCACTCACCCACTCACCCACTCACCCACACACCCACACACCCACCCACCCAGCCACACACCCACCCACCCACAGTGGGTAGAGAATCACTGGTCTATAATGGTCACACTCACCCCACACACACAGTCATTCAGGTGGGCTTTGGGTCACAGTGGGAGTGTTGTGACGGGGAGAGGAAATGCAGGGATTTGTCTAAAGCAACAGTCTGTGGGGAGACCCGGGTCTGTAGGGTCTGCTCCTCAGCTATGGGAATGTCTGCTCCTCAGCTATGGGAAGGGTCTGCTCCTCAGCTATGGGAATGGGCGTGTTCTCTCCTCCGCATCATCAGTGCCCATACTCTAGGTAGGGTTGGTGAAAGGGTCTTTCTGTGTGGAGTTAGCATGTTCTCCCTGTGTCTCCTAGGGTAGGTACCCTCACAAAAACATGTAGTAATCCTGGTCTCTATACTGCCTCCCCCTGGTCAGATGTCTGATGGAGGGGAAATGAAATGAACTGGTTGGAATTACGTGTTCCTTCCACGCGCTACGTCCAACCAGGGAAACTCCCCCCTGTCAGGTGATAAGAAGCGGCTTGTTAGCTCGCAATCGCATGCATTGAAGGAGGCATGAGCTCGGCTCTAGGCTCTCCCTAGGCTGGCAGAGGGAGTGTAGTGCCCAGGATTAGGTAGACAATTGGCACTGGGTAAACAAATGGGTTACAAATTCCCAACCTATGGGAATAGTCTGAATAGTCTTCTGTTTAGTCTCAGCAGTCGCGTAAATAAATCCTATACTGTAAATGAAATTAGTCGAAGCATATATCGTTGCTGTCAGGCAGAAACCTCTTATCTCCATATTTCAACTTTTTGTGTTTTTTCTTAAATGAATGTCCTCCTTGATCATACTACAGCGTCACACAAGAGCATCTCAAGTAGCAGATCAGATGCTCTAAACGTGGCGCGAAGCGTAGATCTGCTACTTTTGAATCCTGAAAAGTAACAGTGTTAGACATAATGTTTCCACCCGACAGGGACCATATCTAGGTTTGCCGCTTGTTAGCAGAAATGGAAATTCTAAGATTTACAAGCTCACAACGTGTCGGGATGGCGCAACGCGTTTGTTAGCTTGTGGATGAGTCAGGTTTGGTAAAGGACAACCTCTCGTGCAATGATTAGGAATTCACGCCTCTTTGTGTGTCTATATCTGTCTCTCTTATGTGTGCACTCCTAAATGCATAGATCGTTGGTTCTCAAAGTGGGGTCCGGGGACCCCCAGGGGTCCTTGAGGGAGTTCCAGGGGGTCCCCAGCTGAATGATAGATTAGGCACCAAATGGACCCTTATGGGTCTGTAACTCTCAGAGTTAAATTGACATAGAATTTACAATATAAATTGCGGTCCAAGTGATAAAAATGCCATTAAATGGGGGTCCGTAGCCTAATGCATGTCAAACTGGGGGTCCTTGAAAATAAAATGGTTGAGAATCACTGCTAGAGCCGTAAAAAAATCTTCTCTTATGGGGGTCCCTGGCATATCTTTTGAAAGGGGGGTCCGCGGGCTAAAAAGTGTCAATTTGGGGGTCCTTGACATGAAAACGTTTGAGAAGCACACTGGCATAGATAGACTGAGAGACCAGGAGAGAGAGAGACAGAGATGGAGAGATGGATAGCAAAGGAGAGAGAGAGACAGAGAGAGAATGAGAGAGAGAGAGAGAGTGTGGTGAAGTGTCTATGTAAACATGTGAGCAGGGTGGCTGTTATTGTCTGTGTGTCACTGTCCCCCCCCCCCCCCCCTGCAGGCAGTGTCACCTCGGTGGGGATTATCTAGTGCCAACAGGGTCACAGCCAGGCAGGACCCTGACGGGGGTCCCTAACGCTTGGTTTCACAGAGCGTGAGACCGGATGGCGTCCCCTCGTTTCCCCGGGTCTGGAATGAGGGGAAACGCTGGGAAGTGGATGGGATAACGGAAGGAAGGGAAGTAGTGGAATCAGGCCCCACTTCCACCCCACACACCCACCTGACTGGGGGGTCTGTGTGTGTGTGTGTGTGTGTGTGTGTGTGTGTGTGTGTGTGTGTGTGTGTGTGTGTGTGGGAGAGTTGTTGTAGCTGTAATGACACCGGCACTGGGCAGGAATAACAGCAGAGGCCTAAACACTGCTGGTCTTGATGGTGGAGATAATGATGGTGGTGGTTCTGTTGCTTCCATTTTTGTAATTTCAGTAACAATTTTCTGTGAAGCCCCACTGCATTATGGGATCTTTTTGGGACGTGAATGACTGGTTTCTCTCCAAACTGGGCCTGAAAAAAAACATCTGTCAGGAAACTGAGAGAGGAGTGTAATTCCTGTTGAAATGAGGGGTCATACACTGCCGCCGTTTTTTCCCTTTTTTCTGCTCTGTAAATATAGCTATTTGTATTTATTAATGTGTTCATATTCTATGCTTTTTGTGTTGTCCTTTTAGCCTGAAGGTTTTATTGTACCGTTGTGCTGTTTACGTTTGTTTGACTAATAAAGTATTCAATCAATGAATCAATTATGAACATACGTGCATTATTAATTTGCTCATACATATTCATCATGCTTTATAACAACTACTCTGGAGATACCAACTAAACGTTACTTTACAACAACTATACGGCCTACTCTGGAGATACCAACTAAACGTTACTTTACAACAACTATACGGCCTACTCTGGCAACAAGCTTTGAACTGAGCAGATTGGACCTTCCGTTCCAGAGATAATGGACAAAACATATTGAAAGCGGACACTTTCGCCGATTTTCGATTGAGTTTTGGCCTTTGTCGCCCGTTTTTCTTTAATAACACGGGCTAGGAAGGTCGGACGGCAACAAACTAGATATATACCTACTGTAAGTAAAGCTTTGAGCTGCATCTAACACATCTAACACATCTACTGCCGTTTCCCAGGTCGGGTAGGGTCGGGTTCAGGCAGAATTTGAGAACTCTAGTACTGTGTGTCATTTTTATGCCCATATTGAGCTCCATGTCAGGCAGACCCACATATCAGTCCAATCGGCGGTTCTGGACAACCGCCGATCCGATGGACTCGGCGGCGGGCACCACACTCCCTCGGCTGCGCGTGCGGCGAGTTTGAAGTGGGTTGGTCAGACTTAACGGTCAAGTATCATAAAAATGTATAATTGCTGGTTTACACACATGGATCATGGTTGTATGTCATAATACATTTGTAATGCGTTTTAGTCACTGTGATAATAAGGCCTTATAAATGTGACTATAAGTTACTATAAGTGGTCATTGGGTGCTTTAACCACTTAACCCATTGAGACCTGAAGCCGATTCTACATGTCTCCTAAATCTCAACAGTTTTCGGAAAAACATATGTTTCTATATCAGTGGTGCTCAATCTTTTTCATGTCAAGGACCCCCAAAATCATATGTATTTGACCGCGGACCCCCATCAAAAAATGTTGTTCCAGGGACCCCCCAGAAGCAAAGATTTGAGTTAAAAATGTTCGCTCGGTGCCACGCAATGAGCTTGTATATCTGCTATTTTTGAATAGCCCAAAGTGTAAAATAATGCTTTTTAGCTCAAATCTAAAAATTGTCTTAATGGGTTAAATCCCAGCCTCCATATAGTTGGAGAAGCTTTTCGCTGAAAAACCTTTCCCCACAATAACAGAAAAGACACATTTAGTATATTTCTTGCATAGATGTAAGGCATCACTTTAGTCCATGTAAGTGGACACATGGACACATGGACACATGAACACATGGACACATGTGTTCTAAATGTAGAATGCAATGTAGATATGGAAAACACATGCTCTACACCAGTGATAAAAATCACATGAAACGTCATCATTTATTCCAATAAAGTCGTTTCCAACACTGTGTATCATTTTAATTGCGTGTCGTTTAAATGTATCTACAAATAACGTTCCCACCTGAGGCCAACGTAGAAACTGTTGCAATATTGAGGAATGTTTCCAGAGAGCTTTTCATAATTTCCATAAAAACAGTGTGAACTCTCTCTCACACTCACCTACTCACACACTCGCACGTGTGCGCACACACACACACACACACACGCCCGCACACACACCTACACACACACACACACACACGCCCGCCCGCCCGCCCGCCCGCCCGCCCACCCACCCACCCACCCACCCACCCACCCACCCACACACACACACACACACACACACACACACACACACACACACACACACACACACACACACACACACACACAGGCCTCAATACAGGATAAATAACATTATATCCAGTGTTCAAACTACAGTCTACAACCAGACTGATATAAATAAACCTGCAAAGAAGCTCTAACGTGGAAGTGATTACAATGGACACAGAAAGAGACACAACACTGTCCATACTTCCTCCGTGTGTGTGTGTGTGTGTGTGTGTGTGTGTGTGTGTGTGTGTGTGTGTGTGTGTGAAGTGAGAGAGAGAGAGGGGGGGTAGAAAGAGATGGGGTGAAATGGGGAGAACAAGAGATGGAGAGAGAGAGAGAGAGAGAGAGAGAGAGAGAGAGAGAGAGAGAGAGAGAGAGAGAGAGAGAGAGAGAGAGAGAGAGAGAGAGAGAGCATATTGTTTCAGGAATGTGGCACAAAGGGCCTGGTCGTGGCAGTTTGTACTTCATAAGGTCACAGAACAGGATGGGGAACAGGACTGTGCAGTACAGTCAGTGTGTACTTCATAAGGTACAGGTCACAGAACAGGATGGGGAACAGGACTGTGCAGTACAGTCAGTGTGTACTTCATAAGGTAAAGGTCACAGAACAGTACGGGGAACAGGACTGTGCAGTACAGTCAGTGTGTACTTCATAAGGTAAAGGTCACAGAACAGTACGGGGAACAGGACTGTGCAGTACAGTCAGTGTGTACTTCATAAGGTACAGGTCACAGAACAGGATGGGGAACAGGACTGTGCAGTACAGTCAGTAGGGCTGTGAATCGTCTGCTATCTCACAATTCGATTCCAATTCTTGGGGTCACGAGAATTCATAATCTTTTTTTTTCCGATTCAAAATGATAATACTGATAATACTGATAACTGATAAAACTGATAACACACAAAGGTAAATCCAAGATCCAAGAACTTTTTTTTTTATAAAAAAAATAATAATAAGGAAAATGGGAATCGATTCTGAATCGTCCAACATTAGGATCGCGATTCGAGTATGAATCCATTTTTCCCCACACCCCTAAAAGTCAGTTTGTACTTCATAAAGGTCACAGAACAGGACGGGGGAAAAGGACTGTGCAGTACAGTCAGTCAGTGTGCTTTTCACTTCAACTAAACTATGAGGACCAGAGCAGATGCTGCTCTACTGAGATGATGACCATGTGTCAAAATGTACTTCTACTGTGCTTCTACTACCGTGCTTCTACCGTGCTTCTACTGTACTTCTACTGTGCTTCTACTGTACTTCTACTGTGCTTCTACTGTGCTTCTACTGTGCTTCTACTGTACTTCTACCGTACTTCTACCGTGCTTCTACCGTACTTCTACCGTACTTCTACCGTGCTTCTACCGTACTTCTACCGTACTTCTACCGTGCTTCTACCGTACTTCTACCGTACTTCTACCGTGCTTCTACCGTACTTCTACTGTACTTCTACTGTGCTTCTACTGTACTTCTACTGTGCTTCTACTGTACTTCTACTGTGCTTCTACTGTACTTCTACTGTGCTTCTACTGTACTTCTACTGTGCTTCTACTGTACTTCTACCGTGCTTCTACTGTACTTCTACCGTACTTCTACCGTGCTTCTACCGTACTTCTACCGTACTTCTACCGTGCTTCTACCGTACTTCTACTGTACTTCTACTGTGCTTCTACTGTACTTCTACTGTGCTTCTACTGTACTTCTACCGTACTTCTACTGTACTTCTACTGTGCTTCTACTGTACTTCTACCGTACTTCTACCGTACTTCTACGTACTTCTACCGTACTTCTACCGTGCTTCTACCGTACTTCTACTGTACTTCTACTGTGCTTCTACTGTACTTCTACTGTGCTTCTACTGTACTTCTACTGTGCTTCTACTGTACTTCTACTGTGCTTCTACTGTACTTCTACTGTGCTTCTACTGTACTTCTACCGTGCTTCTACCGTACTTCTACCGTGCTTCTACCGTACTTCTACTGTGCTTCTACTGTACTTCTACTGTGCTTCTACTGTACTTCTACTGTGCTTCTACTGTGCTTCTACTGTGCTTCTACTGTACTTCTACCGTACTTCTACCGTACTTCTACCGTACTTCTACCGTGCTTCTACCGTACTTCTACCGTACTTCTACCGTACTTCTACCGTACTTCTACCGTACTTCTACTGTGCTTCTACTGTGCTTCTACTGTGCTTCTACCGTACTTCTACCGTACTTCTACCGTACTTCTACTGTACTTCTACTGTACTTCTACCGTACTTCTACTGTACTTCTACTGTACTTCTACCGTACTTCTACTGTACTTCTACTGTACTTCTACTGTACTTCTCTTCATTGGTTGTTGCACTTAAACCACCATATGGCTGAGCGGAGTCCCTCAGGGCTCTATACTAGTGTATTTTCTGTGTTCTGTTATTGTGGGGAAAGCTTTCCCCACAATATGGATGCTGGGGATTAAGTGGTTAAGGCCAAAAGGCCCAGACTATGTTTTTTCCAACATTTAAACATAATCTTAAATAAATGATAACTTGCTTTCATACATTTCCAACCTCAAATTACATTGTCATAAACACTCCAAAATATTCAGAAAAATTTAGAAAATAGCAGATCTACAAGCTCACAACGTGTCACATTGTGACGTGTGTGTGTGTGTGTGTGGGGGGGGGGGGGGGGTTCTCAGATTTTCTCCGATCTCCAAGGGGAAAGAAAGCAGTCAGGAACCTGCTGCTATGAAGCACCACTATACAAAGAACCTGTTCATCTCCTTAATGCTTCTACAGAGGTTCTCTGTTAGTTCTTACGCTTAGATTGTGTTTGACAAAGGTGACACTGTAGCACCATGTGTGTTTAGGTGTGTACTAGGTATGTAACCGCTCACTCAACTCACAATATGATTCTAATCACAATACCAGGTTCACAATAACATTTTTCACTATTGTTTTTTCTCTCTTCACAAATCCAGTATTTTCTTCTCTTTAATCCTTTTCTCTCATCCTCTTTTCAATACAGTAGCAAATGACTGGTGAAAAATCTTTTTAATTTTTTCTCTCTCTTACAACGATCCTGTAATTTATTTATTTTCCGTCTGTTTGCATCACAATACATTTGTTATTAAATCGTCACCAGTTTGAATTTACGATAAATGGCACATACATGCCTAGTGTGTACAGTACTACTGTATATTGGCTTTGTACAGTACTACTGTATATTAGCTTTGTACAGTACTACTGTATATTAGCTTTGTACAGTACTACTGTATATTAGCTTTGTACAGTACTACTGTATATTAGCTTTGCCTTGTTCCTTCATGCTATGAAAGAATGTACAGTACACACACACTGATAGTACAATGCACTGATTACAAAGGGAACACCACACACACACACACACACACACACACACACACACACACACACACACACACACACACACACACACACACACACACACACACACACACACACACACACACACACACACACACACACACACACACACACACACACACACAGGAGCAGGAAATGCTGCCAGTATGTCTTGGCTGCCGGTTCAAACCCCTCTTGTTCCCGGTGGGACCAGGTCCTTTATGAATGTTTGACTGAGTGACTGACCGCTTCATTAGCACGGGCAGCTAGCCCACACTGTGTGTGTGTGTGTGTGTGTGTGTGTGTGTGTGTGTGTGTGTGTGTGTGTGTGTGTGTGTGTGTGTGTGTGTGTGTGTGTGTGTGTGTGTGAGAGAGCGGGAGAGAGAGAGAGCGAGAGAGCGTTTTGGCTCTGGGGACGTTCGGCCCGCCCGAGCCCTCTGATGCCATTATGTCTGAATGGAAAAGTTCATTCCAACACAATCGGACCTGGGCCTGTGTGTGTGTGTGTGTGTGTGTGTGTGTGTGTGTGTGTGTGTGTGTGTGTGTGTGTGTGTGTGTGTGTGTGTGTGTGTGTGTGTGTGTGTGTGTGTGTGTGTGTGTGTACAGTAAGGGAGTGAAAGAACATTGGAGAACCAACACACAATCTTGAATAATCTTGAAAATGTTTAACAAATCTGTTGTTGTCGACACACAGAGTGTGACGTTACTGACTGAGGTTTGAAGCTTTTTACTAGATAGGGAAAAAACAAACACCCCACAGTGGTTAATCTACACTAAACCATACAAATACATATGTCATTTATAAAAATAAAAGTAAAATACAAAAAGTTACAACATGGAGATAAGAGGTTTCTGAATGACAGACTGTATTAATTGGCGTTCAACAACAATGTGTTATTGTGTCAGTGAGCAGTGAGTGTGTCCTGTGTAAAACGCTCATTACTGTGTGACTGTGAGGCCTCTTTAACAACAGGTGGTGCCAATATGAGCCGGTCAGAGTATCATACTACCAACTGTGCGTGAGATGCTTCTGCGACATGCTCCGTAAGCTCTTCACATCAGCGTGTGTGTGTGTGTGTGTGTGTGTGTGTGTGTGTGTGTGTGTGTGTGTGTGTGTGTGTGTGTGTGGGGGTGGGGGTGTGTTTCTGCACGCCTGTGTGTGTGCCTATTATGGAACACCTGCAGTTCACTACGATAGGATCGGACCCCTCACTTGGGGCCCCTGTGTGTGTGTGTGTGTGTGTGTGTGTGTGTGTGTGTGTGTGTGCGTGTGTGTACGCGTGCTCTGCAGAGCAGATGTTTTGCGTCTATCTGTCCATCTCATCATGAGGATGGGAGGTGGTACAGCCCATGTGTTCATGTGTTCCAGTTTCCACTCATCCCTACAGGCTGGTTTTTACTACGGCCCGTTACGCCTAAGTCAGCCTCATCCAGAGTAAACACCGGCAGTAACGTATATGTATGGCCCTCCTGCCTCTCCTTCAGCCAATCAGAGCACACAGCCGGCTCAACACACCGTGGAGGCAGAAGAAGTGCTCCGTTTCTTTTTTAACCACTTAAACCCCATATGGTTGACCTCAGGGCTCTGTACCGGTCTCTTTTTGTTTTTTCGCTGTATACGTTCAATATATTCGCAGAAAATAGCCGATCGACAAGCTCACAACGCGTTGCGTTGCAACGCGTTGTGAGCTTGTCGATCGGCTGTTTTCTGCGAAGGTTCTCCCAGAACACAGACGCTTGGGGTTTTTAAGTGGTTAAGAATGTCGATGTTGTCGGGCAGAAACCTTGTATCTCCATAGTTCAACTTTTGATGTTTGTCTTAAACATGGTAAATGAATGCCCTACTTTGTCATAATAAGAGTGTGACACAAGAGTAATGGAAATAGCCCGTTTACAAGCTCACAAAATAATCCCAAATTATTTTTGTGCAAGGCACAAAAAAAGCTAATCTACAAACTCACAAAATATCGCGACCTGCTGTGAGCATGTAGATCGGCTATTTTCACTGTTTTACTTTCTTTTCTTTTATAATAAAATGGTTTTGGACATACAGTACACATGGATTTATTGACAAAACTACTTCATTGATGGAATGTTGGCTTGTCAGATTAGGGTTCTACTTATGTACCTCAAATAATGCATTTGTTTGTTTGGCTTGTTTATGTTTGTATGTTCTTCACAATTCCTCTTTTTTAGTTAAATAACACAATGTAAACAGGACAGGACAGGACAGGCTCTAATAAGCTACAAGCTGCTGCCTGTAGCTTTTGGTCATCATGCTAAAGGCTCTATACGCTGTTCAAAGGGATCAAAACACACTCATTGATTGATACAAGGTTTGGGTGATATGCACATCAAAACTGTACTCAAGTACACAGCACAGTACTTGAGTAAGTGTACTTAAATACTTCCCAGTGGTGCACCAGTCAGCTGGTGCGCAGGTAACTGTAGACATGAAGACAATAGACACATGGTACTGACTGACCAGGTACACATGAAGACAATAGACACATGGTACTGACTGACCAGGTACACATGAAGACAACAGACACATGGTACTGACTGAACAGGTAAACATGAAGACAACAGACACATGGTACTGACTGACCAGGTACACATGAAGACAACAGACACATGGTACTGACTGACCAGGTACACATGAAGACAACAGACACATGGTACTGACTGAACAGGTAAACATGAAGACAACAGACACATGGTACTGACTGACCAGGTAAACATGAAGACAACAGACACATGGTACTGACTGAACAGGTAAACATGAAGACAACAGACACATGGTACTGACTGACCAGGTAAACATGAAGACAACAGACACATGGTACTGACTGAACAGGTAAACATGAAGACAACAGACACATGGTACTGACTGAACAGGTACACATGAAGACAACAGACACATGGTACTGACTGACCAGGTACACATGAAGACAACAGACACATGGTACTGACTGACCAGGTACACATGAAGACAACAGACACATGGTACTGACTGACCAGGTACACATGAAGACAACAGACACATGGTACTGACTGACCAGGTAAACATGAAGACAACAGACACATGGTACTGACTGACCAGGTAAACATGAAGACAACAGACACATGGTACTGACTGACCAGGTAGACATGAAGACAACAGACACGTGGTACTGACTGACCAGGTACACATGAAGACAACAGACACATGGTACTGACTGACCAGGTAAACATGAAGACAACAGACACATGGTACTGACTGACCAGGTAAACATGAAGACAACAGACACATGGTACTGACTGACCAGGTAAACATGAAGACAACAGACACATGGTACTGACTGACCAGGTACACATGAAGACAACAGACACATGGCACTGACTGAACAGGTAAACATGAAGACAACAGACACATGGTACTGACTGACCAGGTAAACATGAAGACAACAGACAAATGGCACTGACTGAACAGAAGACAACAGACACATGGTACTGACTGAACAGGTAAACATGAAGACAACAGACACATGGTACTGACTGACCAGGTAAACATGAAGACAACAGACACATGGTACTGACTGAACAGGTAAACATGAAGACAACAGACACATGGTACTGACTGAACAGAAGACAACAGACACATGGTACTGACTGAACAGGAGGACACAATAACATCTATCTGACTGTAACGGAAACTTTCCTTTAATTGTCTTTTTCTAAAAGCTGCTGCAACCAAAGAGGCTTTGATATAATATTAATGAGCATCATGACTCACATGGATACATCTCTCTCTCTCTCTCTCTGGCTCCCAGCTGTGTGTGTGTGTGTGTGTGTGTGTGTGTGTGTGTGTGTGTGTGTGTGTGTGTGTGTGTGTGTGTGTGTGTGTGTGTGTGTGTGTGTGTGTGTGTGTGTGTGTGTGTGTGTGTGTGCGCGTGTGTGCGTGCGTGCGTGCGTGTGCACGCGCGTGCAGGCCCATTCTCCAACTGGCTGGTACCGCTCTCTCTCTCTCTCTCTCTTCTCTTACTAAAGATTAATCACCAGATGTTTCCTTGTTTTTCTGTTGGCTCTTTCTCACATTATAAATCAAACACAAACTACCAGCCCCCCTCCCCCCCCCTCTCTCTCTCCCTCTTATTACCAGGGGTGTAAAGTAACTAAGTACATGTACTCAAGTACTGTACGTACATTTTTGAGTAAAAAACAAATAAATAAAAATTCAGTGTTTACAATTTTCAATACTTTAACTTCTACTTTACTTACTACTACTTTAACTTCTAACACAACATCTCAGAGGAAGATATTGTACGTTTAACTCTTCACTTCAATTAAATGAAAACTTATTAGTTAGTTATTAGTAACTTTGTACATTTATATTATTATTACAAAACACACTAACCACTTCAGCCCTATATATTTCGGCCATTTGAAAAAAACAGATCTCCAAGCTCACAATGTGTCACGATGCATTGTGAGCTTGTAGATCTGCTATTTTCAAAAGGTTTTTTTTTTAATACATTTTGAATTTGCGAAATGGGACATTCTGCACGATGAGTACTTTTACTTTTGGTAATCTAGGTATATTTTGATGCCGATACTTTTGCACTTTTACTCAAGTACATTTGAACACGGGTCTTACACACATCTACATTGCAGTATTGATACTTTTACTTATAAGTAAAACATGTGAGTACTTCTTCCATCACTGCTTATTACAAAAAGCTCTCTCTTTCTTTCTGCTGCCGTCTTATTCTTACACTCTTTTTCTCTTTCTTTCTTTCTCTCCCTCTCTCTTTCGCAGGGCAATGTGTTTTTTGTTAATGGGCCTGGTGGTGCAGTGTGTGTGTGTGTGTGTGTGTGTGTGTGTGTGTGTGTGTGTGTGTGTGTGTGTGTGTGTGTGTGTGTGTGTGTGTGTGTGTGGAGAGAGGCGATTCAGCGAGACGGGGAGGATTTCTTTTCCAGTTGCAGTTTGATTTCAAACAGACACGTCTAATTCAATTAGAGAGCATTTGGGGAGATTTGTCCTTTTTTTCAAGACGTCAGGAGGAGGAGTGTGGGGAGGAGAGGGAGGAGTGTGGGGAGGAGAGGGAGGAGTGTGGGGAGGAGAGGGAGATAGGCTCTATGCACAGCAGCCATTTTGGAGAAAAATTGGGCCTCTTCTTACTTCCTTCACAGGTGTTACCAATGATTCTAATGAAGGCTCTGTACCATTCTGGTCAAACAGAGTCAGGGTGTTGATGTTGTGCATGTTGGCTCACTAGAAATACTAGTGGGTCTCAAAGTGTGGTCCAGGGACCCTCATGGTTCCTTGAGAGGGTGTAACTCTGAGAGTTATGGGGGTCCTTGAAATTAAAATGTTTGAGAACCACTGTGCTACACTAAATAGAACAGAGCCTTCATTAGTATCATTGGTGACACCTGTGAAGGAAGTAAGGAAGGGGCCCAATTTCTGTCCAATGTGGCTGCTGTGCATAGAGCCTATTGAGTGTCGCTCGGCCCACGCTGCCGTACAGGTGTCTAATGATGTGTATAGATGTGTATAGATAGATCGTACAGGTGTCTAATGATGTGTATAGATCTGTATAGATAGATCGTACAGGTGTCTAATGATGTGTATAGATCTGTATAGATGTAGATCATACAGGTGTCTAATGATGTGTATAGATCTGTATAGATGTAGATCATACAGGTGTCTAATGATGTGTATAGATGTGTATAGATAGATCGTACAGGTGTCTAATGATGTGTATAGATCTGTATAGATAGATCGTACAGGTGTCTAACGATGTGTATAGATCTGTATAGATAGATCGTACAGGTGTCTAATGATGTGTATAGATCTGTATAGATAGATCGTACAGGTGTCTAATGATGTGTATAGATCTGTATAGATGTAGATCATACAGGTGTCTAATGATAGCCTGGCGTAGCTAGACTATATCACTGTGTGGATATGAGTCTGGTGCTTCCATGAGGACGTTTTGTTTCCCAAGGGGCGGGATCAAAACAATGTCCCTTTGACGCAATTGGTTAGACCTACAACCAACTACCAATTACAGTCGCCCATATTCGAATACTGGGCCCTGATTGGTGCCCCACGTCTTCTGGGAGAGGAAATGGATTCTCTATGGAGCGGTGCCAGACCCAAATCCCAGAGTGACATTTTTTTTTGCACTCGCAGATTCGTCTGGTCCCAGGCTAGTCTAATGATGTGTATAGATGTGTATAGATGTGTATAGATGTATATAGATGTGTATAGATGTGTATAGATGTATATAGATGTGTATAGATGTGTATAGATGTGTATAGATGTGTATAGATCTGTATAGATCTGTGTATAGATGTGTATAGATGTGTATAGATGTGTATAGATGTGTATAGATGTGTATAGATGTATATAGATGTGTATAGATGTGTATAGATGTGTATAGATGTATATAGATGTATATAGATGTGTATAGATGTATATAGATGTGTATAGATGTGTATAGATGTGTATAGATCTGTATAGATGTGTATAGATGTATATAGATGTGTATAGATGTGTATAGATGTGTATAGATGTGTATAGATGTATATAGATGTGTATAGATCTGTATAGATGTGTATAGATGTGTATAGATGTATATAGATGTGTATAGATGTTTATAGATGTGTATAGATGTGTATAGATGTGTATAGATGTATATAGATGTATATAGATCTGTATAGATGTGTATAGATGTGTATAGATGTGTATAGATGTGTATAGATGTGTATAGATCTGTATAGATGTATATAGATGTGTATAGATGTGTATAGATGTGTATAGATGTGTATAGATGTGTATAGATCTGTATAGATGTATATAGATGTGTATAGATGTATATAGATGTGTATAGATGTTTATAGATGTGTATAGATGTGTATAGATGTGTATAGATGTATATAGATGTATATAGATCTGTATAGATGTGTATAGATGTGTATAGATGTGTATAGATGTGTATAGATGTGTATAGATGTATATAGATGTGTATAGATGTGTATAGATGTGTATAGATCTGTATAGATGTGTATAGATGTATATAGATCTGTATAGATCTGTATAGATGTGTATAGATGTGTATATAGATGTGTATAGATGTGTATAGATGTGTATAGATGTATATAGATGTGTATAGATGTGTATAGATGTGTATAGATGTGTATAGATGTGTATAGATGTATATAGATGTGTATAGATGTGTATAGATGTGTATAGATGTGTATAGATGTGTATAGATGTATATAGATCTGTATAGATGTGTATAGATGTGTATAGATGTGTATAGATGTGTATAGATCTGTATAGATGTGTATAGATGTGTATAGATGTGTATAGATGTATATAGATCTGTATAGATCTGTATAGATGTGTATAGATGTGTATAGATGTGTATAGATCTGTATAGATGTGTATAGATGTGTATAGATGTGTATAGATGTGTATAGATCTGTATAGATGTGTATAGATGTGTATAGATCGTACAGGTGTCTAATGATGTGTATAGATGTGTATAGATGTGTATAGATCTGTATAGATGTGTATAGATGTGTATAGATGTATATAGATCTGTATAGATGTGTATAGATGTGTATAGATGTGTATAGATGTGTATAGATCGTACAGGTGTCTAATGATGTGTATAGATGTGTATAGATGTGTATAGATCTGTATAGATGTGTATAGATGTGTATAGATCTGTATAGATGTGTATAGATTGTACAGGTGTCTAATGATGTGTATAGATCTGCTGTCCTCTCTGTCGGGTGGAAATCTCATACTGTGTGTCCAAGTTACTGTTACTATGCAGGATTCACATTCAAAAACAGCACATCTACAAGCTGAGCTTCAGTGGTGGAAAGTAACTAAGTATATGTACTCAATTACTTCAGTACTTTTTTTCTTTTTACTTTACTTGAGTATTTCCAAATTCCAATACTTTTTACTTCTACTCCACTACACCTCAGAGGCAAAATATTGCACTTTTTACTCAGTTATTTGAAAACTTTTAGTTACTTTGAAGTAACTAAACACCCATTTGAAGTAACACCCACCCATAAAACAAACATGGGCAAATTCTCCTTCTATAGCACTGCCACCAAGGAATGGAATAGTCTAACCCCATCCCTCAAAAAATGCAGTTCGCTGGGCTCATTCAAAACAGCCCTAAAAACTCATCTTTCTGGAGGCCTAAAGAGGAGCTAGAACCAGTTTCCCTGTAGACAGACGACCCCCCCCTCCCCCTTTTTTTTGTACATACTTTTTATTTTATTTTGCTAATGTTTTTTTTTGTATATATTTCATTATTTTCTCATGCCTTTTTTGTACATAATGGTATTTTTTTTTTCCCCCTCTGTATTCTTATGTTGATTTTTGAACTGTTTGGTTGCTACTATATATGTCTATGAAATTAATTCAAGGACCCCAACGGAAACAAGCCCGCAAGGACTTTTTTGGCCGGACCTTTTAGACAAAAGCATTATAAATGTAACTGTGTTGTTTTACATACTTTTGCCTAATAAAAATTTCAATCAATCAATCAATCAACTATAACTAAAACGTACGTTAACGAGCCCTGTATATACTTTGGCTATTTTCACAAGATTTTTTACACATATTGAACTTGTGAAATGAGACATTCTGCATAATGAGTACTTTTACTTTTGGTACTTTAAGTTTAAAAAGAAAAATGTAACTTTTCAGGATTCAAATGACAAAATAGCAAAGAATGTCGATCTGCTATTTTTGTTACTTTTGTGACGAAGTGACGAAGTGATGAAGTGATGAAGTGGTGAAGTGATGAAGTGGTGAAGTGATGAAGTGGTGAAGTGGTGAAGTGATGAAGTGGTGAAGTGGTGAAGTGATGAAGTGGTGAAGTGATGAAGTGGTGAAGTGGTGAAGTGGTGAAGTGATGAAGTGGTGAAGTGATGAAGTGGTGAAGTGGTGAAGTGGTGAAGTGATGAAGTGGTGAAGTGGTGAAGTGGTGAAGTGGTGAAGTGATGAAGTGGTGAAGTGATGAAGTGGTGAAGTGATGAAGTGATGAAGTGGTGAAGTGGTGAAGTGATGAAGTGGTGAAGTGATGAAGTGGTGAAGTGGTGAAGTGATGAAGTGATGAAGTGGTGAAGTGATGAAGTGGTGAAGTGGTGAAGTGATGAAGTGGTGAAGTGATGAAGTGGTGAAGTGGTGAAGTGATGAAGTGATGAAGTGGTGAAGTGATGAAGTGGTGAAGTGATGAAGTGATGAAGTGGTGAAGTGATGAAGTGATGAAGTGGTGAAGTGATGAAGTGATGAAGTGGTGAAGTGATGAAGTGGTGAAGTGATGAAGTGATGAAGTGGTGAAGTGATGAAGTGGTGAAGTGATGAAGTGATGAAGTGGTGAAGTGATGAAGTGATGAAGTGGTGAAGTGATGAAGTGGTGAAGTGATGAAGTGGTGAAGTGATGAAGTGGTGAAGTGGTGAAGTGGTGAAGTGATGAAGTGGTGAAGTGGTGAAGTGATGAAGTGATGAAGTGATGAAGTGATGAAGTGATGAAGTGGTGAAGTGATGAAGTGGTGAAGTGATGAAGTGGTGAAGTGATGAAGTGATGAAGTGGTGAAGTGATGAAGTGGTGAAGTGATGAAGTGATGAAGTGGTGAAGTGATGAGTGATGAAGTGGTGAAGTGATGAAGTGGTGAAGTGATGAAGTGGTGAAGTGATGAAGTGGTGAAGTGGGCGTTCATTTACCAAAACAAACACGAAAAGTAGAAATATGGAGATACACGGTTTCTGCCCGACAACAACGATGTACTATAATGGCTGTGGCTGAAACCTGAATGACACACATACACACTTCAACGCACGCACGCACGCATGCAGGCATACGTGCGTGCACACGCACACACAAGGCCCGATCCTGTAACTCTATACTGACCCCTTGACTCTCAGGTCGCCCTGTAACTCTAGCCCAAGCCTATGGTGGTGTGTGTACACACACACACACACACACACACACACACACACACACACACACACACACACACACACACACACACACACACGACACACACACACACACACACACACACACACACACACACACACACACACACACACACACACACACACACACACACAGCATATGCAGGGCCGGTGACTGTGAAATGAACAGGGCTACTCTCCTATACAGCCTATTGGCCATATGGTGGCCAGGGGGGCCGGCCCTGAGTAATTGATGGTATCTGTCGCTCTGTCAGTGGAGGGGGGGGGGGGGGTTTGGGGTGTGGTGGGGGTCCTGATATGGCCTGCCTAAAACATACAGGGTTCAAGAATGGCCAAAAAAAAAGTGTGTGAGAGTGAGGGGGGGGCTAGTGTTTCAGTCCTCCTCCTCTATTCATTCATTCATCTATACAAAGAGTTAACCCCCCCCCCCCCACACACACACACACACACACAGGACAACACCATTGTGCCTCCGCTGGCCTGATAAAGACCCTTCTCTCTCTCTCTCTCTCTCTCTCTCTCTCTCTCTCTCTCTCTCTCTCTCTCTCTCTCTCTCTCTCTCTCTCTCTCTCTCTCTCTCTCTCTCTCTCTCTCTCTCTCTCTCTCTCTCTCCTCTCTCTCTCTCTTGCCCAGACCCCCCCTCAGTGAGCTGGGGTAGTAGAGGGGGCTTCAAGCAGTGATGGAAAAAGTACTCCCATTTTCTTTTTACCTGAGTAAAAGTATAGCAATACCACAATGCAGACAATATACTCTGTATAAGTATTCAAAGTATTAAAGCTACTGGAGGAAAACACAAATGTAACCGGAACCAACATGTACCTAAAGTACCACAAGTAAAAGTCTTTGTATTTAAATGTCAGTGGCTGTAATAACATAAACAAACTGGAAAAATAAGTAATAAGTTACATTACTAGTTACCACTTTCTTTTCTCCAAAAGTGTTGACGCGTTGTGAACTTTTACATCTGCTATTTTCAAATTCACAAAGTATAAAATACTGCTTCATTGGTTAATGCAAGTTTTGTATTAATCATAATCTAGATCTACAAAATAAATTGTAACTAAAGTTATTCAAATCATTGTACATTTTACAGTACAAGTACTTTAGTAAATGGTCTCTGTGTAAAACCTCACATGTCCAAAACTGTTACTTTTCAGGATTCAAAAATAGTAAAAGTAGCAGATCTACAAGCTCAAAACGCGTGGCTTTGCGACACATTTCAAACTTGTAGATCTGCTGTTTTGGATACTTTTATGTTTCCAAAAAGTTGTTTTGTGTTAAAATATGGAGTTCTGCCTCGACAGCAACGATATGCACACAGTACTCATACTCACTTACTTTACACCCCCCCCCCCCCCTTTAAAGTCACGTGCTGCTGAGTTAACCCCAGAATGAGCTCTTTGATTGGGGCGCAGCCAGCCAGATGGCACCCGCTGGATGGGGGGGGGGGGGGGGAGAGAGAGAGAGAGAGAGAGAGAGAGAGAGAGAGAGAGAAACCCAGGACGTTGGCACAGCTTGGTGGGAGCCGGGGGGGGGGGGGGGGGGGGGGGGGGCACCCTTTAGCTTTGACAGTTTCACTGGGTGTACAATTTGCCCGCATCAACGCCCTGGCACTTTATACTGTGTGTTTGACTCTGGGAGAACCATATGGAACACACGACACGTTTTTATAGAGCAAACACTCCCCAGCCCTCACCATGAGGTTGAACCTCACCATGAGGTTGAACCTCACCATGAGGTTGGACCTCACCATGAGGTTGAACCTCACCATGAGGGTGAACCTCACCATGAGGTTGGGACCTCACCATGAGGTTGGACCTCACCATGAGGTTGGACCTCACCATGAGGGTGAACCTCACCATGAGGTTGGACCTCACCATGAGGTTGAACCTCACCATGAGGGTGAACCTCACCATGAGGTTGAACCTCACCATGAGGGTGAACCTCACCATGAGGTTGGACCTCACCATGAGGGTGAACCCTCACCATGAGGTTGGACCTCACCATGAGGTTGAACCTCACCATGAGGGTGAACCTCACCATGAGGTTGGACCTCACCATGAGGGTGAACCTCACCATGAGGTTGGACCTCACCATGAGGTTGGACCTCACCATGAGGGTGAACCTCACCATGAGGTTGGACCTCACCATGAGGTTGAACCTCACCATGAGGTTGAACCTCACCATGAGGTTGAACCTCACCATGAGGTTGGTGGTGGTGATGCACGGGACGGAGTCAGGAATTCCTAGAGAGATGCGTAACTCTAGAGACTCTAGAGGCCGACCCCATGGCACACACTCCCACCCACTATTAACCCATTAAGACCTGCAGGCCCATTCTACAAATGTCTTCTAAATCCTAACAGTGTTTTTTTAAACACTTTTGTTGCTATAATATCAGTGGTTCTCAAACATTTTCATATCAAGGACCCCCAAAATGATATGTGTTTGGCTGCGGACCCCATTTGAAAATATTTCGTTCCAGCCAGGGCCCCCCAGAAGCAAAGATTTGAGTTACAAATGTTTGCTATGTATAAAAATAAAAATAAAAAACAAATCTACAAGTTCACAAATAATCACAACGGGACTCAATAATGATTGCCCCCCAGACTAGGAGAGCTAGTGGTTTAAGGGGTTAACATGGCTTTCAGGCTTCAAAGTCACACCCAGGCTGCAGGTTCACGCAGTTCAAGGCGTTTTCTCCTCAGTAGAGAAGCTTGTTTTCTTAGATGGTCCAACAGGACATGTGAGAGAGTCGACATGGTCTAAGGACACTGCGTCATCCGTCCACAATGCCCGCCCGGCTTTTCCATGGCTGCATGTTCCCACCCTCACATCGCCCTCCTTTTGAAGTTCAAGTTCACCAGGCAAGGAGCCTGTGTGAAGAGTTCACATCCAAGTC
>NC_139943.1:233249-328249 GCF_963454915.1 Gymnoscopelus microlampas
TTAACAGGCGCTCTTCGTGTTCCTCTAATGTTCTTCCAAACACGATGATGTCATCGAGGTAGACGAGACACTGCAGAAGGTTCATGTCCCCCACCGCCCTTTCCATAAGCCTCTGAAAAGTGGCGGGGGCTCCGGTTATGCCTTGAGGCATGCGCTCGAACTGGTAGAATCCGAGTGGACATATGAATGCCGTTTTCTCTTTGTCTTCTTCTGACATGGCGATTTGATAGTATCCACTACGGAGGTCCAGCACAGAGAACCATTTGCAACCTGTGAGACAGGCTAAGGCGTCGTCAATTCGAGGTAGAGTGTATTGGTCAGGTATGGTACGGGAATTGAGAGTGCGATAATCAATGCACATTCGGATCTTGCCATTTTTCTTTCGGGCTATTACTATGGGGGAGGCATAGGGGCTGCGTGACTCCTTGATGATGCCAGTGGCGAGGAGCTCCTGCAGATGTCGGCGGACATCGTCAATTTCGGCTGGTGCCAGACGGCGGACGCGCTCTCGGAAAGGACGAGAGTCACTAAGCCGAATATTATGCTCAACCTCTTTGGCCAACCCGACATCCCACTCCTCCAGTGAGAAAACTCCAGGTTTTTCGGACAGCTTGTCTGCCAACCTCTCTTTCCACATTGCCGGAATAGGGGAACTGCCAAAATTAAAGAGTGTGGGGTCAATGGATTTTAGAGGGGTTTTGTCTAGTTTAACTTCGGTGGCTATGTCAGCTTTGTGAACATGTGCAATGACTGTTCCCTTTGGAAGGGACTTTGACTTCAAGGATTCATTCCTAAGAACCACTGAGAAACGGTTCACATCCATCTCCCAGGGTAGCAGGACACATGGCGGCATTAAGACTCCAGCTGGGAGTGCGCCGCTAAATGGGGTCTCTATCAGGAGAACATTGCCCCGAAGTGACATTTTGGTAGTCACTCTGCACATAGCATGGCGTTCAGTTCCAGGGGAAATGGTAAGCGGACCTGGGCCTACCCACTTTATTACGGCCACTGGGTCTTCAGGTGCGTGTGCACTCACGCGCCATGCCTGTGCTGTCTCTCCTCTGGCGGCAGCGTGCATGACTTTAGGCTCGTGTGTGTATGACCTGGCATTGGTTCCAATGATGACAGGAACCTGTTCAGGTCCATTGGCTTCAGGGCACACCAATGCCAACACTAGTTTTGGGGCACTCTGGCCATCATCATCGAGAAAAACCACCTCCACTGCCACAAAGCCTCTGTATGGGTAGCTTGACTGGCTCAGGCCCCACAGGCCCAAGTTGGAAATAGGGTGAATGGGAATGTGTGACAGGTGTTGTGCATACCAGCCCTCAAAGATTATAGAGACGTTGGAGCCACTGTCCATCAGAGCAGTGCACTGATTTCCCTCAATTTTCACTGTTCCAAATGAGGACTCGCCTATTAGACCAGGGGGGAAACTGGCTGTCCCCGGAGTCTCAAGGTTGCTCTTTTTGACAGATCCACTCCCCTCCTTTTCGGTTGCAGACCCTTTCTGGTTGTGTTTGAGCCTTTGCATTGATTGTAGCAGTTTCCTGATCACCTTTTGGGGATTCTCTGGAGCCCCACAGTTTGTGGCTATGTGACCCTCCTCTCCACATCGGTAGCAGTAAAACGCCTCTCCTCCTCTAGGCGATTTTGGTCCTTCTTTAGGTGCAGGTTTGTCAAACCGGTAGCTCCTTGTTTTTCCTTCATTAGGTGTAGCCATTGTGCTGTTGGTTACTGTCAGTACACTGATTTGGCTCTGCAGGCTTGTTACTTGCCTTCTCAATGCTTCAACCTCAGAATCATCTTGATGCTCAGCATCCCTGCTTCTCTTGGTTGTAGTAGGCTCTGTGCTTAGATTGGGGGACTCCTGTGCTCCCACTGTCAGCTGTAAAACTAAGGACTGAAGTTCTTTTATTTGACCTTTCATGTCATCCATCTCAGAAGGCTTAACTTTAACGCCATCAGATGCACGAACCTGGCGTACAGTAGAGTTCAAACTTTGTCGAGCAGCCTCATGGTCTTCCTCCCCACGAATTTCATTCAACAGTTGCATGAATGTGGGAGGGTTGCCTTTCCGTTCCCTAAGCCGCAACTTGAGGAGCATGATGTCTGATTCAACCGCACCTCGGAGAAGCTGCTCCAGCCTGGCACGGTCCCGCTGGCTGCGAGCTAGGCCACCTTTCTGTACAACTTTAGTGAGCTGGTTCTCCAACCTTCTCAGGAATTCTGAGAGTCTCTCTGTGGGTCTTTGCCTCATGGACCTAAAGGTGAAATAGAGGTCTTCACCTGTTTCCGAGGTCCCAAATGCGTTCTCCAAAGCGTCCAAATACTCTTCAGCACCAGCTCCAGGGTCATTGTATCTTACTGCTTGAATAATCTCTAGGGCTGGGCCTTTCAAGCTCTCCACTATGCGTTTGCGTTTTTCTTTATCAGAGCAGTCACATTCCTCTGTCATTAGCTTGGCTTGCTCCAGCCAGTTATCATGAGACTCTTCGCCGGCTGGTGTGGGGACTACACCTGAGTAGACCCGCAAGCGCCTGAACGCATTGTTATCTGGTGTAGGACGCATAGTTTTGGCCAGCAGGTCTCCAACAGCTCGAATAATAGAGGCTGGTGAATCCTCTTGCTGGATTGGGGGTCCCTGAGTGAGGAGAGCTTGAACATCATCAAATGTCTTGCCTTCGGTTTCCAGTAGTTTCCTTAGTTTGCTTGTGAACTCATCCTCTGGGGCTGGGCCAGTTGGTACTATTGTTACCTTCCAGGCAGTTCCACCAGCCAGGGGAGTCAATTCAAGGGGAGCCACAGCAGGGTCAACAAGGCAGCGACATTCGCATAGCATTACTTCACTGTCCAGATGAGACATGAACTTATTGGCTCTTACTCGTACTCTTCCAAAAGCTTTGACAGTTTCAGCCGTGCTCTCAACATCGGCAATGTCCGTGTCTTTTGGCATGCCACTTAAAGCAAAGGAATAGGCTGGATTTATTCCAACTTCGTTGCACCAAGCAACTAATTCTGTGATTAACTGGGGGTCTACGGGGTGGGCCATTTTGAGAAAAAGATGGGGACAGTTTACTTTTAAACTTATTTCTGGGGTACTGTTAAATGCAAGTCACAGAATAAATCAATCATCTCAGCGGTGCCTCCATTTATGTAACGCTGCCTTGGTGCTGATGACCTTAGCAGACAGTGCCTGAGTTCTGAATTGTAACTCTTAAACATGCAACTATAAACTTATAGTATTGATTATAAGATGTGACTAGTATTTTACCCCTGACTTTGAATCTACTTTCAAAAGGACAACAAAGTGGGTTGTATAACATGGGTATTTATTCACCATTAAGCAAACAAATATATAAATGACCAAAACAGCCCTTGTAGGCTCTTAAAACACAAACAAAACCTTGTAAGGTAAATAACCACCAAATTGATATCTCTGTCCCTTACTGTCCCTATTAGGATCCACAATAAGAAACAATCAACCAAAATACCACTCTTATTTATACCTCTAGGAAATAGTGCAAAAACATATGGTATGAACTAACTATAAACAGTGCAGTGGCACGGTACTGTCAACCCTGTAAACCTAGAGCATTAAATTGCCCTTTAAAATGTACCTTAGTAGGCCAAACCCCTAATAGACCTTACACCTTTCACATAACCTGAGTAACCTAAGGAATACAATGAATTACTAGTTTAACTTGGCTCTTGGCACAGTAAATTATGAAATAAACAAACCTTTTAATTCTACCTGAAGAAATAATATATCACCTTATTTATACCTTTAAACACTTTATGTAAGTACCCTTTTTTAGATATAAATTAAATAAAGGCTTTCCCAAAAGTCCTAATTATACACTCCCATTCACAGAAAGGATGCAAATGAACTTAAACCATCACAAATATACCTTGTACAGTAGTGGGCCCACTCATGAAATAAACAAATAAAAAGCCGGCATAAACATTAACAAAATAACCCCGTTGCAGGCCTGATTGACGCTGGTGTGCGACCAGAGTGGAGAAGCCTCTTCACTCACGTGAGACCGAGTGTCACAGGGTTACTCACCCAACGATATGATAAACGTTCAGTGTCTAGTACGGCCGTTCCATACACGGCACGTTTCAGTGGACAAGATGACTGGTCTTTCCCACGACGCCAGAAGTGCACCCAGCTTTCCTGGTCGCAGTGGCACTAATCTGGGTCTCTGTAGACGAGTCTAGGTCTCCCGACCGAACACAGTGTCCGAAAGTACTTTATATTCCAAACGTTCACGTTGTTGCTGCTCCACTCAAACGTTAGCGCCGCTAGCATGAAGCTAACAAACAGTGGAACTCTCGACGTCTGCTTACTGCAATAAAGCTGACCCAGGACTCAAATTCACTCCACACTGGACAATTATTACACTCCGTCACTAAAGATGAATATACTCATTCATCACTTAAACAATAGTGGTACAATTGTCTTGCAAAACTCCCGTTTTCTTTAATACACAATGTGCGTTCCTCAGACACACACAAAACTTCTCTCTGCAAACTTGGTTAAGCACACACACATCTCCACTCGTCCCGCCCCCCAACCAATCATAGGCTTTGAAAGTGATGGACCATCATAGAGACCAATCAGAGGTAGTTAAACGGAACACAGGTTAGACTGATCTCTTAAAGCGGTACTAGCTTTTACAGACCTGTTGACTTAATACCTGAACTGTCTAATTCTAAGGTTTTGAATTAGGCACATATTAACGCTGGGGAAATTACCCAGGGGTTACAATTGAATATAGGATACCAGGTAAACAATGAACCTAGTATCTTCACTCTAATGTTCCTCCCCGGTATCAGTCTGAACTTCGGCCCATAGGGAGCGAGTAGGAGAAATCAGAAAATGATTTTGATGCTTTTCACTGCAGTTGAAACGCAGTCACTGATTGGCCCGATCATTTTCTGATTTATCATACTCGCTCCCGAAGTCCAGACTGATGCAGGGAGGAACGTGAGAGTGAATCCACGTTATCAGTCTGGCCAATGCCAGGCTAGTGTTAGTGTGGTGTCAGGGTATATTTTTGTGGTGTTAGGGTGGTGTCAGGGCATATATTCTTGTGGTGCTAGGGTTAAATTCTTACCCTCTGGTAGCATTCAATCAGGGTGTGCATGGTCTATAGAAGGTGGAGTTCCCTGCATCAGGATCCTGATCCACTCCGTCAAGAATGGATCCACACTGAGGTCAAACACAAAGGACATGGGTCACAAACTGATGCACACAGTGATATTTATAATCCATTAATTTCACTGTTGCTCTTTTAACAGTAGAATACAGCCATAGCGGTCACACTGGGGCTTGTGGGGTGGTGGGGAAGGTTATTGTAGTTTAGCGCTCACCTGTGTATGTTGGGTCAACTACGGCCCTTTGTGAGTGATTCAGATTGCACCTCTAATCTACAACTGTGTTCAAAGAAGTTAACAGTGGTGGAAAGTAACTAAGTACTTCAGTACTGTACTCAAGTAAAACTTTTAGGTATTTATTCTATTCTATTCTGGTGGAAACATTCGCCGTAAAACAGCCGATCTACAAGCTCACAACGCATCACAGAGATTTGGTGTAGAGGGAAAAATGAACAGAACCAAGTACAGAGCCAAAGGTCAAGTTTTCTAAGTATTGAGGGTTTAAGTGGTTAAATGTCTGAAAATACACATTAACATGAATGCAACACAACACTGATGACAGTGCTGTCAAACAAGGCTATGAAGCTATCTGTGAAATCTATGAGAAGGTTTGATCTGCCACACAATGTTATCTGTACATTGAAACTATAGGATTCCAGGTAAACAATGAACCTTGTATCTGTCTAAATATCATGCTATCTAAATTAACATTTTTAACATTGTGGTCAAGAAAAAACAAGCCTAAGTAACAAACACATGAGAACAAATGACCAGGGTGTGTCTGCATGGTCGTCATATCTAGGTCAGTCACTATACTGTAGCATCAATGGAGCAGAATGTGAAGGGTCTCACGCTCTTTTCTCCTCCAGGCTAGAGTGTTAGTCCAGTGGTTCTCAACCTTTTCAGCCCGTGACCCCCCAAAATAATAATATTTTTGGGGACCCCCACCCTTTGTAATTGTTTTTTGTTTTTAGTAGTTTGTTTTTGATGAGTAATGGTCTTTTTCTTTCTTTCTTTTTTTGCAGGTATTAAACTAGCTGGGGACCCCGAGAACCACTGTGTTAGTCGACCAGCCACAGCCCACTTTGTAGTTACTAATGTAAGCTGGTTATGGTGGAAATAATGACTGAAGGAGTATGAGGAAAGTGAAGTGCTTGAAGGGCTGAGGCTCAGTCTTCAGATTATGACGGAACATTGGAAGTGAGTCTGCAGTTCTAACTGCAATGGGGAGTTCATTCCACATCTTGGGAGCCAGAAGGGAGAAGAGTCTGGGACGTGTGGAGCGTTGTCCCGGATGTTTTAGAGAAGGTTCTGACAGCTTCCCTGTGCTAGCTGATCTGAGTGAGCAGGGAGGGGTTGTAGGGTTGGATCAGGCTTTATGAACGTATGGGGGGGGACTATGACTTTGGTTGCTTTGTAGGCCAGCATCAGTGTTTTGTACTCGGTGCAGGCAGCAACTGGGAGCCAATGGGGGGGAGACCTGAAAACTAGTTAGCTAGTTGAAAACCAGGCACGCTTTATTTGATGGGGCTTAAGTCCACATGCCGGGAGGCTAGTAAGGAGCGAGTTACAGTAGTCAAGTTTTGATATGACTGAAGCCAGGATAAGGAGCTGGGCTGACTCCTGGGTGAGGAAGGGTCTGATCCTTCCAATGTTATAGAGTGTAAACCTACAGGATGGAGTGGCCGCTGCAATGTGTGCCTTGAATTACAGCTGACTGTCCAGGACAACACCAAGGTTCTGAATGAGAGCTGACTGTCCAGGACAACACCAACAGAGGACACCAGGGAGTTGTCTATGGCAGGGGTTTTCAACCTTTTTCATGCCAACGACCCCTAAATTGATATACATTTGGCCACGGACACCCATCTGAATTGTTTTTGTGGCAGGGACCCCCAAAAGCAAAGATTTGAATTACAAATGTGCTTAAAAATATATATTCAAAAATTAGCACACATTTTCAAGATTTTTCAAAAATAGCAGATTTACAAGCTCATAGCGGGACAGTCTGTGCCGCACTATGAGCTTGTATATCTGCTATTTTTGAATAGCCAAGGCTAAGTGGTTAAAATGATTGACCCCCTGGTACCCCCCCCCCAAGGACCACTTGTGGACCCCGGACCACTGGTTGAGAACCACTGGTCTATGGAAATAGTGAGATCCTGCATGGGGCAGGACTTACCTAGTAAGAAGAGAAGCTCGGTCTTGTCTGGGTTCAGCTTAAGGTGGTGAAAAGACAAGACATCCACTGTGAGATGTCAGCCAGACATGCAGCGAGGCTCTTCAACCTGAGTGGCAGAGGGTAGAGAGAGAAACAGAGTGTTTACAACTGTTACAATCAACCAATAGTAAGGAGTATAAGGATCAGATCCTAGATCAGTGACTATCATGATCATGAAATTCCATTTGACCATTAATTGTCTTACAAATAATTGAGATTAACAGTTGTATTGTCTTTTTTTCTGTGAACATTGGAATGTATAAATTACATTTATGTTTAGCTTTTAGGCTTTGTAAACAAAAATTGCATATGGCAATATGCAAATTTGAATATAAGAAGAAATGAATGATACCAATAATCCACAAAAAATAATATACTATGGTCTATAGAAGGTGGAGTTCTCTGCATCAGGATCCTGATCCACTCCCTCAAAATGGATCCACACTGAGGTCAAACACAAAGGTCATAGGTCACAAACCGATGCACACAGTGATATTTATAATCCATTCATTTCACTGTTGCTCTTTTACAACAGTAGAATAATGATCAGATCCTACAGCCATAGACAGAGCAGCCAGAGCGGTCACACTGGGGCTTGTGGGGTGGTGGGGAAGGTTATTATAGTTTAGCGTCCACCTGTGGTATGTTGGGTCAACCACGGCCCTTTGTGAGTGACTCAGAATTCACCTCTAATGTACAACTATGTTCAAAGAAGTTAACAAGTAACATTAAGTGTGTGCGCGCACACACACACACACACACACACACACACACACACACAAACAGCCTGCACTGAGGGGGGTATACGATAATTATTTAATTCATATACCCACGACCACATGCACATGGTCGTGGGTATACGCTAGCGCGTTTTCAATGGATGAAATGGTTAGTAGAAACTAGACAATATACACTTTTTCCCCCAAAAATCTGCACGGTATATGACGTATACAGCGTAACACGGTAGAACACTCCACTGATGACAATCATCCAATAGGAAGGAGTAAGGATCAAATCCTAGATCAGTGACAGACTCTCTTATCCAGAGCGACTCACATTAAGCAAGATAAACACATACAGTACATAGAATGCAGTGAGCCAGTGTAGTGCCTCAGTACACTAGGATCACAGGTAAACCAAGAACCTAGCATCAGTCTAAACCATGGGTCTTCAACAGGGGGTCCTGGACCCAAAGGGGTCCTCAGAGTTACTACAGGGGGGCCACCAAATCTTTGTGTGATAGGAACTTCAACCTTTTCAGGCCGTGACCGCCCAAAATAATTATATTTGAACTGGGGACCCCACCACCCTGATAAGCATTTGGAATTGTAGTAGTTGAGGCATGACATTTAGTTTGTGAAAATAGCAGATTTACAAGCTCACAACGCCTCACACTCGCAACTTGAGGCGTTGTGAGCTTGTAGATCGGCTATTTTCAAAATGTTTGCTTCTTTCTTATATTATTTGCCAATTTGGCCAATGTTTGACCAGTTTTTATAGTATAGTTTGTTGATTAAATTTTCTTTTCTCTCTTTACTTTTTTTTAGGTGTTAAACTAGCTGAGGACCCCCCCAAAATCATGTGGGGGGGGGGGGGGGGGGTCCCACAGAGTGAAGTGCTAAGGGCTGAGGTTCAGTCTGAAGAGGTGAGTCTTCAGATTACGACGGAATATTGGAAGTGAGTCTGCAGTTCTAACTGCAATGGGGAGTTCATTCCACAGTTTGGGAGCCAGAAGGGAGAAGAGTCTGGGACGTGTGGAGCGTTGTCCCGGATGTTTTAGGGAAGGTTCTGACAGCTTCCCTGTGTTAGCTAATCTGAGTGAGCTGGAGGGGTTGCAGGGTTGGATCAGGCTTTGTGAAGGTATGGGGGGGGGCTATGACTTTGGTTGCTTTGTAGGCCAGCATCAGTGTTTTGTACTCGGTGCAGGCAACAACTGGGAGCCAATGGAGGGAGCTGAAAAGGGGGGAGACCTGAGAACTTCTGTAGGTTCTGTAGGTCTGTAAACTAGTTGAAGACCAGGCATGCTTTATTTGATGGGGCTTAAGTGCACATACCGGGAGGCCAGTAAGGAGCGAGTTACAAGTTTTGATATGACTGAAGCCAGGATAAGGAGCTGGGCTGATTCCTGGGTAGGGAAGGGTCTGATCGTTCGAATGTTATAGAGTGTAAACCTACAGGATCAAGTGGCCGCTGCATGTGTGCCTTGAATGAGACCGTCCAGGACAACACCAACAGAAGCCACCAGGGAGTTTGTCTATGTAAATAGTGAGATCCTACATGGGGCAGGACTTACCTGGGAAGAAGAGAACCTTGGTCTTGTCTAGATTCAGCTTAAGGTGGTGAGAAGAGAAGATATCCACTGTGAGATGTCAGCCAGACATGCAGCGATGCACTCTTCAACCTGAGTGGCAGGTTGAAGAGTGCGAAACAGAGAGAGAAACAGAGTATTTACAACTGTTACAATCAACCAATAGTAAGGAGTATAGGCCTAAGGATCAGATCCTAGATCAGTGACTATCATGAAATTCCACTTGACGATTAATTGTCTTACAAATAATTGCGATTAACAATTTAATTGTCTTTTTTCTGTGAACATTGGAATATATAAATTACGTTAATTTATGTTTAGGCTTTGCAAACAGAAATTGCATATGGCATATAACTTAAATATACAAAGAAATGAATGATACCAATAATCAAAATAAATAATATACTATGGCCAAAATAGGCCATATTTAATCATTTTCTCTCTTTTTTTTAAAGTAGTGGAAATAGCCGATCTACAAGCTCACAACGTTTCGCATTGCGATGTGTTGTGAGCTTATAGAATATATATATATATATATATATATATATATATAACAGAATATAGCACATTTTCAGGTAGGTGACAAAATGTAAGCCAATCAGGAGAGAGCACTGAAAAGGCATTTTCTGTTTAATAAAGAGCTGGAGAGACATGGGAGAGACTCCTTTTACTGAACAAACACTCTATAGGGATGAGTACTATCACAATATAGAGCTATTTAACACTTATTTTAACCAAAGTAACTCACATACCCTACATTTAACAATATGGGTGTATAGAACCTGTTTTGAATCTCAAATAATAATAATAATAACTTGGATTTATATAGCGCCTTTCAGAAACCCAAGGACGCTTTACAGTACACACAATAAACACATTAATTGCCAAAAGCTTGAGTAAATAAGTGTCTCTTCAGTGCGGACTTAAAGGAGTACAGTGTTTGCATCAGGCGGATCTCAAATAGTGTCGTTTTGTGGTGTCTTACCCTCTGGTAACATTCTGGCAGGGTATAGTGTTATATAGGGTGGTGTCAGGGTATATTCTTGTGGTGCTAGGGTTAAATTCTTACCCTCTGGTAGCATTCAACCAGGGTGTGGAGGTCCCTGCATCAGGATCCTGATCCACTCCCTCAACAATGGATCCACACTGAGGTCAAACACAAAGGTCATAGGTCATAAACCGATGCACACAGTGATATTTACAATCCATTCATTTCACTGTTGCTCTTTTACAACAGTAGAATAATGATCAGATCCTGTGGAACAACGTATTTTGAGATGGGGGTCTGCGGCCAAATACATATCATTTTGGGGGGTCCTTGACATGAAAAGGTTTCATGTCATCATACGTTTCACTGATTTAGATAGAAGACATTTGGCGAATCCCCCAGAATCAAATATTTGAGTTACAAACGTTCCCCTACAAAAATATATATACATACAAAGATTTGCACACATTTTCATGATTCTAAAGGGGTTAAGTGTGCACGCGCACGCGCACACACACACACACACACACACACACACACACACACACACACACACACACACACACACACACACACACACACACACACACACACACACACAGTAACCCTACGCTAAAAACGCCTTCTAAATCCTAACCTACATTTTCAGAAAATCTTCCTAATTTTCCCAAAAATTTAAACAAAAATCCTGTTGCTATGTACATACAGTACATAGCAACATCTAAAATGACACAGATGCTTTTCACGGTTTTAATGGGTTAACCACTTGAACCCTATTTAGCATCCCTATTCTGGTCGAAACATTCACCGTAAAATAGCCGATCTACAAGCTCACAACGCATCCCAGACATTTGGTGTAGAGGGGAAAATGAACAGCACAGAGCCAAACTGTCAAGTTTTGTAAGTATTGAGAGTTTAAGTGGTTAAATGTCTGAAAATACACTAATACATTAACATGAATGCAACAAAACACTGATGACAGTGCTGTCAAACAAGTCTATGAAGCTATCTGTGAAAGTTTGATCTGCCACACAATTTCATCTGTACATTGAATATAGGATACCAGGTAAACAATGAACCTAGTATCTTTACTCTAACGTTCCTCCCCGGTATCAGTCTGAACTTCGGCCCATAGGGAGCGAGTAGGAGAAATCAGAAAATGATTTTGATGCTTTTCACTGTTGTACGGACAGCAGTTGAAACGCAGTCACTGATTGGCCCGATCATTTTCTGATTTCTCATACTCGCTCCCGAAGTCCAGACTGATGCAGGGAGGAACGTGAGAGTGAATCCACGTTATCAGTCTGGCCAATGCCATGCTAGTGTTAGGGTGGTGTCAGGGTATATTTTTGTGGTGTTAGGGTGGTGTCAGGGTATATATTCTTGTGGTGCTAGGGTTAAATTCTTACCCTCTGGTAGCATTCAATCAGGGTGTGCATGGTCTATAGAAGGTGGAGTTCCCTGCATCAGGATCCTGATCCACTCCCTCAAGAATGGATCCACACTGAGGTCAAACACAAAGGACATGGGTCACAAACTGATGCACACAGTGATATTTATAATCAGTAGTCACTAGTCACTAGTCCACAGATGCTTTGACTAATGGACAGCATACAAATGCAATAAATCACAATAATAATTTAAAAAAAAAGGAAAACAATGACCGTTTCCATTTGCAAGGGCCAGGAGTGAACTATTGGCCATTTGACTGCATGGTTAAACTAGGTTATACACTTGTTATTCTACAAGGCACAGAACTTCAAGAAATGTTAGGTTTGGAAACGCACGCCTGGTCGCTGTCCATCACTACACAAGTTGGCAGAGACTTATCCAGACATTGGCATGTAGCCTTTGAGTGCAAAACACGCTCTGTGAAACCAGCTTCACTCTTTATTAGTGATGAGTGTTTGAACCACTTTCAACCTGGTGTCCCTATTTTGGGCACGTCATTATAGGTGCAAATTGTCAAAAAAAAATGATTTATAATTTTTAAAGTGAAAATGGAAGTCGTTTTCTTTATTCATTGTGTGATAAGTACATAGGGGTTCAATGACTTAAACCCTATATACTTAGATGGGTGTGCAAGGGGTCTGTAATTGGCCCCGTCCTTTTCTATCACTCATCAATCTCTGCCGATCTACAAGCTCACACAATGCCTCGTGACGTGTAGTGAGACGATTTTTGTTTTCACTGAATGTTTGCCTATTACGACAAGCCCCGAATAGGGACGCTAGGATTCATGTGGTTGAACTGGCTAAATGCAGAGCTATACTAATCAAACAGGAATACAGCAAAAACACAGAACAGAGCATAATGGCAACAAGGTGAAGAATGAAGTCATTGTCAAATACCGCCAGGAGACGTCAACATTCAAAGGGGACCTACTGACCAACTGACCTACTGACCGACAGAGTTGGTCCCCCCGCCACCGCTCACTATGTTGACCGGCTTCAGGTAGGAGGAGTTGTGGGTGGAGGCAGAAGCATTGGAGGAGGAGGTGCCCAGGGACGAAGAGGTGGTGCTGGAGCTGCCCAGGCCAGAGGAGGGGGTCTTACTGGAGGAGGAGGAGGTCTGGGTGAAGGGATGGGTTTCCCCAGCTTGGTGTGAAGCTTCACCACCTGGGGAACGGAGCAGAGCAACACGTTTGAGGGTTTGTTTTCCAAACAACAATGCTCTCATATCATAAATCTCATATTTGGGAACACACATGTTGACATCTTTGTTATAATTGCCAAAACACGTCAAAGCTAAAGTTCCCCTTATGACTTATGAAGCTGTAAAAGGATTGGCTTATGTCTTTATTAAACCAGATATGCAAATATGTTCTGTTTTTTTTGTCCTTCCAAACACCTGAACCAAGCATAGAACTTGCGTACCGGTCAAATATGCATACATCTGTGCCAAATATACACAGTATAGAGACAAGTACACAACGTCCAGTAAGCCTGCCTGTGTGTGGGCGTGTGTATATTGAATGAGGGTTAATATCTTTTGTGACCGTTTACAATCCATTATGTTCCTAAATAATGTGTTTATCGGTGTCAGCCAGGGGTCTATAATGGGCCCCCTCCTTTTTTACCCCTTTACAAATATCTACAATCTCACAGTGCGACACGTTGAAAGATTGTAGATTAATGTAGTTAACCACATTAATCCTGGCTTACCCATTTTGGGCATGCCATTATAGCCAAAGGTTTAAAGACTTAAAAAATATATTTATCAAAGTTCTCAAATTTTGAAAAATAGTCAATGTATAAAACTTCATAAGACAAGCTGTGAGCTTGTATCCAAATGGACCCTAATGCAGTGGTGGGGTCCAGGGACCCTCAGGGTTCCTTGAGGTGGTTCCAAATAGACACATACAGGTCTGGAACTTTTGAGAGTGTACAAATGGAACCAAATGGACCCGTACAGGTCCATTTGGTTCCATTTGTACACTCTCAGAGTTATGAGGGGTCATTGAAATTAAAAAGTTTGAGCACCACTGGCCTAATGCACACCAAACTGGAGGTCATCAAAGTTTTTAAAAAGCTTTGAGAATGACAGCTCTCGGAGGACTTTTCTTCACCATGACGAGTCCAGTCAGTGGCGAGTTGAACGTACCTGTCTGATAGTAGGACTCTGCCACTGTGGGCTGGGGCTGTGCTGCGGCCACAGCTGATGTAGCGATGGGCTGCTGGTAGTATTGCTTGGGGTCATAAGCGACAGCCGGGGCTGTAGACCGCACATACGAATATGTGTCCTAATAGAAATGTGTATGTGTGTTTGTGTGTGCGCGCGCATATGCACCCATGTCATGGAAGGCCTTGAGAGCTTCGCTGGTGTCCAACACTCGGAGGATGAACCAAAGTAGAGGTTCAGAGAGCTGACAGGTGGAAAGAGAACCCTAGGAAAATGGAAAATGAAATACACCACTTTTTAATACAGCCAAAACCCACTGAATTTGTCATAAATTCAATTTTAACCTCCATGAATTAGCATGTGCTAGGAAAATGTGTTGAGCATGCATGTTCTTTTTTCCTGCAATGTCCCACTTAACACTCATGAAGCTAAACACGTTTTACCCATGAGATTAGGTAAAACAGGTCAATGTCATTTGTCATTTTGACAAACCACAAGGAACGTTTATCAGAAAGTGCAAACTATTTTCCAGAGCATCTGTGATGCATGTAAACCCCAAGCTGCCTTCAACGTGTGCTCTTTCCTCACCTGTCTGCCCATGTAGCCACAGGCCATGTATGTGAGTATGGGCTGCAACATGACCTGGACCGAGGTGGCCCTCTTGCTGAGAGTTGTGAGGATGGTGAACAGGCCGTCGCCCACGGAGATGGCATCTAGACCACCGTGGAAGTTCTCGTGTTTGGTCAGGTGAAGACCACTGGCTCCTACAGAGGGAAAACAACCACCATCAACTGAGCCAGTTTATTAATGAGATTTGAACACATGCAGTAATGGTTTCCGATACAGAAGGCAGCAACATGATCAAGTTAAGTCCTCACAGAGTTGTCTTGCTTTTCTTCAGCTTGTTAACGCGTAACTAGAAAGTTCATCATTTCAAACCGGAAGCAATGCAGTCAGATGGAAAAATAAATAATTGACTTTGACAAAAGACACTTGTCACATTGTAACACATTGTAATGAATGTATACAAGCCCCCACCAACAGCGCTTACTATAACATCACTTCCATCTGTGACAGCTCCTGCCATCTATGCTGGTGACTTCAATTGCCAACATACGGACTGGGGTTACAACAACACATCACAAGATGGTGAGGTACTGAGTGAGTGGGCTTCTAACACTGAAGCACTGCTGCTTTTCGACCCAAAAGAGCCCCCGAGCTTCTTCTCTGCACGCTGGAACTCGTACACCAATCCAGACCTTGCCTTTGCTATATGTCGTAATAACGACCTGAAACCGGAGAGACATGTCCTGGACAGGTTCCCTCGGTCACACCATCGACCATCAGTCATCAAAGTACCATCACTGGTACAGCCAGTAGCTGGCAAACCGGTTAGGAGATGGAACTTCAGGAAAGCGAACTGGCAGATGTTCATGGCTGAAACGGAGAGAAGAACTGCTGGTCTCCCGGACCCAGAAGCAGCCGATGTTGATGCTGCATACACCGCCTACTGTGAAGTCCTCCTAAGGGCAGCAAAGCACAACATCCCACGTGGATTCAATAAGAACTATATCCCTGGCTGGGACGAGGAGTGCAGCTACCTGCTGCGTCAACACCAGCAGGCGAGCTCCAGGGGAGAAATGGACGCAACAGCAACAACTCTACTGCAGAAGCTGGACGACACCCGAAGGGCTAGATGGACTGAAGTAGTGGAATCTATCGACTTCACCCACTCCAGCCGGAAGGCATGGCAGACAATCAACCTGCTCTCAGGGAGAAAAACAACACCCCGTAGGTGTCCAGTGTCAGCCGACGCCATTGCTTCCCAGCTCCTAAAAAATGGCCGCTTCCCTGAGGCAGACAAACACTTCACTCGTCTGACATCGTGTGAGGTATCATCTCTCTCCAGGGCAGCCAGCGTGGATGCTAACCTTTCGGGAGACTTCACGACAGCGGAACTAAGGACAGCAATGAAAAAACTGAAGCCGGGCAAGTCACCAGGTCGAGACAATATCCATCCAGAGTTTGTCATACACCAAAGTGAAAGAACATCCCACTGGCTTTGCTCGTTCTTCTCATCATGCTTCCGGAGGTCCAAGATTCCAAAGACCTGGCGCCGTGCTTCCGTCATAGCCTTGCCAAAACCAAACAAACCCCCCGAAGACCCGAAGTCCTATAGGCCCATCTCTCTGCTCTGCGTCCCATATAAGATCCTGGAGAGGCTCATACACAGCCGTATCGAGCCAGTGGTGGACCCACAACTCCCCCCGGAACAAGCCGGCTTTCGCAGAGGCAGGTCAACAGTGGACGAGGTTACGCTACTCACTCAGGACATAGAGGACAGCTTTCAGTACAACGAGAAAGCCGGAGTTGTATTCCTGGACCTGACAGCCGCTTACGACACCGTGTGGCACCGTGGACTACATCTGAAACTGCTGAGGACAATCCCGGACCGGCATATGGTGAGGTTCATCATGGAGATGATATCCAACCGGAGCTTCATCCTACAGACCAGCGATGGCCAGACCAGCAGGCTCAGAAGGCTGAGGAACGGCGTCCCGCAAGGCTCCGTCCTCTCACCAATGATGTTTAACATCTACATTCATGACCTGCCAGATACAACATCCACCAAGTACGGCTATGCGGACGACCTGGCTATCATGCTTCGACGTCCAACATGGAAGGCGATGGAAGACGGCCTCAACCGAGACATGGGCATCCTGGCAAACTACCTCCAGAAGTGGCATCTTCAGCTCAGCATGGGCAAAACAGTGTCTGCAGCTTACCACCTCTACAACCGGGAAGCAAGAAGGGAACTAGATGTGCATGTTGGCAACCACCGCCTGGAGTTCCAGCAAGCCCCCAAGTACCTCGGCGTATGCTTGGACCGAACACTCTCCTACAAGCAACATCTGGATGAAGTGAAGGCCAAAACAACAGCAAGGGTCTCGCTCATTCGACGCCTAGCAGGTTCAACTTGGGGAGCTTCCCCCCAGACCCTACGCATATCCACGCAAGCCCTGGTCCTGCCCGTAGCAGAATACTGCGCCCCTGTCTGGAGCAGAAGCCCCCACGTCAACAAGGTTGACACTGTCATCAACAGCGCTCTCCGGACAGTAACTGGTTGTCTGAAACCCACCCCTGTGTCCTACCTGCCAGTCCTAGCTGGAATCGCCCCAGCCAGTCTCCGACGGGATGCGGCTACCCTCGCCCTGGCAAGAAAGGCCCAGAAGTACGACTGGCACATCCTGCACAAAGCCACAACAACACCGGCACCACCAGGCAGGCTCAAGTCTCGCCATCCCTACAACAAGGCAGCACAAGAGATGCTACAGTCTATCCCTGAGGACTTGTCCAGAGACGCCTGGCTGGCAGCATCGTGGAAACGGTCATGGGAGACAGCTGGACCCTCCCGTATCCAGCGATACATCCAGGACCCAGGAGGAGGTGTAAAAGGAGAAGACATGCCACGCCATCTATGGACCTCGCTGAACCGTCTGCGCACTGGAGTCGGGCGCTTCAAGTCTTCTATGAAGAAGTGGGGCCTAACGGACAGTGCGGCATGCGAGTGTGGCGAGCCTGAACAGACTGCCGAGCACATTATCACCGGCTGCCCCCTATTCAGCCCACCCTCAGAAGCTGGTCTTTTCGACTTAGGACCAGAGACGAGGGCGTGGCTGCAGGACACTGAGTTGGCCATCTGATGATATACGAAAGAAGAAGAAGACATTGTAACAGGGTTTCTACACTTGGGTTCACCTTAAAGGCTTATTAGTATTCCTTATTTATGCCAATGCATTCCATCAGCCGGTTAATGGCCTAGCTTGTGGCTAGTGGTATAATTATAATAATTGTTTTATGGAGTCTTAGGGCAGGACAAATGGCATAACACTTTCCGCATAAAGGGGCCAGGTATCCAGGAGGGGCCAGATCCAGGACCATTTTAAATACTTTATATATGGACACAAAAACAATGTCTAGGCTTTATGTGGATGGTGTTAATACTTGTGGTAAAGACGACTCCTGCTTCAAAACAGAGACCCTAGGATTACAAGCACTTACTCCATGGACCAAAGTATGTCCATGGATGATGGCAGTGAAACACATAAGTTGTCACTACACAGAACACCATGACAAGACACTCGTACCTCTCATTGGACAGGATGTGCATGAGCTTGAGCAGGAACTCGCTGAACATCTGCGGGCAGGTGGATGACAGGTGCACCTGCAGTCGGGTGAGGAACTCCTGCATGGCCTGGGTGGCAGTGGGGCCCACCTGGGAGCTGTGCTGGCTGGTTCCGTGGGGGTTGCTGCCGGAGAGGAAGCGAACCAGGACATGCACCAGTGTGGGGTCGGACACCATCTGCTGAGCCGTGCTTTCCTGACCACCCAGCCCATTGCTGGAGGCTGCAAAAAACCAAGGAAGTCAGCAGTATCTTACGTAGGGAACCAAGGGGGTAATTTATTAATTCATTCATCATACACATACAAAATGGTAAGGTTGAAAACAACAACACTGACTTAATTCAGATTAGATATATATAAACCTCTTTCTAAAAAAAACATACCAAGTGTTGAGTACTGACCACAGGCCGGCATGTTCGTCATGAGGGTGAGCGAGTGAAGAACCAGACACCAGGTCCTCAGGGAAGTGTTGGGATACCAAGCCAGCACGGTAAGGAAACTGCTGATGGAGGCTGAATACACATACACATGCAGTAAAATCCTGGTTGTTAATATTACTCTGATAGTGTACAAATGTTTTTTGCCTTTAAAATTAAGATAGCTTTTATGGTCTTTCAGTACATTTTTCCCGAATAATAATACAATATTCAAAGAATAGTATGTTGTGCGTGTATTAAAGACGGCCAGCTTGCCAAATCAAGATTTACTGCTGGGGGTTAAGTCATCTTGCTACACAGCATGCTTTCTAACACTGAAAGCCTTTTCTCGTCTCTCCCATAAATCAGTTTTTTCACTAGCAAGCCGGAGAAGATAAAACCTGTTTCCACACAGTACTTTATTTTTTTTTTCCACTAGAGGAATCACTGTAGGTCAAAACTTTACACGTTTGAATAGATTATTTTCTCTCTTTTTTTTTCATTTTATGCTTTATTTCAGAGGCAGACAGGGAGGAGAGAAATGCAAGACAAGATGGGGGATTCAGATTCAAACCCATATCCTCACGCTCCCTAGGAGCATAATTATCCTGCACTAACTGGCTGAGTCACCAGGCACCCTCAGAAAAGTACATACAGCATTATGATGAACACTGACCTTGGTTGAGTGGGATGGCGGGCACTCGGCTGGCATTGAACATGAATATGTCAGAGCCGCTCTCTTCTGTGCCATTGGAGCAGGAGTTGAGGCTGAGGGTCAGCCACAGCTGCAGAAGGGACTCCAACTAAAGCACAAAACACCTCATCAGTGGGATGGAAACACACCAAATGTGTAAATAAATGCAACTGATGGTGACCTTGTAAGCCTTTGAAGTCAGTTTTAATCTAAGCCTGTAGAAGTGGTATTGAATTCAGGGAGTTTATAGTACAGCTAATTGAAAACGGACGAAGGTTTCATGAACCCATGGAAAAACACAGACACATAGGGTAAGGGGCACATTACATTACCGCCACTGTTTCCCAAATACCAAGCTGTGGAGTGTCGAAAGGGAATGGGTGGACAAGGACAGAGTGACATGCCGTAACGCATCATAACTCTCTAACCTTTTGCATGTGTGTTTTGATTGCACAGTATCTGCTGTAATGTAGCCATGCTGAATGGCAAAGATTGATATTTGTTCCGTCTCCTCCTGCCCTGAAACCAGGTTCAACTTGTATTTATTGTTTAGTTTTTAGCGGTGCCAACCGCTCTATATCTGACTTTGTCTGTGTGTCCGTGTGTCCGGGTGTCCGTGTGTCTGTCGGGGTGTGTGTCCAATAAACAAACATTGATGACAACATCAATACCGGGCTCATCAAAGGCACCGCTTCCTTCACACAGGGTGTGATTTTTGAGTGGTGCCAACCACTCCTATATCTGACTTTGTCTGTGTGTCCGTGTGTCCGGGTGTGTGTCTGTCCGGGTGTGTGTCCAATAAACAAACATTGATGACAACATCAATACGGGGCTCATCAAAGGCACCACTCTCTTCACACAGGGTGTGATTTTTTCTAACTAGGTAGTGGTACTGCATTCTGACCTGCACATGGTGGACCTGCAGCATGGAGAACAGTTTGTTGAAGCAAGCGCTCAGCATGGGGATAGAAGAGGCCTGCACCATCAAGCTGCTGACTGGAGGAGAGGATCCTCCCCCTTGCAGCCCCCTCAGCAGGGAGTCATCTGTCCCGTTGGAGGCCTGGGCCACTGGGGACAGGGGGTGGAGAGAAGAGACACACACACGTCATGTCATCTGGTTTGACTACCAGGAAGAACCTACAATGACTATCATTGATCGCTAATGTTGTACACCAATAGTACCTATTCTGAACCTAAATCAAAAAGGTGCAAGTTATTTCGTAGTGTAAAACACTGATAAGAAAAGGGTGATTAATGTAGATTTTTTTGTCCTATGATTCAAGATTTACTTTATTATCCGTTAAAAACAAGTTACAAACCAATCAATTAATGTATTAAGATTTTAATATTTGCTGCTGCTTCCCTGCTCCGTATGTGTGTGTACCTGTAGGTGAAGTTGAAGTGAGGGCTTGTAGGATGGAGTCGGCCTGCAGAGTGGCCATCATTTTGAGCATCAGCTCTGCTTGCTGTTCCAGCCCCACTTCCAGGCGGGCATCCAATGCTGTCAAGAGCAAAGACGGGAAAAGGCCAAAGATTACTACCAGGATTTACCAGATCCTATTGAACTGCTAAACCACTTCTAGCAAGAAATTGAACACTGTTAAATTCTTCATCCTTAACAATGCCAACAATCAGGCAGTGGCTCTAGGGGTAGAGCAGCTGTCTTGGAACTGGAAAGTTCTCGGTTCAATCGAGTTAAGGGATCCATATCAAACATGCAGAATTTGCAGACACTGTTGTAACAAGTGATACCTGCTAAATTGGATCATGACATTTATTGAGTGCAATAAATGTGGGCATCGCTCAGTAAATGAGAATTTCATACTGTATCTGAGGTTAATGTCCATATCAGCTTATAATGGGCGCCAGCTTAAAGATAGCAGTGAAATTGCAAAGAGAGCCTCGTCGTTACACTGCAAGAGTAAACATTTTTAATCAAGACAGTGCTAATGGCACCTCGTCTGGTCACAGCCATGATAATGAAGATTTGACACAAAATGTCCTTCAGCTTGTAGATCTGCAATTTTCGGCTAATGTTCCCCCCAGAATGTGTGTGTGTGTGTGTGTGTGTGTGTGTGTGTGTGTGTGTGTGAGAGATGCGCAACGAGTGAGCGGCGGGGGCAAGGGGGGGGGGGGGGGGGGGGGGGGCGGTGTTTTCGGCACATGTGGAGGAGGCGGACCATGTATACGTCACGGGAGAAGGGGAAAAAAACAAAAACAAGTGTACACGTGATGCGGAAATCTGCCGCGGAGGAGCTGTTGAGAGTGGTCGAGGATACACTTGATGTACACTCGCTCAATGCGGAAGTGGAGAGCCTCCTCCACTCGACTCCACTCGCCTCCTCCAAGACGCACATGAACAATTGGACCGCGACTACTTCCGGTTCGAAGTCGGAGTGACCGAGTGGGAGTGAGCGAGTGGCCGAGATTTTCGGTATTGCAATTTGGCTCATGACTCATAGGGTTACACTAGCCCCTGTTTACCTTTTTTGTATTTGGGAAGGCGGTATCCAGGGTCCCTTGTCGGTTAAAGCACTCTCTCTCGTAGTCGCGGGTACCACTGTCTCGTCTCGGGCTAATAGCTCGTCGCTTAGAAGTTGCAGAGATTTCTCAAAGGTACCAAAAAAGGCAATACTAGCGCGCGGTTAATCTGCATTAATGCGCTCGGATCGGCGATGCCGTTTAACATTTTTAATAATTTAGTAAAACTTAAGCTCCTCTCTCACACTCTGCTCCACTTCCCATGTCCCGCCTCCCCGCGGTGACTGACAAGCTGCGCGTCCTACGCATACCTCTATGGTCCTACGGTACTGCCTCTGATTGGCGAGCTCCTACATGCTTGCTTGACAACACAGGTGTGTGTGTGTGTGTGTGTGTGTGTGTGTGTGTGTGTGTGTGTGTGTGTGTGTGTGTGTGTGTGTGTGTGTGTGTGTGTGTGTGTGTGTGTGTGTGTGTGTGTGTGTGTACTCACAGAGGGGTGTGTGCTGTTGTTATTCAGGTGGTCTTGTCTCAGGGGGCTCAGAGCGAGGTCCATCGTCACCCTGTCTGTGTTTACAACCTGAGGAAACACAGGACAATGTAGTCACTTATCAGATGCTCTTTATCTAGACCAGGGGTGATGCAACTTTGATGACCTAATGTTTGCTATTGGAATCCTGAAAAGTATCATTTTTATTTCATTTCAAATGCATTTAGTTATACTTATGTTAACTTTATGAACTTAAATACAAATACATTGGACATAAAAAAGACAATAGAATGTTAATACTAGTCATTAAGCTACTAATATAGACTGAAGTCATTAAAGCGGGTCATGTTTGCATGTTTGGAATCAAAACACAAGAAGAAAAGAGGTGGGAAAAGTGTCATTTGGTTTTAATGAGCATGTGTAAATGTGCGTTAGACTGGTGTTTTATGTACTTACATAGCCCAAATTTCCCTGGGGATCGGCCAGGTATGGGAATAAGGCAGTGATGCCCTTTGCATAGTCCTCTTTAACACGCCTTGAAGGACTCGTCCTACAGTACACACACACACACACACACACACACACACACACACACACACACGTATGAGATCCAAACAAAAGTATTGCTGTGCCGCTGCGTTCTGCAAAAAGGAGGATTTTGGCCTGCACCAAGTACAACCAAAATTGTGTATTGGGTGCATAATTTTTAGATGACAACATACCCATGTTCACTTGCCATGTGTGCAACCAATATCTTCACCATGTCGCGTCTTCTGGTATCCGGCTTTTTGTCCGAGCATACTCGGTAAGGATCCTCTCTCCGCCAGGTCTGTCCTTCAGAATTTTTTCAACCATCTAAGTGGAAGTAAAAAAAAGGGAGACACAGGGATAGACAGTAATATTTTAAAGCACTGGTCAGGGTTCCCACACATTTTTACCTGGTCATTTTCAAAACTTTTCCATAACTTTTTCACCCTATTTCCAGGCCTATATCAATCGTATGGTGGCAATAATGAGGCTCTTACTCCATCAATGCCCCAAGACAGACCTCGAGCAAAGGCGTCACATGACAGAACAGATCTACAAGCTAACAACGTTTGTTCTTAGCTTGTAGATGTATTATTTTTGTTACGTGATGTTCTGTATAATAGGCAGCTCTCACGCAGCACTGCATTTTACCATGTTACATATTTCATGAAATGTTAGACATGTTTTTTATGAACAAAATCAATAGCCAAAAACTATGTATATCCAAACATCTTCCAAAACATTTGATGAATTCCAAACATTTTCCAGGCCTGGCAGACAGTTTTTCTCATTTCAAAATATATCCAGGAAATTCATGACAGTGGGAATCCTGTTATTAACTGTAAAAGTACACAAAGAAATACATTCCCGGTTGTCAACGGCAAACACTCTAAGAGAAGCTGTATGTGGAATGGTCATTGTGAAAAATATATCAGTGAAAGATTATATCAAAAAGTAGCTTTTTGTTTAATTGAAAAAATATTGTACAGGGTAGATTGGGGTTCCCAGAGATGAAGAATTGACCCCAGAGATGAATTGCATCAAATGGGGGTCTGTGGCCTAGTGCACATAGAAATTAGGGGGGGGGGGGGGGGGTCGTTGAAATTCAAAGGTTTGAGAATCACTGACCCGTACAGACAGTAGAATGGGTGTATGTGTACCTGTGGTCCAAACATGACAGCGGCGGGTGCTCCCATCACGTCCGTTCCGGGCATGCGGCGACGGATCTTCTTGCAGAACTGTCTGATGTCGGAGCAGGAGGTGTCCAGGTCCTTCAGCAGGATGCAGAGGCTGGAGCTCTCCTGACCGGCGGTCAGGAAGGCCCGCAGGCGAGCCGACGCCACTGCCACATAGTCCAGGCCACTCTGGATGAACTGAGACACACCCATGGATTAAAGCAAAATACAATCTCACGACTGAAAAAGGTTTGTATGACCAAGTCGTAATGTGTGATTTGTGAAACAGTCGCAGGCGCATTGAGAGCATAGGTGCGCAACATGATGCCATAGAAGACATGCTGGCTTCTATGGAATACAAATGACTGAAATCAGTCGTGGCGAGAACTTGAATCCATGCACACCAGGCACTTATTCTCTCTCTCCATTCCCCTGTATCTCAGGGGCGCCCACCCTGTAGAGCCTGGTTCTGCCCAAGGTTTCTTCCCAATAACCACATGAACCCTATCGCAAACATTTGATGACGATGTATTTCAGTGTAGAGCGAAAACAGGAGTGGATCTAGAATAGAGTTCTTGGGAATCCAGTCAACTAAGTATAGGGTTTAAGTGGTTAAAAGGAGAGTTTTTTCCTTGCCACTGTTGCCAAATGTTCTCTCAGGGGGGGAAACGTTGGGTGACAGTAGTGAGTAACTTACAGACAAGTAACAAGCATGAATACGTTGAATGCGTATTAATGCAGAACAGGCACATGCACAGTTTTTCCATGGAGAGAGACACACACACAAACACACACAAACACACACACACACACACACACACACACACACACACACACACACACACACACACACACACACACACACACACAAATGTGTGCATGTTTTAAATGCTAGATGGCAGCCTAGAGGTCCTGTATTGTTGTTACCTGGTAGTATTTGATGGCCTTGGTGAGTGGCTCCACTTGAATGGTCTCATCCAGCTGGTCTTTGTGCAGCAGGTCGATGAAGTAGTCCAGAGAGCGCTCGTGGACGCTCATTTCAGAGTACAGCGTGCCCATCCTCTTAAACACCTCCACACTGCAGCCACTCATAGCCCTGGATGAGAGGAGGACATGACAATGGAAGGACAGATAATGTTAGAAGTGGCGAGAGTGGAGAGACCGATAACGTTAAGGTTTTTGTGATACACAGGACGCTCAAAAGTAACGCATTAAGTGTGTTTTCAAACCAGTAGTGCGTTTGCTTTGTTCATATTCAGGGACCAATATGATACAATGTCGCACTTTCCCTTGCAGAAGAACTTGCTATGCTCATCCGTACTCAGAGGGACTATAAGGACGCCGCAGCTATATGCCTCACAGAAACATGGCTGGATGAGGAGATTCCGGATTCCTCGGTGCAACAGGCTGGCTTCACGCTACACCGAGCCGACCGCTCCAAAGTAGACTCGCGCAAACAATGCGGGGGCGGTGATTGTTGTTATATCAACACGAGATGGTGTTCTGACGTTAAAATACTTTAACGTCACGAACCTGCACACCGGAGTTGGAGTGTCTGATGCTCATGTGTAAGCCCTTCTATCGGCCGAGAGAGTTCTCTTCTATCATCCTGTCTGTCGTTTATATCCCACCAGATGCCTCAGCTAGGGATGGGACGATATGAAAATGTCATATCACGATAATGGTGGCCAAAAATATCACGATTACGATATTATCACGATGAATTTGGTCGCGGACCCCCATCTCAAAATATTTTGTTCCATGGACCCCCAGAAGCAAAGATTTGAGTTATTGTTCGCTTTAAAAGAATATATATTTTCAAAAAATAGCAGATCTACAAGCTCATAGCACGGCACTCGGTGCCGCGCTATGAGCTTGTATATCTGCTATTTTTGAATAGTCAACGTGTAAAATAATGCTTTTTAGCTCAAATGAAAAAGTGACACAGACGCTTCCTCAGGTCTTAGTGGGTTAATGCAAGGCAGTTGAAGAGCCACATACATACATACATACAGCCACATATACAATGGCCTCACGACACTGGGTTTCTGTGGTTAGCTGGTTTTCCTCACAGACGGGAGCTCTGTCGCCAGCATTTGGACCACCTGTAACAGTGTAGAAACCACATATACTGCTGCAATACTTTCCAGTGATATGCATTTACTATAAGGATCCATCTTCACAGTTGCTAGACAGTGGACTGGGGGAAACATGACATGTTGCACTGGTTCTTCGTGTGTGTGTGTGTGTGTGTGTGTGTGTGTGTGTGTGTGTGTGTGTGTGTGTGTGTGTGTGTGAACATGTGACTTCCCCCTTAAATTCTAGCTACAATCAAAATCACACACCCGTCAGTGGCTGAACATTTCTGCTCTTTTTTTGTCCGTCTGATGCTTCTTTTTGAAGTGATTTCACTCGCCATGCCAGAAACCCACTCCCATCTACTGGATTGTAATACTGTTCCTAAAACACAAGACGAAAAGAGGGGGGAAAAGTGTCATTTGGTTTTAATGAGCATGTGTAAATGTGCGTTTGACTGGTGTTTTATGTACTTACATAGCCCATATTTCCCTGGGGATCGGCCAGGTATGGGAATAAGGCAGTGATGCCCTGTGCATAGTCCTCTTTAACACGCCTTGAAGGACTCGTCCTACAGTACACACACACACACACACACACACACACACACACACACACACACACACACACACACACACACACACACACACACACACACACACACACACACACACACACGTATGAGATCCAAACAAAAGTATTGCTGTGCCCCTGCCTTCTGCAAAAAGGAGGATTTTGGCCTGCACCAAGTACAACCAAAATTGCGCATTGGGTGCATAATTTTTAGATGACAACATACCCATGTTCACTTGCCATGTGTGCAACCAATATCTTCACCATGTCGCGTCTTCTGGTATCCGTTAGGCTTTTTATCCGAGCATACTCGGTAATGATCCTCTCTCCGCCAGGTCTGTCCTTCAGAATTTTTTCAACCATCTAAGTGGAAGTAAAAAAAAGGGAGGGGAAACACAGGGATAGACAGTAATATTTTAAAGCACTGGTCCTACAGGCCACTACATTTGGTGGCCAAGTATATTTAAGGTGACAAAAATGTAAACCATGACCGCCCCCCCCCCCCAAAAAAAGCAACGCTTACCTGAGCGAGACGAGTCAGGTCAGCTCTGTTTCTTGGAGCAGGACTGATGGTGTCATCCGAGTCCCCGTCATTGTCTGCACCAGAGCTGAGAAAGGAGCTGCTGCTGCTGGCAATGGAATTGCTTGCAGAGGGGCTCACTGAATCTAGCAATAATGTTGACATAACAAGTGTGATTAGCAAGAGAGGAATGTTTGTGGCAAGTGTAATGTAAAAAGCTCACATTAGATACGGAAGGATCCACACACCAACAAAGTTCTTCCTCAGACACTTTCTCTCTTTTACTTACATTGGGCGTATAGAAACAAAGATCATTTCAAAGTACAAAAATATACCTGTGTGACATTTTAGGTTAGCCAGGACTGTATGGATGAGGCTATAAGGCTCCATGTTGATAAGCAACAGAACTCACCTTCAGGATTTGGGTCTTGGGGTGAACAAATCTCCAACACACCAAGGTCTGGTTTCTTCATAAAAAACTGAAACGCCTCCTCGTCAACTTCAGTGTTCAAGTCATCATAGACTTTTAAGTCTGAGGTACTAGGAATTTCAAATTTCTTGGCAACTGAAGACAAAACAAGATTGCACAAGCTTATTGATAAATCTGTTGTGCAATTGATTTAATTTGTATTAATGTGTCATAAAAATGGATTAAAATAGCCACAGAAAATTCAATCATATGAGGAAGATTGACAGCCCTACTGAAGACATTGAATCACTCTATCCTAAATAAAATGGATTGTGCCTTGTACTGTACACCCAGCATGTTGTTGCATATGACAGTGGTTCTCAATTTTTCATGTCAAGGACCCCCCAAATTGACAATTAGCCCACAGGCCCCCATTTGAAAAGATATGCCAGGGACCCCCATAATAAGACTTTTACGGCTCTAGCAGTGATTCTCAACCATTTTAATATCAAGGACCCCCATTTAATGGCATGTCTATCTCTGGGACCCCAATTTATATTGTAAAATCAATGTTAAGACAGTGTAAAAATGGAACCAAATGGACCCCAATCATTTGTACACCATCAATGGCATAGGGCATGCTGTGGAACAATGTTTCACTCACCACACTCCAGAAATGATGTAAAAGACAGTCAGTCCCTCAAAGCAGATGTATTTCTGCCGGTCAAGATGTTTCACACGTACAGCATGCATGCTTTGATGGAGAAAACATAATAATGTTACTAAGACGATATAGGCTACAACAACTCATGCAGTATGAGGAGTGTTACAATTAGAAACTATTACAAAAGCACTATCTACAGGCAGACTAAATGTAAAGGACCCCCCAAAATGATATGAATTTGGTCGCGGACCCCCATCTCAAAATATTTTGTTCCATGGACCCCCAGAAGCAAAGATTTGAGTTATTGTTCGCTTTAAAAGAATATATATTTTAAAAAAATAGCAGATCTACAAGCTCATAGCACGGCACTCGGTGCCGCGCTATGAGCTTGTATATCTGCTATTTTTGAATAGTCAACGTGTAAAATAATGCTTTTTAGCTCAAATGAAAAAGTGACACAGACGCTTCCTCAGGTCTTAGTGGGTTAATGCAAGGCAGTTGAAGAGCCACAGACATACATACATACAGACACATATACAATGGCCTCACAACACTGGGTTTCTGTGGTTAGCTGGTTTTCCTCACAGACGGGAGCTCTGTCGCCAGCATTTGGACCACCTGTAACAGTGTAGAAACAACATATACTGCTGCAATACTTTCCAGTGATATGCATTTACTATAAGGATCCATCTTCACAGTTGCTAGACAGTGGACTGGGGGAAACATGACATGTTGCACTGGTTCTTCCTGTGTGTGTGTGTGTGTGTGTGTGTGTGTGTGTGTGTGTGTGTGTGTGTGTGTGTGTGTGTGTGTGTGTGTGTGTGTGTGTCTGTGTGTGTCTGTGTGTGTGTGTGTGTGTGTGTGTGTGTGTGTGTGTGTGAACATGTGACTTCCCCCTTAAATTCTAGCTACAATCAAAATCACACACCCGTCAGTGGCTGAACATTTCTGCTCTTTTTTTGTCCGTCTGATGCTTCTTTTTGAAGGGATTTCACTCGCCATGCCAGAAACCCACTCCCATCTACTGGATTGTAATACTGTTCCTAAAACACAAGACGAAAAGAGGGGGGAAAAGTGTCATTTGGTTTTAATGAGCATGTGTAAATGTGCGTTAGACTGGTGTTTTATGTACTTACATAGCCCATATTTCCCTGGGGATCGGCCAGGTATGGGAATAAGGCAGTGATGCCCTGTGCATAGTCCTCTTTAACACGCCTTGAAGGACTCGTCCTACAGTACACACACACACACACACACACACACACACACACACACACACACACACACACACACACACACACACACACACACGTATGAGATCCAAACAAAAGTATTGCTGTGCCGCTGCCTTCTGCAAAAAGGAGGATTTTGGCCTGCACCAAGTACAACCAAAATTGCGCATTGGGTGCATAATTTTTAGATGACAACATACCCATGTTCACTTGCCATGTGTGCAACCAATATCTTCACCATGTCGCGTCTTCTGGTATCCGTTAGGCTTTTTGTCCGAGCATACTCGGTAAGGATCCTCTCTCCGCCAGGTCTGTCCTTCAGAATTTTTTCAACCATCTAAGTGGAAGTAAAAAAAAGGGAGGGGAAACACAGGGATAGACAGTAATATTTTAAAGCACTGGTTGTACAGGCCACTACATTTGGTGGCCAAGTATATTTAAGGTGACAAAAATGTAAACCATGACCGCCCCCCCCCCCCCCCCCCCCCCAAAAAAGCAACGCTTACCTGAGCGAGACGAGTCAGGTCAGCTCTGTTTCTTGGAGCAGGACTGATGGTGTCATCCGAGTCCCCGTCATTGTCTGCACCAGAGCTGAGAAAGGAGCTGCTGCTGCTGGCAATGGAATTGCTTGCAGAGGGGCTCACTGAATCTAGCAATAATGTTGACATAACAAGTGTGATTAGCAAGAGAGGAATGTTTGTGGCAAGTGTAATGTAAAAAGCTCACATTAGATACGGAAGGATCCACACACCAACAAAGTTCTTCCTCAGACACTTTCTCTCTTTTACTTACATTGGGCGTATAGAAACAAAGATCATTTCAAAGTACAACAATATACCTGTGTGACATTTTAGGTTAGCCAGGACTGTATGGATGAGGCTATAAGGCTCCATGTTGATAAGCAACAGAACTCACCTTCAGGATTTGGGTCTTGGGGTGAACAAATCTCCAACACACCAAGGTCTGGTTTCTTTATAAAAAACTGAAACGCCTCCTCGTCAACTTCAGTGTTCAAGTCATCATAGACTTTTAAGTCTGAGGTACTAGGAATTTCAAATTTCTTGGCAAATGAAGACAAAACAAGATTGCACAAGCTTATTGATAAATCTGTTGTGCAATTGATTTAATTTGTATTAATGTGTCATAAAATGGATTAAAATAGCCACAGAAAATTCAATCATATGAGGAAGACCAGGTGAAGAGGAAATGTCAGGACAGATGGCGGCATGATCAACTTATGACTTATTGTTTAACCATTCAAAATAGTTCAGTCTAGTGTCCTGGGTCGTGTAGATTACTCGCTTCGGTCTAAAAATCTGTCATGCTAAAAATAACGTTGTCCCAGCTAAAACATGACTTGAAGATCAGTTCTTATCAGCAAGCGACATCAGCCAAAGATAATACATTAGGCATAATAACACTTGTGCCTGCACCTATGAAAATGTACCAACCTTGTACTGCAGTCGATGCCTCCTTCCCTTCAGATGCATCTCCTTCGCGTTGGGATGGTTGAAACTGCATTCACACAGCTTGCAGTGGAAGCGGATGACTTTGCCTTCATCGTTGCGGACCTAAGGAGATGGGTAACACAAAATGTTCAATTCCCTCTATAGCAGTGGTTTTTAACTTGAACTCTTATAGGATCCAACAGCATGGCTCCAATGTGGAGTTAATTCTGTGTAGCGTGCATGCAAAGTTTAGCACTGATCGGTCCTGTGGTTTGTGACACACAGACCCTCTCATAGACAGGTAGGGTGTTGCCGAGCAACGCCGTAAAAATACAATTGTACGGCAGACTCAGAGCCAGTCTTCATTTTAACTCTTTTATACTTGTGTTTGATGGAGTGCAATATATAACGATTACATCCCCACATCCACAGCACTGGCCTTCCCCTCTGGTTCATGGCCAGTGGGGTTTGTTAAACAAAAAACAGCTGTCTCCCTATTTGGGCTGCTGCAGGTGTGCACACTTTTTTGCCTTACTAAAAAAAAGGACAATTTAACAATATAATCTATACTCACAAAAATAACTGATCTACAAGCTAACAATGTGTCGTGATGCGACGTGTTAGCATGTAGATCAGTTATTTTTGGCAAGCAACACCCAAGTGAACTGTCAGAATACCTCTTCAACGTAGTCGTGTCCAACACGTCGTTCTGCAGTGCAGCTAGCGCCGCCGCAGACAGCCAATCAGAGATATCATTCTTGGTCTCTGGGGCAGCCATGGAGGGTGGCGTTGGCTTGGATATCTCCGCCGCCTTCATCTCATCCGCTTTCGCCGTGGTCTGCAGTTTGTTTCCTCCTGCAAGGGGCGAAGGGGGAGGTAGGGTTCTTTAGTCTCAGACCATTGCTATTGGGCACAAACCCTCTTCCAATATTTCATAAATTGCCTATTTAGTGGCGAAAATAGGCGATGCAAGGTGTTGTGAGTTTGCAGATGGCATTGGATTTAGTGAATAGCCAACAAATACGATAAAACCCGAAATTGTGTCTACTAATGACTTCATCCTTACTGCTCCAAAAGACCACAGCTAGAGAAGTTATTATTTGTAGCAGGGCCTTATTTTTCAATCAAAAGTTACCGTAAACTTACCATAGACATTAGTGAACACCCAACCTCTAATCGTAAATACAGATAAGAATTTGCAAATCAAAATTTTGATCATGCAAAAACAAACAAAACATCACTATTAACACACAATCCCATTCAAAGATTTTTAGTATTGGTTTACTTAAAACTGTGACATTCCATTTTACATTTTACTGAGGAGTCACTAGTCCACAGATGCTTTGACTAATGTACAATATACAAATGCAATAAATCACAATAATAAAAAAAAAAAGGAAAACAATGACCGTTTCCATTTGCAAGGGCCAGGAGTGAACTATTGGCCATTTGACTGCATGGTTAAACTAGGTTATACACTTGTTATTCTACAAGGCACAGAACTTCAAGAAATGTTAGGTTTGGAAACACACGCCTGGTCGCCGTCCATCACTACACAAGGTGGCAGAGACTTATCCAGACATTGGCATGTAGCCTTTGAGTGCAAAAAAATGTTTTATAATTTTTAAAGTGAAAATGGAAGTCGTTTTCTTTATTCATTGTGTGAAGTACATATAGGGGTTCAATGACTTAAACCCTATATACTTAGATGGGTGCGCAAGGGGGTCTGTAATTGGCCCCGTCCTTTTCTATCACTCATCAATCTCTGCCGATCTACAAGCTCACACAATGCCTCGTGACGTGTAGTGAGACGATTTTTGTTTTCACTGAATGTTTGCCTATTACGACAAGCCCCGAATAGGGACGCTAGGATTCATGTGGTTGAATTGGTTAACCCATTGAGACCTGGAACTGTGTCATTTTTAGATTTGAGCTAAAAAGCATTATTTTACACTTTGGGCTATTCAAAAATAGCAGATATACAAGCTCATAGCGCGGCACCGAGTGCCGCGCTATGAGCTTGTAGATCTGCTATTTTTGAAAAATCGTGAAAATGTGTGCAAATCTTTGAATACATATATTTTTAAAGCGAACATTTTTAACTCAAATCGTTGCTTCTGGGGGGTCCCTGGAACAAAATATTTTGATGGGGGTCCGCGGCCTTTTCCAATACTTTTACTTCTACTCCACTACATCTCAGAGGCAAATATTGTACTTTTACTCCACTACAATTATTTGAAAACTTTAGTTACTAGTTACTTTTAAGATATAAATTATTACATTATAAAACATACCTTAACCACTTTAGCCTTATTTTATACATAGTCTATTTGAAAATAGCCGATCTACAAGCTCGCAGTGCGACGCGTTGTGAGCTTGTAGATCTGCTATTGACATGGCAGTTGCCAGGTTCAGCGAGAGAAACAAGCAACCAGGTTAATTTAAACAACCCCAAAGCCACGGCGTCCTCTAACATTAGTCAACCCAGTACAATGCTCGGTGCAGATAAACACTTGTTGAACCAAACAGTGCGTCAAATGAATGTCTATTTACTGCTAGTAAAACAGTCAAATTACAACAGCATCTCCTTCTAGAGTTAAACTCATGTTACTCTATACTGAGTCAAAGCCACGTTGTTTGCCATTGTCTCAGTAAAGTCCACCAACATATACAATATAATTGTTCTGTCTCCTGTACTATGTCTACTGGTCTTGTATGGTATTATTAATACAACCGTTTTTGTATGGATAGTTATTATGTCACCACTTTTAACAGCCTGCTCAGGGACTACAGATGAAAGCTAGCTTCTGGCTAACTCTGGTTCATTACACGGATGTGAAAACCAACATGTTGATTAATGTGCACTGTGTCCCTGGTAAATACATAAACATGATAGCAATACTGTTGATAATGTAATCATTTACGTCACTGCCATGCGGAAGTTGTAAGCATACTTTTATAGCCGTTAGCACTGGTTAGCCTAGCTGACTAGTCCCTTTTGTTTTTAACCCAGTTTCAGAGCAATCGTTGCTGCTTAAAGTTAGTTTTAGCAGATCTACAAGCTCAATTTTTAACAGACAAGATATAACAAATGCAATGTTGATTAAAAGCTGGCATTCTGCGTTGTATAATGAATTGTTATGGACAGGTCGATTGTGACGTAAGTTTATAAACAAACCAACAGAGTCCTGGGGCCTGAAACAATCGTAACCTGGCGTTTGCACTTAATTCATTTAAGGCCCGTACATGTACATAAACGTTCAAATTTCAAATATAAAGTTCTCACCTCACGGCCACGGATGTGACGATTCTGTTCGAGCCCTCAGAAGTAACTGTATCTTCAGTATTGTTCAATAAAAAGCATTTTAATCCGATCGGTGGCCATTTTCTCAGCATGTCCGCCATGCTTTCAACTGCATTACCCATCGGTTGGTAGGTGTACTGCACTCTGATAGAGTGGAGCCAGCTATGAGCAAATGGCCACCGATCGGATTAAGATGCGTTTTTATTGAACAATACGGAAGATACAGCTACTTCTGAGGGCCCGTACATAATCATAACATCCGTGGCCATGGATTAAAAACTGTGTTTGAAATCTGAACGTTCATGTAGTCCAAAAAAGGCGGGAAAAAATAAAAATAAAGTAATAAAGGCGGGAGAAAAGTATATATCAAGTAATATTACTCACCTTAGACAAAAGACGACGAAATTAAAGTAGATCCGTGATATATGAACCGAAATCAAGTAGAACAGTTTCCAATAGTAATCTATCATCGACCGGAGAGACCTAGTATCGAGGGACCTTGCATCCGCTGGAAACCTTGAGAACTGAGCCGAGCTCTGCAAGAGCAGCGTAGTTAAAGGGAGGGACAACACAGCAAGGGCTGTGATTGGTCTGACAAGCAGACATGCGTACATGCAAGAGGGCATCCCCGGGAATGCCCTCTCGCGTAACCCAAACAGCTCTATGACGTGCACACACAAACACGACACGAACACGACACAAGCCCCCCCCCCTCCCCACACACACACACACACACTATTACAAGCACGCACATGTGCACGAACCAAAAATAGATACATTTGTTTTCAATGCAAACGTCATTTCACTCATTTAAAAGTTAAAGAGAAGAAGTTAGCGAAATATATAACAGCAATAATAATAATAAGGGTAATAATAATAATAATAATAATAATAATAATAATAATAATAATAGACATACATTGTAATATTTATTTAACAATGAATATCAATGAATCAATTATATCAATACCGCAATTGTAGAAACACTCTGTTACAAGTACAAGTCTGGTAATGAAAATTTACTTGAGTAAAAGTACAAAAGTATCGGCATCAAAATATACTTAAAGTGTGGTAGATTGTTGATAGTATTACATTCTTCTCAGTTAGTAAAGTATGTTTACTAATGGCAGTGGATATGAATGAATATATTAATCTATTATTTGAATAGCTTGAATGCACAACATGGTACGTATGTCTATACATATGAAACACAATGTTATACATTATACCAGGGATCTTCAACAGGGGGTCCAGGACCCCTAGGGGGTCCTCAGAGTTACTACAGGGGTCCGCCAAATCTTTGTGTGATATGATTTTTCTTTTTTTATATTAACCACTTGAACCCTAGCATCCCTTTTCTGAGGAGAACTTTAGCCAAAAATAGCAGATCTACAAGCTCACAACGCCTCGCAGTGCGAGGCGTTGTGAGCTTGTAGATCGGCTATTTTTGGCAAAGAGTTATAGGTGTAGAGGGAGAAAAGAGCAGCAAAAGTATATCTGAAAACGCCTGAAAACGTTGAAGACCCCTGCATTATACAATATATGCTGTACCACCCCCCAACGGGGGTCCCTGGCCTGAAAACGTTTAAGACCCCTATGACTGCCACATTTCTGTGCCCTTGAATTAGGTGTTACAGTGAATAATAAATCTACAGAATGAATATATGCTTCCAAAAAAGATGCACACCTTAAAGGATTTGTCTCTCAATGATCAAGTTATTTGAAACTTGTCCGCCATCTTATCATATAATGTAATCATCCAACTATATTACATCTATGGTCTTGTATAAGATCATCCTGAACATTCCTCAAAGCCCCTTTGTTTAACTCATCACCCTATATCGGTTACATTCATCAAACAGGTGGTATACCTAGTTTGTGTAATCTGAATCAGAACAGAAAGTCAAGACTAGTGTATAAATTATGTTAACACACATTGTTAGCACACAATCACACACAAACCTGAAAATAAGTATATTTAAAACCAAATCTTATCAGATGGGGGTCTGTGGACAAATACATGTTAATCTTTTGTCGAAGCAGAAGCAGTACTCCCTGTCATCGTCAAGAAGGTGAAGGTGGCAAACGAAGAAGACTACGTCCTCACACTCTATGGGAAATGAAATCACTGAGTCTGAAGGGACAGCAGTTAAATAAAGAATCTTTATTTATATTTCTAATTAAAGTTACAATTGTGTCCTTTCACCAGACTCCCATGAACTACCAAAAGACAAAGTACAAAGTAACCAATAACGAAAATCATACCAAACATTAAAAACACTTATATAGCTTTTGTCTGGCACCTTCCTACCTCTATGACTGCCTAGAGAGATATGTTCCAAACCGGCCCCTCAGGTCTTCAAGTGCTGACCTGCTCGAGGTGCCTACAATGACATAAAAAATACGGTGAAGCAGCATTCTGCTTTTACGGACCAACAGTGTGGAATAAACTCCCATTACACCTAAGACAGGCAGCCTCTGTCGATAGCTTTAAAGCACAGCTCAAGACCTATTTCTTCACTCTTGCTTTTAGCTGATTCTTTGGTTGATTTTTAAGTCCTCACTGTATTGCCTATTTTAATGTTGTTTTATGCTTTTGCTTTTATTTCATTTTATTTTTGTTTGCTTTATTGTTAAATTGGTTGTAACTGTAACTGTATTCTTGCTCTGTAAAGCACTTTGCGCTGCATTTCATGTCATGAAAGGTGCTATACAAATAAAGTTTATTATTATTATTATTACAATCAGCCCATCGTAACTGAAATAAAGAAAGTACAAATAGTCAAGGGAACCAATAAACTCTTGTGCTCTGCTGGGGTGCTGGGGGGGAATAGCCGAGAGCTGGCTACAGCTCCTCTTTATAGTGTCAGGCTCTAATCTAGAGAAGGGGAGTGACAGGTGTCTAGCCAAGACCAGGTCAGCATAGACACTAGGACAAATAATCATTAGTGAACACATAAGCATAGAAAGACTGTAGACTGAGGTGTTAATATTTGGAATTAACATATGCTTTATCGAGTGAGAGAGCTACTTTGATACTTCTTAGCTGTTGAATTTGAATCACTCTGCTGGGACGTGCATGACAGATTTCAGTGAAGGCCTCATCCAAGTAATGCCATTTTTTAAACTTTAGTAACTTTAACCTGGTTACTGTACTTAGGAACTATAATGTATAACAGAGAACAGGAAAACAGTTACTTTAATGCGTTAGTTTAATCCCATGTTTGTCACTGCAGCATAAAGTCTGTCAAGTGCATAAGTCTCACTTTGGTCTGTCGCTAGACAACATGATTCACTGCAGTGTAGACTACATGTTGTCTTAGCTTGGCTTACTTAACTATTGTTTGTTTTACAGGTCAATCCTCATGTCATTTGTGCTCATATATGCATTGCTGAATGTTGTAATTAAAATGATCTGAAATTAGTGTCATTAGTAAATGAGCACCTTCTTAAATGTGCTAGCTTGACTCTGCATTATTCTCAATGTAGGGTCCAGCTACTGGAAGCAAAAATGCCAGGAAGGTGCTGGCTGTGGATGAAACGGCCTTCAGGTAGTGGTGCGAAAGACAGAGTCGGGTATTGTAAAACAAAATATCTTTTTTTTTTAATTAACAGTTGCTTTATCGAGAGTGAGAGCTACTGTTGAGTGAGTTTTTAGCTGTTGAATTTGAATCACTCCATCAATAAGAGAAATTGTTCCTCTATGTCTAATATCAGGGATATTTCTTGCTTACAAACTGATGGCTGTGCAATGCAACTTAAACCATAAGGCATGCAGTAGGCCTAAGATTGTATTTTCAGTTTTTTCACAGCAGCATTAAGTCTGTCAAGTGCTTAAGTATGCACTATAATCCTGCTTCACCTGTTTTTCACTCCAGAATGTTTGTTCTCAAAGCTTAAACTTGATCTGCTAATGATTTGTGAAATGTCTCAGTTCCAGAACTGAGCCGTCCGAACTGCAGTCCCTGAGGCAGCATGTGGGCGACCTTCTAGATGGAGCTCAAGGCCTGCAATAGGTCACACAGAAAATTCAAGGTGTAGTGTCTGCTACCCAGGAGCTGGTGGAACCACAGGCAAAATGCCTGCCTACTCTGCAGAGGTATTGTTTCCATTTTGCATCGGTAACACAGTAATAATCCAATATACTATTGGAATTAGTGTTGTGACAACTGGCTTGAACGGTTAAAATATATTGACCGTATATAACATTTTGACGTAAAAGAAAAAAATATGGATTGAGAGACAAGTAAATAAAATGTTAAGACTTTGCTTTTCAGGAAATAAAACAAAGAGAATCAAAAATCATTCAACAAATATGAATGGAGTCAGCTATCCATACTAGCATAGATAAATGTCTGATTTTCAAACCCAACTTTTTATCAAACCAAAATTGTATCTATTGATGACATCATGTCACAAGACGGACATTTGTCCACCTAGAGTAGTCCACACCAGTTATGGCTGGTGTGGACACTGAAAAATGTGTGTATAATATCAATGATAAATGATAAAATGTGTGTTTTTCTTGCGTGTATTTTTTCTTTCTTTTTCTAAATAGAACCAATGACACAGCCCATGCTGTCCTCCTGCTCCAAACGCCTGGCCGGGTGTCGTGTCTGTATTGCAGAGCGGGAGAACGGGCCTTGCCCAAATGCAGAATGTCAGAATGTCTGGAAATATCTGTACATCTGTAGAGTCAAGTGAAGAGACCATAGATCATAGTTATACTGCCACTACTTTCAGCTCATTTGCATTACAACATACCATTGGTTTATCGCAAATGAAATTGCAATCTCATAAAACTTTTAGTAACCAGGTTAAAGGAGCTACACCATGAATTTAAAAAATAATAATAATATTTGATATCATATTGTTTATGTCCCTCAAACGTTTTTCAAAAGGTTTGAGCCTAAATCAAGCCTCAGATATACTCATTCCAACTAACTTCTCTCTGGCTTATAAAGCACTTTCACCTGCAATACCACATTGTCCTGTTTGGCACGGGGCGCTATTGAGCCAGTTTGTATGCATGTTATGTCCTGGTTCTGTGTGGAAAAAGTAAAAAACAAAAATAAGAAAAAAATTAAAAAAAAAAAAAAATGAAAAAAAAAATGTTTTTTTTTTGGGGGGATTTTTTTTTTTTGGTTAGAACTGAAAAACGGGAGGAATTGTTCCCAGACGTGACGTAGGGTGGGGGAACAAATCTGACGGACTGTTTTCAGACCACTTTACATAAAAAACACAGATAGCCTATGAAAGCCTGCATGCTCGAAGTCGGGTATTTGTTGGAACAGAAGAGAGGTGGGGGAGACCAAAAACACACAAAAATGAAGAAAAAGTTAAAATTCATGGTGTAGACCCTTTAAAGTTAAAAAGATGGCATTACTTGGGTGAGGCCTTCACTTAAATTTGTCAAATCTGTCCCAGCAGAGTGATTGAGGTCGCCCACATGCTTGAGCTCATACCATACCTATGAGTGCTGTCGCTCCACCCTGAGTTTGAAGTGCTGTCCGTCAAGTGTAGGCCACCTGGTTGTGCCTGAGCTCATAGGAGGGCAGGTGGGAGGCTATCAGCACCTGGGGGAGTGTAAAATAATTTGACGCATCAATTATTTTCAGTTGGTCATGAATTAATATAGCTGCTGCAGGATGCATTAAACCTTAATGCATCCTGCTAAGTCACCCCTAAATAATTAAGTGATTAATTAACATTAGTCATTAATAGAAACGTTTTTTAATTGAATAGAGCATTGGTTCTCAAAGTGGTGTCCGGGGACCCCCAGGGGTACTTGAGGCGGTTCCAGGGGGCCCCCAGCTAAATGATGGATAGGAACCAAATGGACCCTTGGTGCTGTAACTCAGAGAGTGTACAAATGGAACCAAATGGACCCGTTCCATTTGTACACTCTCAGAGTTAAATTAACATTGATTTTTATAATATAAATTGGGGTCCCAGAGATATAAATGCCATTAAATGGGGGTCCGTAGCCTAATGCATGTCAAACTGGGGGTCCTTGACATTAAAATGGTTGAGAATCACTGCTAGAAAGCCGTATAAACCTTCTCTTATTGGGGTCCCTGGCTTATCTTTTGAAATGGGGGTCCGCGGGCTAATAAGAGTCAATTTGGGGGTCCTTGACATGAAAAAGTTTGAGAACCACTGGAATAGAGGTCACTATTAGAGGATTTACGGTATCTTCCATGTCAGATTCTCATTCAATACAAGGCCTTCCAGGCAAGTGCCTGTGCGTGCGTGGTTGTGCGTGCGTGGTTGGTTGGGCGTGCATGTGTGGACGATTAGTGTCGCCGTGCGCCCAAGTCTCCCGAGTTTGAGCTCATTAATGTGTGAACGAGAACACAGTCACATAATGTACTTCTGAACCTGAGTATGTAGCCCAGTGGTTCTCAAACTTTTTCATGTCAAGGACCCCCAAATTTTAGCCCGCGGACCCCCATTTGAAAAGATAAGCCAAGGGACCCCCATAAGAGAAGATTTCTACGGCTCTCTAACAGTGATTCTCAACCATTTTAATTTCAAGGACCCCCAGTTTCACATACATTAGGCTACGGACCCCCATTTAATGGCATTTCTATCTCTGGGACCCCAATTTATATAGTAAAATCAATGTTGATTTCACTCTCAGAGTTACAGACCCATAAGGGTCCATTTGGTTCCTATCCATCATTTAGCTGGGGACCCCCTGGAACCCCCTCCAAGTACCCCTGGGGGTCCCCGGACCCCACTTTGAGAACCAATGCATTAGCCTACTATGCAACAACAAAACACAACAGTATCACATGAACAGACCAGTGACAGACCAGAGCAGTTTCACTCCAAACGCACCAAATACAAATCATATAAGAGAATAAGCCAGCAGTAACCTAAGCCTATAATGCCTTAAAAGTGATCATATACACATCTGATGGCACACAGACATACACAACAAGGAAGCAAAACAAATAAGAAAGACAAGTGCCGTCTTACCTTAAGATGAACTGTCAAACAGTGGTACAACTGTCTGCCACTGACTAGAAAAACCTTCTACTGCTGCTAATTAACAATAATGCATTGCACCTGTGCTGACCTACTGAACCGGGGAATATACCATTTGTCAAGATAGGGGGAATACAAGTTTTGCGGAGAATATAATACCATGTGAAAGCCATCATTTTGTTCTAATTTGCATTTGTAGTTATTTTACAGTAATTCAATAACATAATAATCAATGCTGTAGACATAGATACATTCATGATTTTATTCCCCAAGGCTCCCCATGGAGCCTTGCTATACTCAATTGACACCCCTGATATACACCAATAGTGGAAAAAGTACTCAAATATATGGAATATAAAAGGAAAATAACAAGAACAAAACAACACATAAAATGTAATGGACTAAAAGAAAGAGTGAAACAGTGGGTCTTATAAGATATCTATGGTTGTTGTCTGTCTTATATGTGATGGTAGCTTGTTGTACTATTTTAAAATCTATCCTAAAAGTAACCTGGAGCCAGTTTAATGATGATAAAACTAGAGTAACATGTTCTCTCATCTTGGTTTTGGTTAAAACTCTATAACAAAAAGGTGTTTTGTATTAACCGACACATTATTGTGTGGAATGGATCATCTTGCTCTATAATTGCATTCTGCAGAACATGGCAACACAAGGGTTAAAAACAGGACAAATAAACTCTTGGTCTTCAGTCTCTGGACAACATCCACATGATGAAGCATCACTAATAACTAACACTCAGTCACTTAGTTAGTGTTAGTTCAGTCTCTGGACAACATCCACATGATGAAGCATCACTAATAACTAACACTCTGTTAGTCACTTAGTTAGTGTTAGTTAGTGTTAGTTAGTTCAGTCTCTGGACAATATCCACAGAGGATGTATTGGTGATTTTTTTCCCCGGCAGAACAGCATGTTAATGACGTCACACACACACCGCACACTGCACACGCACACAGCGCACATTTTATTTTACCTTGAAGTAGGAAACATGTTTGTATAGGAAATGTTTTTTAGCTTAGTTTTAGTCTTTTTAAACTAATACAAATTCAAGGAATGCCATGAATCATAGGAGCTGAAACTAAAAGTTTGCTTTGAATGAGTCTTTCTCTTAGACGGTGGCTGAGACATTGCTGTGTGTATATTATCTCTGGTTCATAGCCTGGCACCGGTTTCTAATGCTATCAATGCATTGAATGAGACATTTTCACGTTTTACAGACTATTGAATGGGACATTATCACGGTTCTCGTTGTTAAACGAGTTATCTCTGGAGAACGATACAAATGATAAACCTTTAGATAGGAGAGAAACCTCTAGTGTACTCCAAGGGTTCACATACTGTTTCAGGACACGACGATAAATAATCATATTTGAACTGGGGAGTTGAGGCATTATACTTGACTCGGTTCCACAGATAAACATTGTGAAAATAGCAGATCTACAAGCTCACAACGCCTCACACTGCGAGGCGTTGTGAGCTTGTAGATCTGCTATTTTCACAACATTTGCCTCTTTCTTACGTAATCTAAATATAAAGGTGCAGATACCCTGTAAACACTTATACTGTATGTTGGTTTGTTTACTGTTGAGTGACAACATTAAAGATAAACCCCTAAATCATTAGTTGGGCCCCCTGGGTGTACAGACCCCCAGTTTGGGAACCACTTGATTAAGTTGTATACCTCAGACCCGATGTGTTGTAGGACCTGGGAGTGGTGTGGTCTAACTGTCTCCTCTGCGGGTCGGTTGTTTCTTCATCTGGTTGATCTGTGGTGTGTTAGAGGCCTGTAGCAGCTGGTAGTTCTACTGTCTCTGCTTTACAGTGATGTCTGGTGGATCCTCATCATCTGTGGAAATAATGATTATAATAATAAAGTTTATTAGTATACAGGAAGCACCTTTCATCACATCACATGCAGCACAAAGGGCTTTATATATAAAAAGAACAACAAAAGAGAAATGCAAGCAAAATAAAATGAACACAACGTTAAACAACACAAACATTAAGATGAAAACATGATGAAGAACAAATCAAAAGGAGACAAAGATCTAATTAAAACAATACAGGAAAATAACAAGAATAAAACAACAAATACAATGGAATCAACTAAAAACAAGAGTGAAACAGTGAGTCTTGAGCTTGTTATTAAAGCTTTCTTTGGTCGTTGTCTGTCTTATATGTAATGGGAGGTTGTTCCAGACACATCTGTGGGACTCGGGGGTTTAAGTACATTTAATTATACAGTACACCCTCTGTTATCTCTGGACAAAGGTAAGCAAAGGTAGACGTTCATCAAAAGGGTAGTGATACATTACATTACATTACATTATATGAGTTGTTTTTAGACTATGAAGTGCTTATTTATTATATTTGATATTTGTCTTTAGGGAGTGTGGTAGGATATATGTAGGATTGTAGGATGTACTGTATGTTTTCTCTTCTTTTTAAAATGCTGACCCTGGGAGCTGAGCTCCAAAATGTCCTATGCACTTGTGCAAATAAAGTCTATTCTATTCTATTCTATATATTAGGCATTATAGTCACAAATGCTGCAACAGGCTCTGGGGTGCAGCAGTGGAAAAGTGCCGGCCCAACTCCCCCGCGGAGGTTGTGGGTTCGAATCCACCCCCGTGGTGCATCCGGTTTTGTCCAGCGCCAACACGAGCACAATATAGGCTCTATGCACAGCAGCCAAATTATCACTTCCTTCACAGGTGTTACCAATGATACTAATGAAGGCTCTGTTCCATTTAGTGGAGCACAGTGGTTCTAATGAAGGCTCTGTTCCATTTAGTGTAACACAGTGGTTCTAATGAAGGCTCTGTTCCATTTAGTGTAACACAGTGGTTCTAATGAAGGCTCTGTTCCATTTAGTGTAACACAGTGGTTCTAATGAAGGCTCTGTTCCATTTAGTGTAACACAGTGGTTCTAATGAAGGCTCTGTTCCATTTAGTGTAACACAGTGGTTCTAATGAAGGCTCTGTTCCATTTAGTGTAACACAGTGGTTCTAATGAAGGCTCTGTTCCATTTAGTGTAGCACAGTGGTTCTAATGAAGGCTCTGTTCCATTTAGTGTAACACAGTGGTTCTAATGAAGGCTCTGTTCCATTTAGTGTAGCACAGTGGTTCTAATGAAGGCTCTGTTCCATTTAGTGTAACACAGTGGTTCTAATGAAGGCTCTGTTCCATTTAGTGTAGCACAGTGGTTCTAATGAAGGCTCTGTTCCATTTAGTGTAACACAGTGGTTATAATGAAGGCTCTGTTCCATTTAGTGTAACACAGTGGTTCTAATGAAGGCTCTGATCCATTTAGTGTAACACAGTGGTTCTAATGAAGGCTCTGTTCCATTTAGTGTAGCACAGTGGTTCTAATGAAGGCTCTGTTCCATTTAGTGTAACACAGTGGTTCTAATGAAGGCTCTGATCCATTTAGTGTAACACAGTGGTTCTAATGAAGGCTCTGTTCCATTTAGTGTAGCACAGTGGTTCTAATGAAGGCTCTGTTCCATTTAGTGTAGCACAGTGGTTCTAATGAAGGCTCTGTTCCATTCCGTGTAGCACAGTGGTTCTAATGAAGGCTCTGTTCCATTTAGTGTAACACAGTGGTTCTAATGAAGGCTCTGTTCCATTTAGTGTAGCACAGTGGTTCTAATGAAGGCTCTGTTCCATTTAGTGTAGCACAGTGGTTCTAATGAAGGCTCTGTTCCATTTAGTGTAGCACAGTGGTTCTAATGAAGGCTCTGTTCCATTTCGTGTAGCACAGTGGTTCTAATGAAGGCTCTGTTCCATTTAGTGTAGCACAGTGGTTCTAATGAAGGCTCTGTTCCATTTAGTGTAGCACAGTGGTTCTAATGAAGGCTCTGTTCCATTTAGTGTAGCACAGTGGTTCTAATGAAGGCTCTGTTCCATTTAGTATAGCACAGTGGTACTAATGAAGGCTCTGTTCCATTTAGTGTAGCACAGTGGTTCTAATGAAGGCTCTGTTCCATTTAGTGTAACACAGTGGTTCTAATGAAGGCTCTGTTCCATTTAGTGGAGCACAGTGGTTCTCTGATGTTTCAATTCCGACAACCCCCAGAACTCTGAGTGTACAAATGCACCCTTACGGGTCCATTTGTACACTCTCAGAGTTACAAACCTGTAAGGGACTATTTGGAAACCCCTTAAGGAACCATGAGGGTCCCTGGACCCCACATTTTAGACCCCCTGGTGTAGCAGAGTGTTTCCAGTGAGTCAGCACCCTGACTCTGTTTGACCAGTTTGACCAGAGCCTTCATTAGTATCATTGGTAACACCTGTGAATGTCATATGGCTGCTGTGCATAGAGCCTATTGGCCCATGTTCGGGGGGAGGGTGAACGTAATCCTACAGAACCTGTCAGCAGGGAGTGTTGGGTATAAATGGGTACGGTAAGGTTGGCCACCGCTCTACGGTGTCCAACACTCTGCCAGCAGCCTATGAAGCTGAACCTCAACTCAGATCCATCATGGAGGCTGAGGTTCCAAACAGGTCTATGGCTGTCTGTGAATGTCCAGGAGTAAACACACATTCATGTTTATAATCCAGGGTGTGGCTACAGAGTTTATACATCTTCATTTCACTGATTTTATTGTTTTATTGGATCTTGTTTAGTCGATACACTTATGTGTTTTATCTCGTGCTCATTTGATGTTCCTATGTGTCTCATCTGTTAGAAAGTATGTATCTGATATATTACACTTTTACCTTAGCACTAGGTATATTCTTAGTTGCTTGTTTTAGAAGAAAATGCACTTCAGACTTCTGGTGATTAGTAGTTTAGTTCCCTACCTATGTTGAATGCACTTATTGTAAGTCTCTTTGGATAAAAGCGTCTGATTAATGACTGTAATGTAATGTAATGTAATGTAAGCAAGGGATAATGCATGGGGAGGTGGTCATTATTGAAATTTGAAGCCCGGCGGGGTATGCACCGAGGCGAAGCCGAGGTGCATAATCACCCTGAAAGAAGGGTAAAACCAAGCAGCGCAGGTTGGCACGAGCAGGTGTTCTAAGTCTCTGATTACACAGCGGTCCGTTATAGAGCTCATCGGTCATTATCCAGAAATAATGACCGATGACTGACCAATCAGAATCGAGCATTCAACCAAGCCGTGTAATAATGTAATGTGATGTAAATGTAATGATTTGTTTCTCATAAGAGTCTTTTAACCCTTGAAGACCGCGAACGCATCTGTGTCATTTTAGATTTATTTGGCTATTCAAAAATATCAGTGTGTAAATCTTTGAATATATATTTTAAAGCTGACATTTTTTTTTATTCAGATCTGTGTTTCTGGGGGTCCCTGGAACAACATATTATGATAATATAAACTGTTAGGATTTAGATATTCAAAGATTTGCACACATTTTCACGATTTTTCTAAAATAGCAGATCTACTTTAGTACTTTTACTCAACAGTAACATTTTGAACACAGGCCTTTTACTTGTAACAAGAGTATTTTTATATCATGGTATTGCTACTTTTACTTAAGGAAAATATCTGAGTACTTCTTCCACCACTGCGCTTGAGGCGAGGCCCCCTAAACACTTAAAATAGCAGATCTGCAAGCTCACAACGCCTCGCACTGCGAGGTGTTGTGAGCTTGTAAATCGGCTATTTTCACAACGTTTGCCTCTTTCTTACGTAATCTAAATATAAAGGTGCAGATACCCTGTAAACACTTATACTGTATGTTGGTTTGTTTACTGTTGAGTGAGAAAACTGTGTTGCATATTAAAGATAACCCCCAAAAGCATTTGGGGGGTCCCCTGGGTGTACCGACCCCCAGTTTGGGAACCACTGGACAAGTTGATAAGGTTGTATACCTCAGAGCCCATGTGTTGTAGGACCTGGGAGTGGTGTGGTCTAGCTGCCTCTACCGGTCTGTCTTTCTTCATCTGGTGTGTCAGAGCCCGGCAGCGGCTGGTGTTCTATAGGATAAGGATAATTCCTTTTAACAGGTCGTTCATGAAAGTCCTTGCGGTCTTGTTTCCAATGAGAACCTGTGAGCAATTAGGGGTTAAGAGTCTTGCTCAGGGACAAATTTCATTTCATCGACACATATGCTGACCTGGCCAGGAATCGAACCTGGGGCAACCAGGGCCTCTGGCTCCCTAGGCGGGCTCACTAACCATTCAGCCACTAACCATTCACGGGTTCACTAACCATTCAGCTATGGCCGCCCTTTAAAACACTGCTGTCTCTGCTTTGCAGTGATGTCTGGTGGACCCTCATTGTCCTCACCTGTGGAAATAATAATCCATCCATCCATCCATCCATCTTCAACCGCTTATCCGGAGTCGGGTCGCGGGGGCAACAGTTCCAGCAGAGAGCCCCAGACTTTCCTCTCCTGAGCAACATTAGCAACTTCCTCCTGGGGGATTCCGAGGCGTTCCCAGGCCAGTGTGGAGATGTAATCCGCCCATCTGGTCCTTGGTCTGCCCCGGGGTCTCCTCCCAGGAAATAATAATAATAATACTAATAAACTTCATTTGTGTACAGGCAGCACCTTTCATGTTATATACAAAGAACAACACAAGAGAAATGCAAGCAAAATAAAATGAACACAACATTAAACACAAACATTCAGATGAAAAACATGATGAAGAACAAATTAAAAGGAGGCAAAGATCTAATTAAAACAATACAGGAAAATAACAAGAACAAAACAACACATACAATGGAATCAACTAAAAACAAGAGTGAAAAAGTGGGTCTTTAAATCTATCTATGGTCGTTGCCGGTCTTATATGTAATGGAATATACATGCAATGGGTTGCTATGGTCTTATATGTAATGGAATAAACATGCAATGGGTTGCTATGGTCTTATATGTAATGGAATATACATGCAATGGGTTGCTATGGTCTTATATGTAATGGAATATACATGCAATGGGTTGCTATGGTCTTATATGTAATGGAATATACATGCAATGGGTTGCTATGGTCTTATATGTAATGGAATATACATGCAATGGGTTGCTATGGTCTTATATGTAATGGAATAAACAATGGGTTGCTATGGTCTTATATGTAATGGAATATACATGCAATGGGTTGCTATGGTCTTATATGTAATGGAATATACATGCAATGGGTTGCTATGGTCTTATATGTAATGGAATATACATGCAATGGGTTGCTATGGTCTTATATGTAATGGAATATACATGCAATGGGTTGCTATGGTCTTATATGTAATGGAATAAACAATGGGTTGCTATGGTCTTATATGTAATGGAATATACATGCAATGGGTTGCTATGGTCTTATATGTAATAGGAGCTTGTTCCAGGCCGTTGGCCCATAAAAGCAGAAAGCTGCTTCAACATGTTTTTTTCAAAAAAATCATTTTTGGAGGTCAGCATGATGACCTCAGGGGACGATTTAGAACATATCTGGGCAGGCAATCTGAAAGGTATGAATGTGATAAACAATTGTGCCTTAAAAACATTTAAAACACATTTAAAATCAATCCTAAAAGTTACCAGGAGTCAGTGTAAAGATGCTCCAACAGGAGTGATATGTTTTCTCATCTTGGTTTTAGTTAAAACTCTGAACAAGTTGTAGTGTGACTCTATCAGTGCTTTACTTATGAAGGACAGAACTAAGTACATTACAGTAGTAGAGACATGAGAAGATGATGATAAACCCTCTTGTCTGTGCTGTAGATACTGGTGGTGTGGTCTGTGGCCACACAGTCGAGGCAGAAGGCCCCCACCCTAGAGCCTAGGGTCTGCCTGACGTTTCTTCCAGTAAAGAGGGAGTTTTTCGTTGCCACTGTCGCAACATTGCTTGCTCAGGATGGACTGTGGGGTCTCTACTCTACATGTAAAGTGTCTTGTTGTTCAGGATGGACTGTGGGGTTTCTGCTCTACATGTAAAGTGTCTTGTTGTTCAGGATGGACTGTGGGGTCTCTGCTCTACATGTAAAGTGTCTTGTTGTTCAGGGTGGACTGTGGGGTCTCTGCTCTACATGTAAAGTGTCTTGTTGTTCAGGGTGGACTGTGGGGTCTCTGCTCTACATGTAAAGTGTCTTGTTGTTCAGGATGGACTGTGGGGTCTCTGCTCTACATGTAAAGTGTCTTGTTGTTCAGGATGGACTGTGGGGTCTCTGCTCTACATGTAAAGTGTCTTGTTGTTCAGGATGGACTGTGGGGTCTCTGTTCTACATGTAAAGTGTCTTGTTGTTCAGGATGGACTGTGGGGTCTCTGCTCTACATGTAAAGTGTCTTGTTGTTCAGGATGGACTGTGGGGTCTCTGTTCTACATGTAAAGTGTCTTGTTGTTCAGGATGGACTGTGGGGTCTCTGCTCTACATGTAAATTGTCTTGTTGTTCAGGATGGACTGTGGGGTCTCTGCTCTACATGTAAAGTGTCTTGTTGTTCAGGATGGACTGTGGGGTCTCTGCTCTACATGTAAAGTGTCTTGTTGTTCAGGATGGACTGTGGGGTCTCTGTTCTACATGTAAAGTGTCTTGTTGTTCAGGATGGACTGTGGGGTCTCTGCTCTACATGTAAAGTGTCTTGTTGTTCAGGATGGACTGTGGGGTCTCTGCTCTACATGTAAAGTGTCTTGTTGCTCAGGATGGGACTGTGGGGTCTCTGTTCTACATGTAAAGTGTCTTGTTGTTCAGGATGGACTGTGGGGTCTCTGCTCTACATGTAAATTGTCTTGTTGTTCAGGATGGACTGTGGGGTCTCTGCTCTACATGTAAAGTGTCTTGTTGTTCAGGATGGACTGTGGGGTCTCTGCTCTACATGTAAAGTGTCTTGTTGTTCTAATGACGAAACTGAAACTCAATTTTCTCCTTGTTGTTTTCTTCTCCTCGTCGATCACTGTGCGCAGCTCAATTCTAAGGATTTTAACAAGGTCTATGGCGACGTGAAAAAAACAACAAACAACAATAAAACGTTGGCACTGGTGAGTACATTATGAGATTAACCTCTGGCGGTCAATGTGTTAATCATGGGTGAGGTTTACTGGATTGAGTACAATAGTTAGATATGACTGAAACGTTCAAATCTTTCCAAAGTCAGGATTCTTGTCATGCTTACCAAAGACAAGATGGAAGATTTCATCATCACCATCGGTGTCATCTGCCCCGGTGTTATCTGAAGAACACACCATGAGGACAGTTAGGACAACATAACCTCACACAGACTGAACATGAAGAACACACCATGAGGACAGTTAGGACAGATCAGGCCTCCTGGTGGCGCTATAAAAGACACAGTACGCCTTGCCTACTTGTTGTTAACTAGTTGTACAAGCTCTTGTTTTATTGTTATATTGGATCTTGTTTATTTGATACACTTATTTGTTTTAGCTCTTGCTCATTTGATTTTGATATGTGCTAATGTCTCTACCTTTGTTGATTATTGCCTTAAACCATGGGTTACTTCTCTCCCCTCTTATACCAGGGATTCGATTGATTTTATTAGCAAATTAAAGTCTGTGCGCCTACAGTACCCATCACAGAGTGTCTGTTGGTCACGTTGGATGTTAGCAGCCTTTACACCAACATTTTCTGAGGCAAAGAGATCCTCTTATTAAACCTAGCACAGCCTGTGTCACTGAGCTCACCAAATTAGTATTGACTACAAATGACTTTCTCTACAAAAATGACTTCTTACAAACTAAGGGGACAGCCATGGGCAGCCCCCAACTACGCACATTTATATATGGGTTATTTTGAGCAACATTTTGTTCTAGACTCTACTGTTAATCCTTACTATTCCAATATTCTACTTTATCAGCGTTAATATCGATGACCTGTTCATTTTATGGATGGGTTGGCAGAAACTCTTAACCCATTGAGACCTGGAACTGTGTCATTTTTAGATTTGAGCTAAAACGCATTATTTTACACGTTGGGCTATTCAAAAATAGCAGATCTACAAGCTCATAGCGCGGCACCGAGTGCCGCGCTATGAGCTTGTAGATCTGCTATTTTTGAAAAATCGTGAAAATGTGTGCAAATCTTTGAATATATATATATTTTTAAGCGAACATTTTTAACTCAAATCTTTGCTTCTGGGGGTCCCTAGAACAAGATATTTTGATGGGGGTCGGCGGCCAAATACATATAATTTTGGGGGTCCTTGACATGAAAAAGATTGAGCACCACTGATATAGAAACATACGTTTTTCAGAATACTGTTGAGATTTAGGAGACATGTAGAATCGGCTTCAGGTCTCAATGGGTTAAATCGTTTCATGCCTATTTAAATCCGGCCAACGAACATTTGCAATTTACCATCGAGTTCAGTGACACAAGCATTAGTTTTCTGGATGTGTTGGTCATGAAAAAATGACAACTCCATACAGACAGACCTGCATCGAAAACCTACTGATAGGAATACTCTACTTCGAGGGGATAGTTTTCACCCCACACATTTGATTAGAAGCCTGCCCATTAGTCAGTTTCATATGGCACCAGGGTCTGCAGCACTGATGCTGGCTATAGTGTACAGGCCACTGACTTGACCAACAGATTTAGAGATAGAGGGTATAAACAGGAATGGGTTGATGTCGCTGTTGATCGTTTTAAAACCATGACGCAAGAGGAATGTCTCATACCTAAAATCAGACCTCAAAAGGCAAATTCTCCTTTCTGTGTCCTCAGATACTCACCCATGGGCTTTGATTTAAAAAAAAATAAGTGCAAAACATTGGCAAATAATTAAATCGGACCACAGACTCAATACTGTCTTTAAAGAAGCCCCAGCTGTTGTTTTTAAACAGCCTCCTAATTTGAGGGACCAGTTGGTGAGATCTTATACGCCCGAACTAAAACAAAGCTCCTTTTTGGATGACATTCCCGACGGGAACTACAGGTGTGGGCAACTCCCAGTGTGGCTTTACGACTAAGTGCAAAACTTACACACATCCCCACAGTGGTAAAACCGTTAAGATACGCGGTGTGATTACCTGTAGTACCAAACATGTGGTGTATCTTATTAAATGTCCCTGTGACTTGGGGTATGTAGGAAAGACCAACAGACCCCTACGTACTCGCATCAGCGAGCACCGCCCTAACATTAGATGCGAGGACGAACGCAATCCTGTGGCTCTACACTTTAGACAAGCAGGCCACAGTATTAGTACTTTCTGTTACACAGGCATTGAAAAGGTGTCACAGCCCCGTAGAGGAGGCAATTTAGAACGCCGCCTGTTACAACATGAAATGTTTCACATTTACTCTCTAAATACTATGGCTCCTCATGGGTTAAACGAGGAATTCGACATTAAACCTTTTCTGTAACATGTATACTAGTCCGTTGGTTCTCAAAGTGGGGTCCGGGGACCCCCAGGGGTACTTGAGGGGGTTCCAGGAGGTACCCAGCTAAATGGTAGTTAGGAACCAAATGGACCCTTATGGGTCTGTAACTCTGAGAGTGTACAAATGGAACCAAATGGACCCTAACGGGTCCATTTGGTTCCATTTGTACACTCTCAGAGTTAAATTAACATTGATTTTACAATATAGATTGGGGTCCAAGAGATAGAAATGCCATTAAATGGGGGTCCGTAGCCTAATGCGTGTCAAACTGGGGGTCCTTGAAATTAAAATGCTTGAAAATCACTGCTATAGAGCCGTAAAAATATTCTCTTATGGGGGTCCTTGGCATATCTTTTCAAATGGGGGTCCGCGGGCTAATAAGTGTCAATTTGGGGGTCCTTGACATGAAAAAGTTTGAGAACCACTGTACTAGTCTTGTCTTGCTTTATTGCATTTTTAATGTTTAATGTTCATATATATCTGACTGTGTGGTTTATCTGTTTATGGTTCAGGGAGCTATGTTTATATACATTGTGGTAGACTGGTATTTAGTATAGGGTATAGACACATATTTACTACAAATGTTTCCCTTTTTCCTGATGGCCACTAAAGAATAATGGCTATTCTATGTAACTGTCATAGATCTGTGAGTCAGTCTGTGTGTCATAGACTCACAAACTGGGGTGTTGTCCCCGGGTGCCTGCACTCAGTGATTAGTGTATCCTGCCCTCCTCTGTTCTTCTTCTACCAGTCTCCTCACACTACTCAGTATACCTGACCAAGCCCACATCGGCCCAAACGTTGTTATGTTGACCGCTCTAGTGCTCTACTCATTACATTTGCCGGGAGCATTAAGACGTTGTGCGGACTCTTTTCTTTTGTTCAGATTTTGCTATGTGTCTCATGTGTTTAAGACAGTATGTAGCTGATATATTACACTTTTACCTTAGCACTAGGTATACTCTTAGTTGTTTTAGAAGAGAATGCACTTAAAGACTTCTGGTGATTAGTAGTTTTGTTTCCTACCTATGCTGAATATACTTATTGTAAGTCTCTTTGGATAAAAGCGTCTGATAAATGACTGTAATGTAAATGTTTACCTGGTATCCTATAGGTTCACACGTTCACACTGCAGACAGGACGGTGCTGGAGGACAGTGGAGGACGGTGGAGGACAGAGGGCTCTGGTCTGGAACGTCCTGCATGAGATGAGGAGAGAGAGGACATATATTAATATTGTCATTAAACTGAATGACTGTCTGGTTATCCTGAATGACAGCTCTGTCACTATTACAATGTCTCTCCTCTATATGAACACAATGTAAATGTCTCTCCTCTATATGAACACAATGTAAATGTCTCATCTCTATATAATAATATACACTTTAATATCATTAAAGTGTATATTATATTATGTCTACATTCACTATGTGGATAAGGTACTTAGGTCATTACTGTGTTTGGTCACTAGATGGCAGTCTAACAACATATAATGGACCAAGTCCTCACTCTGACTGAAGTGATTTCAGTGATTTAGATCAGATTAAAATTTATGTAACAATAAAATAAATGTTCAGAATCATCTTCTATAATAAACCCTGATGGCTCTGCAGGGAGATTTCATCACATCTAAGTTTAAAGCCTCAATCTGTGATTTATTCAACTTGCAGACTTGTAGATTTGCTATTTTTGAAAAGCCAAAGTATAAATGAGAATTACTCTTTGGGCATTGCACATAGGAGTAAGAGACTCATTATTGCGCTGAATGATTGTTATATAGGCCTGGAACCCCCTAAGCCAATTTCCAGGCCTATATAACAATCATTCAGCGGAATAATGAGTCTCTTACTCCTATGTGCAATGCCCAAAGAGTGTAGCAAAAATAAAGCATAGAATGGTATAATTCCATTCCAAATATTGTGCCAAATGTACTAACTAACTACACATCACACTGCATCACGTTGTGCGCTTGTAGATCTGTTCTTTTGTCACGTCCGGTATACATTAGGCTACAATCACGCAGCCCGTTCTGTGAAAAACTACTTACATTACTATTTTCACACAACATTTGCCTCTTTCTTACGTGATTTAAATATAAACATGCAGATACCCTGTAAACACTTGTTTGTTTACTGTTGAGTGAGAAAACTATATGTTGCACATTAAAGATAACCTCCTAAATCATTAGTTGGGTCCCCTGGGTGTACAGACCCCCAGTTTGGGAACCACTGGATTAAGTTGTATACCTCAGACCCGATGTGTTGTAGGACCTGGGAGTGGTGTGGTCTAACTGTCTCTCCTCTCTGGGTACAGAGGGTTGATTGTTCATCTGGTTGATCTGTGGTGTGTTAGAGGTCTGTAGCAGCTGCTAGTTCTGCTGTCTCTGCTTTACAGTGATGTCTGGTGGATCCTCATCACCTGACTAGTCTGTGGAAATAATTATAATAATAATAAAGTTTATTTGTATACAGGAAGCACCTTTCATCACATCACATGCAGCACAAAGGGCTTTATATAGAAAAAGAACGACACAAGAGAAATGTAAGCAAAAGAACATGAACACAACATTAAACAACACAAACATCTATGATGGTTGCCTGTCTTATACTGTACTGTAAGCAGAAAGCTGCTTCAACATGTTTTTAATAATACATTTTTGGAGGTCAGCATGATGACCTGAGGGGACGATTTGTAACATATTTGGACAGGCAATCTAAAAGGTATGAATGTGATAAACAGTTGTGCCTTAAAAATAGTTAAAATAAATGTAAAATCAATCCTTAAAGTTACCAGGAGTCAGTGTAAAGATGTTAAAACTGTAGTGATGTTTTCTCATCTTGGTTTTAGTTAAAACTCTGAACAAGTTGTAGTGTGACTCTGTCAGTGCTTTACTTATGAAGGACAGAACTAAGTACATTACAGTAGTAGAGAAATATATGAGAATGACATGCATGTCATCTGTTTGTAGCCCTGTCTGTGTAGCCTTGTTGTGTAGCCTTGTTGTGTAACCTTGTTGTGTAGCCTTGTTGTGTAGCCTTGTTGTAACCTTGTTGTGTAGCCTTGTTGTGTAGCCTTGTTGTGTAACCCTCATTTATGTTCCCAGAGCAAACTTTAGGTATTTATTATATATCTGTTCTTCTTGTATTGTATATGCTGCTGCCTTGGGACAGGAAACACAGAGGCCTCTATACATAGACACCACGTAGGCAGAACCTTTGTTAACACACTAGGTAAGGAGGGGTTGTCACTTATGTATGTTTGAACATTGGTTGGTTAGAGTAGTTAGGTAGGCAGACCCCTAAGGTCAGCTGATCAGTTGCTACTAATTGAGCTCACGACTAACAAAAGGTCTAGAGGCGACCGAGCCTTGGCTGCGGCCACCCTGAGGCTCTGGAATAGCCTTTCTTTTAATATAAGAGCCTCTCAGTCCATAGACATGTTTAAATCACTATTAAAGACTTCTACTACTTCTTTTCCCTGGCCTTTGAACACAGTTAAACAGTTACACCACAACTATTGTCTCTACCACACTATGTTCTGCTATGCATGCATCACTGCTTGTATTTATATGGTATTTTTGCACTGTATGAATTGTAACATTGTTGTTTTTTGTTTAAAGGGGCTACACCATGAATTTCATTTTTTTTTAGGTTTTTAGTATTTTTTGGGCTCCCCAGTGTCTCTTGTACCCAAAAAAATATATTTTTTTAACATTCAGTCATTCATGCTCATTTCATGGATTTCCTGAATGGGCGTGTCTTAACAGGCCATTTCAGAATGGCTGTGCAAGTGATGTCACTTGCACTGATTTTGCATTGACGATGGCCAGACAGAATTGCTCAGTAGCTCCCCCCTGCCCAATAGGACGTTTTGGTATTGCAGCTGAAAAAGCTTGGAATGACAGACAGTCAGATTGTGAGAAAAAATATCTGGATGTTTTTCAGGCTTACAACCTGTTAAAACGTATTAGGGGGAAATATTTATATATAATATATATTTTTTTAATTCATGGTGTAGCCCCTTTAACATTGCTCAATATCCGGTTATACAAACTGTGTTTCATTATGTTACCAATCCATCCCTATACAGTAGACCCAACAGGCTTTCTAACACTGATAAACCCTCTTGTCTGTGCTGTAGATACTGGTAGTGTGGTCTGTAGATACTGGTAGTGTGGTCTGTAGATACTGGTGCTGTGGTCTGTGGTCGTCTGAGCTCCTATCAGAACCTCTCCCTCCACCAACAGTACAGATTTTACCTTTTTACACACATCATATCAAAATGGTAAAGGTCTTTCTTCCTGCTCTCAGATGTTTTACATGTTAGTGGTCAATAAAATGTAAGTGAAACAAGAGTTTAAATCACTTTTTTATTCAGCCTGTGTCCAGTCAACCTCCGTCCAGCAGGTGTCAGTACTGATCCAGTTTCGTCCGCAGAGGGAAAATGGCAGAGAACTAAAGAAGCTTGTTTCAACCCGTCACTTAAAGTTTATTGACCACTAGAATGTCAAACATCTGAGCACACGGAGGACTAGCGTTACTTTATGGATACTATTAAAGGAGCTCCTGTCTCATACAGAGCTACTGAGGAGATGAACCTGTGGTTGGACCTGACTGACGCGCCGACACTATGTTTGATCTGATACCAAACCGCTCACTGTGACTCAGTGTTCTAATGATACCATGCAGGCATTTCTTCATGCAAAAAACTATTTATTTACTTCACCGTGCAAACAGCATCTTTTGGGGTTCCATACACTGATCAGATAAATTAATTTGTGCCACAGGCTGTTTGAATAGCGGTAACCTGCAGTAACCTAAGGTCAAAAACCTTTGCCCTTCCGGGTCAAACCTCTTGCTCATGACAGTGAACTTGACGACTATATAGACAACAGCGCCACCCACGGTCACACAAATCCATTAGACATGTTTCACCCATTTGGCTTTTACAGACACAATCTGTGGAAAAGGGTATAAATGGGTACGGTAAGGTTGACCACCGCTCTACGGTGTCCAACACTCTGTCAGCAGCCTAAGAAGCTGAACCTCAACTCAGAGCCATGGTGGAGGCTGAGGTTACAAACAGATCTATAGCTGTTTGTGGATGACCTGAGTAACACACTCATGTTTATAACCCACGGTGTGGCTACAGAGTTTATACATCTTCATTTCACTGAATTTATTGTTTTATTGGATCCTGTTTATTTGATACACTTATTTGTTTTATCTCTTGCTCATTTGATTTTCCTATGTGTCTCATCTGTTTAAGACAGTATGTATCTGATTGCGAACGCGGAAGGAGGCGCGGCAAAGCCGCGCCTCCGCCCAAGTGGAGCATACTATGAAACTCTGCTTGGCTTGTGTCTCTGTCTGTGTGTGTGTGTGCACTGCCTGCACTGCCTGTGTGCAACCCACAGAGTGCGCCAGAGTGCAGCTACAGCCATAACACACACACACACACACACACACACAAGTCTGTGAATACACAATATTTTCGAGCTGCGTTCGCTTCCAGCGTTCGCGCGTCTTACTTGTATATTACACTTTTACCTTAGCACTAGGTATACTCTTGTTTGCTTGTTTTAGAGGAAAATTCACTTCAGACTTCTGGTGATTAGTAGTTTTCCTACCTATGTTGAATACACTTATTGTAAGTCTCTTTGGATAAAAGTGTCTGCTAAATGACTGTAATGTAATGTAATGATTTGTTTCTCATAAGCGTCTTTTAACTCTTCTCGCATCTGTGTCATTTTATATTTCTTTGGCTATTAAAAAAATATCAGTGTGCAAATCTTTGAAAAAATATATATCCGTTTTAAAGCTAACATTTTTAACTCAGATCTGTGTTTCTGGGGGTCCCTGGAACAACATATTGTGATAATATAAACTGTTAGGATTTAGAAGACATTTGCAGAATATATATTCAAAGATTTGCACAAACTTTCACGATGTTTCTAAAATAGCATAAGTAAAATATCTGAGTACATCTTCCAACACTGCGCTTGAGGCGGGAGGCATGCGTTAATCCGACAGACCTTTTCTCCGACTATGTGGCATCCGCGTGCGGTTAGGGTTAGGGTGCGGGTTTGGTTCGGGTTTACCGTTTAATGTCGGAGCACTGCACTGTCGGAGGAATGCGCTGTCGGACTAACGTATTGCACCCGCTTGAGGCGAGGTCCCCTAAACACTTAAAATAGCAGATCTACAAGCTCACAGCGCGGCACAACGTGACGAGCTGGAACCACTGGACAAGTTGATAAGAACTTTCTACAACTCAATGACACAAAATCGGAAATCATTTTATTCGGCCCCCCAAATTCAACCCACTCCTTCCACTCTGAACTTGGCACGTTAGCTCCAAATATCACCCTCACTGCCCGTAACCTAGGTGTAATTTTTGACCCAGCCATATCATTTCACACACAAGTCACAAGAGTAGTCCAGTCCTGCTACTACCAGATTAGGAATATTGCCAAGATTAAATCATTCATCTCCACTGCAGACCTGGAAACCGTCATACATGCCTTTATTTCATCCCGTTTAGATTACTGTAACTCTCTCTACTCAGGTATCAATAAAAAAACATTATGCCGTCTCCAGATGGTGCAAAACTCTGCAGCCAGGTTACTCACCAATACAAAGAAAAGAGAACATATCACACCCATCCTGGCTGCCCTACATTGGCTGCCGTGAGCTACAGAAAAGATTTTAAGATTTCATTGATCACTTTTAAAGCCCTACATGGACTGGCCCCCAGTGACATTGTGGACTTGCTAAAACCCCATGAGCCAGTTCGCCAGCTTAGATCCTCAGATTGGGCCCTCCTGGATCCTCCCACAACACACTTTGTCACACGGGGGGACCGGGCTTTTTCGGCCCGGGCACCGGTGCTCTGGAATGCCCTACCCTTGGACCTTAGGTTGGCAGAGTCAGTTTCCTCTTTTAAATCGCTTCTGAAAACACATCTGTATATAAAGTGTTTTTCCTAAGGATTGTTTTATGGACTGACCTTAAAATGCCGTTTTTTGTTTTGTTTATGTTTTTCTTTGTTTTCTTATTTTATTCTTTCTCTTGCTGATGTTTGCGGTTTTTAATCATGTATGTAAAGCACTTTGTAACTTTGTTTGGAAAAGCGCTATACAAATAAAATTCATTAATTCATAAGGTTGTATACCTCAGAGCCATGTGTTGTAGGACCTGGGAGTGGTGTGGTCTGTCTCCTCTACGGGTCTGTCATTCTTCATCTGCTGTGTTAGACTTAGAGGACGGTGGTTCTAAAACACACTGCAGTGATGGCTGGTGGACCCTCATCGTCTGTGGAAATAATAATAATAACGTTTATTTGTATACAGGAAGGACCTTTCATGACATCACAAAGTGCTTTATATAAAAAAAAGAACGACAAAAGAGAAATGCAAACAAAAACAGATGAAAAACATGATGAAAAACAAATGAAAAGGAGACAAAGATCAAATCAAAACAATACAGGAAAATAGCAAGAACAAAACAACAAATACAATGGAATCAACTAAAAACAAGAAGAGTGACGGTGGGTTTTTGAGCTTGTTTTTAAAGCTATCTATGATGGTTGTCTGTCTTATACTGTACTGTAAGCAGAAAGCTGCTTCAACATGTTTTAATAATACATTTTTGGAGGTCAGCATGATGACCTGAGGAGAGGATTTAGAACATATTTGGACAGGCAATCTAAAAGGTATGAATGTGATGAACAATTGTGCCTTAAAAACTATTAAAACACATTTAAAATCAATCCTAAAAGTTACCAGGAGTCAGTGTAAAGATACTAAAACTAGAGTGACATGTTTTCTCATCTTGGTTTTAGTTAAAACTCTGAACAAGTTGTAGTGTGACTCTGTCAGTGCTTTTCTTATGAAGGACAGAACTAAGTACATTACAGTAGTAGAGACATGTATGAGAATGTCATGCCTGTCATCTGTTTGTAGCCCTGTCTGTGTAGCCTTGTTGTGTAGCCTTGTTGTGTAGTTGTGTAGCCTTGTTGTGTAGCCTTGTTGTGTAACCCTCATTTATGTTCCCAGAGCAAACTTTAGGTATTTATTATATATCTGTTCTTCTTCTTGTATTGTATATGCTGCTGCCTTGGAACAGGAAACACAGAGGCCTCTATACATAGACACCATGTACTGTAGGCAGAACCTTTGTTAACACACTAGGTAAGGAGGGGTTGTCACTTATGTATGTTTGAACATTGTTTGGTTAGAGTAATTAGGACAGGATAACCCCACGTTTGTAACTACTTTGGCCTGCACACTTTACCTGGTATGGTCTAGTGTTTATAATCCAGGGTGTGTTTACAGAGTTTATACATCTTCATTTCACTGATGTTCTTGTTTTATTGGATGTTATTTATTCAATACACTTATTTGTTTTATCTCTTGCTCATTTGATGTTTTAGAAGAGAATGCACTTCATACTTCTGGTGATTAGTAGTTTTCCTACCTATGTTGAATGCACTTATTGTAAGTCACTCACTATGGATAAAAGCGTCTGCTAAATGACTGTAATGGAATGTAATTCTTCCACCACTGCGCTTGAGGCGAGGCCCACTAAACACTTAAAATAGCAGATATACAAGCTCACAGCACAGCACAAAGTGACGCGCTGTGAGCTTGTAGATCTGCTATTTTAAGTGTTTAGGACCTGAGGTCTCAAACCCTTTTGTGCCAAGGGCCCCACAAACACTTAAAATAGCAGATCTACAAGCTCACAGCGTGGCACTCGGTGCTGTGCTATGACCTTGTAGATCTGCTATTTTTGAATAGCCCAATAAATCTAAAGGGACACGTTCCCGGATTGAATGTGTTAATGTTGAACATTTATCTGATATCTTGTGGAATTCAGTTTATCACTCATTTAGTTTTTTATTCCACTCTCTGAGGGTGTTTTAACAAGTTCAGGTTCTACGTTGAATTGTATTAAAAGTATCAAATCAAATAAACATTATTATTATTTATAATCTCACTCCACCTTTTAGTAGAACTCAGCGTCTTCTGGTCCATGGTGTCTCTGTGATGATACAGAGTTCCTCACAATGTGTTTTCTACTGCAGTATGGTGTCACACACACACACACACACACACACACACACACACACACACACACACACACACACACACACACACACACACACACACACACACACACACACACACACACACACACACACACACAGTATGGTGTCAGAGTAGAGTTATGTAGTGATGTACCCATCTGTTTCTTCTGTAGGAGGACACACACACACACACACACACACACACACACACACACACACACACACACACACACACACACACACACACACAGTAACAAGTGAAGTATTAAACGTTGTCTTTTCAGAAATGCACCTCAGAGCCTGGAATTCAAACACTGGAAGATATATTCATAATTCATTCATCAAACTAAAACACAGCAAAAAAAGAGTGTGTGTCAGTGTTTGTCTGTCCAAGTCCTAACCTACCCCCCCCTCTCTCTTTATTCTTTTGTACATATTTCTCACTCTTCATACCAGTAACCTGTAAACTGATTGTATGACATTCTGTATAGTAGTGTGTATATCTGTCTGTCTCTTATATGCCATCATGATTTGTGTGCATGGGGATCTCATCTTAAACAAGCTCAGTGCTTAATGAGTCTTCCAGTTTAGTAGATCTTGTATTGTGAATTTGTACTTCCATGTACTGTTGTTCTCATGTCTTACTAAATAAAGTACATCAATCAATCAATCAACAAATACATTGCTGCCTATGAATACACAAACAACATAAAGGCTTTGTTTGTGCGCTGAAAAATGAAAATCAAGGCTCTTTGGATGCAAAGAATAGTATTTTACTTACAAAAGTGACAACCAGTGACATGGTGAAATAAAGTGACACAGAGAGTAGATGTTTGTCCTCAGACCATCATCAACACTGGTCACTTTTTAAACTTTTGTAAAAGATTATGTTTGAACCCAAAGAGCCTCCATGTTCATTTCTCAGTGAGAAAAGCCTGTTTGTTGTTCATGGACTTTCATGATGGACTCTCTCATACATGTCTTCAGCCCCGATGAGCCTTGAGTTTAGAGAACAAACTGTCCTATAGCTCTTTGTCTATGAATACAAACATGATCAATAACCAATATACATTACACCCCAGGTGATGAGACAGTTGGGACAAGACCAGTGTCTGGGAGGTTAACCAGAATAGAAGCTCACTGACAACACTGACCAACATTTTATTAAATGAGGCACAGTTTACGGAGCTAGTTCAGGCCAGGCAACTCAGGGATTGGGCCAACCGATCAGGTGACTAAGTCACATGCATTTTTCTCCTGGTCGGTGGGTTATAAGCATTGCTCTGCCTACCTGTTCATTCTAGTTGCGCTCTTCTGCTGGGCTGACGTGCCGTACCTGCTGCTGATCTGTTACTGAGATCCTGCCGGATCTGCTGCCTTTGCTTGCTACGTATGCTGCTACCATGAATAATCTCATCCCACCGCCTCCCCGGCATCCACCTGTAGGTTCTGTTTCTAGATCCCCATGGGGGTTTAATTCATTCCCTGTAAATGCTATTTGGCATGTAACATTCATTAGAATGTTATTCTTACAGGGAATGAATGGATTCAGATGCCTGACGCCAAACTATGCTTCCTCATGCTTTCTATATCTATGCTCAAGCTTGCTTAAATATATTCTAATCCAATCCAAATGTTGTCTGACTGAAATACTTATTTATCTTATATTTAATTCTCTATTTACAAATGAGGGTCTAAATTACATTTAAGGCCAAATATTTCTTCAAATGCTACATTATAACAGAACCTGTGATAGATAAACAAACTGAAGGGTAACTTTAGCTCTGATAATGATGTAACATGTATGTTCACATCATGTTCAAGGTTTAGCTGCCTAATGGACCTGTGTCCATCTGGGGGTCCTTTAGGAAGTAGGGGGTACAGGAAGCTTTCACGTAGGATATAACCCCCCTTTTGTGGCCATAAAAGTGTCTTTGAGTACTTAGAAAAGCACTATATAAATTCCAGATATTATTACTATTATTATGATTATTATATGGAGCTGACTGACTTGTTTTCACCTGATAAAAATAATGAAAGTGATGCTTTTCCTCCTCAGACAATTTAACTTCTTTAACAAAATGAATGTTTGTGTTCCAGGAGCTTTGTCTGGAGCTGAGGTTCATGGTTCTGAAAAGACTCTCAGAGAACATTGTGTTCCAACCTGAAGCTGGTGTCTCCATCATGGATGTGTGTCTGTTTCTCATCCTCCTCCATCTTCTTCTGACCACCTGAAACACACGTTACAATGACATTTTTCGGTTAAATTGCAGTTATTAAGGGAAATTAATAGTTTTTTTTCTGGTTAAAAACGTCTCTAAAAACGTCTAATATAATGCATGTTTTACCTATAACTTAAATATAAAAAAAAACAAAACGGTTATATTGCAGTTATTAAGGCAGATAGGCTAATAATGCATGTTTTACCTCTAACTCAAACAACAATAAAACCAGCAATCTGAGGACAACAGTAACAACACACTCTCCCAGCCTGTCAACTTGTGACTGTCACAGTATTTCCACTACACAGGATCTACAGGCTATTAAAGCCAACAGCACACATTTAACCAAATTCACCCACAAATACGTTTAAGCCACTTCTATTAACCACATAATAAAAGGCAGTGCACAGTTAAAAAAAAGCCATGTCTTAACTTGTGCTAAGCGTTGCCTTATATTCCTTTGTGTTGCTAATGACACAATATGTACTGTATCTAATCTAGCCGTTTTTAATTAACGGTTTAATTTGGTTATTTAGAAGCCTGTATCCGTTATCCTGTTTTTCAAGCCACCGCGGAGTGTTCAAAAGCTTCCTTGGTTTACGCGTCACAAAGTGGCTGTGATTGGTTGAGATGCGCAGAGAGGGTTTCAGAGCAGGAAGCCATGCCCATATATGTCTATGGCCATGCTTTCAAAGCACGTGGTTCTCAACCTCTGGGTCGGGACCCGACATGATTTTGGGGAGTTCCCCAGATCACAGTGAAGTGACAATTCAAGGACTTTTAAGACCTTTTTAATACCTAAATGAAAGGGGGAAAAGACCGTTACGGAATCAAAAGTATCTAACAAACTATACAATAAAAAACAATCAAACATTGGCCAAATCATCAAATACTATAAGAAGCAAAAATTGTGAACTTAGCAGATCTACAAGCTCACAATGCCTTGCAACGTGAGGCATGGTGAGCTTGTAGATCTGCTATTTTCACAACATTTATGTGGGGAACCGAGTCAAACAAAATGTAATGCCTCAACTACAACATTGCAAGTGCTTGTCAGGGTGAATGAGATGTAAAAAACAAAACATATATTAATGTGTTTATACTGATGTGTGATGTACGGTGTCACGCCGCAGTTCACTCACACTCACTCACGGGGCGGGCCGAGTCGTTGATTTATATATTGTTTTGCGGGGCGGGTTGGGGCGGGTTCGGTTCCGTGGCGGGGCGGGCAGGGCGGGGTATGAAAAACCTGACCGTCGCATCAGTAGTGTGGGGACTCATTTTAAACAAGCTCAGTGCTTAATGAGTCTTCCAGTTTAGTAGACCTTGTATAGTGAATTGTACTTCCATGTACTGTTGTCATGTCTTACTAAATAAAGTACATCAATCAATCAAAGAAGGTTGATGCTGCATCAACAAAGCTCTCTGGATAATAAGCGGCTGCCTGAGGCCTGTGTCTCACCTGTCAGTCCTTGTGGGGAATCTCCCCGGCCGGTCTCCAGCCAGAGGCAGCTTACCATCAACCTGACAAAAGGAAAGCCCAGATACATGACTGGTATATCCTGTTGACACTATGACGACAACAGCCCCGCTAAACAGACTCCAGTCCCTTCACTCGTACAACAAGGAGCACAAGAGACGCTTCGTTCTGTCTGTGAGGACATGTCTATATAAACGTTCTGTCTCTGAGGACATGTCTATACAAACGTTCTATTCAATAGGGAGAGAGTATGAGAAATCAGAACATTATTTTGATGCTTTTCACTGTTGTACGGACAGCAGTTGAGACGCAGTCACTGATTGGCCCGATCATTTTCTTATTTCTCATACTCACTCCCTATAGGCTGAAGTCCAGACTGATACCGGGGAGGAACGAGAGGGTGAATCCACGTTATCAGTCTGGACAATGCCAGGCTAGGGGTATAACACGGAGGCAAAAGAAGAAAAGGAACAGGTGTACAACACAAACACTAAGGAAGAAGGGACATTACTAGACCTAAGAAAGTTCTCTGGTTGGGAAAGAGCAGCTGCCAAAGCCATTGCATGTCTGAGGTGCCATGCTCAACAAATGAAGGGTCTTACACTTAAGAAAGGTGAAGCCACACGTGTTGTCAACGTAACAGAACCTGAAGGTCTGGAGGGCTCTGGTCTGGAACGTCCTGCATGAGATGAGGAGAGAGAGAGGACATATATAAATATTAACATTAAACTGAATGACTGTCTGGTTACCCTGAATGACAGCTCTGTCACTATTACAATGTCTCTCCTCAATATGAACACAATTTAAATGTCTCATCTCTATATAATATACACTTTAATATCATTAAAGTGTACATTATATTATGTCTACATTCTCTACATGTCTAGTTCAATGTGCATAAAGTACTTAGGTCATTACTGTGTTTGGTCACTAGATGGCAGTCTAACAACATATAATGGACCAGGTTCTCAGTCTAACTGAAGTGATTTCTCCAACTAGATGGCTGTATATAGAACAGTTAATGATAAACATAAACATAATAATTCTACATATTATTGTGTTCATTGTTTAGTAAACAGATCTTTCATAATGTTTCACTGATCATAGATTAAAGACTTTATGAACAAACAACATATTTATTATAGTTTAATCTCTACCAGTGAACAGGACGTAAAGAGACTCTCTTACACAATGATCACTTTGTTATTAATTAACTCTGGATCAATATTATACTGATGTTTCATTAGATTATATTCTAGAGACACAGACTGTGTTCAGTTGTAATAAGTTGTAAATGCTAGTGATTGACCAGGATAAGACAGATAATACATGTTAGTGAACATAAAGTTAAACTCATCTTGAGAGATAAAGGCTCTGGTCCAAAAAAAGATCCATTTCACTTTGGGGTGTGTGGGGTGAGGTCTGTGTCTTTTTTTATTATATATATATATATATATATATATATATATATATATATATATATATATATATATATATATATATATATATATATATATATATATATATACAGATGTGCCACTTCAAAACTTCACACGTTACTGTTCTTTCCCTGAAAGTCCCCTGAAAATGCATTTTTTTCCTCCCTTTTCTGCCCTTAAAATGCACTGTTTTGCCCCTGAAAAGAAGTTGTCACTACACACCCCCGTTTTTCCCTTCAACAGACATCCATATACATGAGAGCAAAAGAATGTGTGTTTAAGAAGGTGTCAGACTCATTATGAGGTGAAAGGTGATTTGACCAGTTGCTCAAATTAATTAGCATCATAAAAGCAGTGATCATCAAAATAATTCAGCATTTTAAATGCCCTTCTTTGTCCCTCTTATTGCCCTGGGAATCCCCTGAAAATTTACTGTCTTGGCGATGGCAGGACATGTGAAGTTTTGAAGTGGCACATCTGTATATATATATAGTGTAGCCTATAGATGTGAGGAGTGAGGACACATTTACACACTCACTTGTAAACCTGTTATGTAAAGTAGTGATTTGGGTATTTGGGAGTAGTGATTTGGGTAAATAGCAGATCTACAAGCTCACAACGCCTCGCAGTGTGAGCTTGTAGATCTACTATTTTCACAATATCTTTCTTACGTAATCTAAATATAAACATACAGATACCCTGTAAACACTTATACTGTATGTTGGTTTGTTTACTGTTGAGTGACAACATTAAAGATAAACCCCTAAATCATTAGTTGGGTCCAGACCCCCCACTGGACAAGTTGATAAGGTTGTATACCTCAGAGTCATGTGTTGTAGGATGTGGACACGGTGTGGTCTAGCTGTCTCTCCTCTCTGGGTACAGAGGGTTGTTTCTTCATCTGGTTGATCTGTGGTGTGTTAGAGGTCTGTAGCAGCTGCTAGTTCTGCTGTCTCTGCTTTACACTGATGTCTGGTGGATCCTCATCACCTGACTAGTCTGTGGAAATAATAATAATAATAAACTTTATTTGTATACAGGAAGCACCTTTCATGACATCACATGCAGCACAAAGGGCTTTATATATTTAAAAAAACGACAAAAGAGAAATGCAAGCAAAAACAGACCAAAAACATGATCAGGAACAAATTAAAAGGAGGCAAAGATCAAATTAACTCATTTTGTGCCACATGACGTCTAAGACGTCACGTGGCCTGACGCCCCGTGCGCCACATGACGTCAAAGACGTCATGGGAAAAAAAAAAAGAAAAAAAAAACATGTTCAGAACCCAAAATATGATGATTTGAAGATGTGCTGCTCCATCCACTCCTTGTTTAACCTATAACTTAAAAAGGCTGTATCTCGCTTCCTAAGCACTTTTTTTTTTTTACAATGAATTTTGCCTGTGGCACTCAGAGCCAAACTGCCATAAATAAGCATGGCATTGAATGAGTTAAAACAATACAGGAAAATACCAGGAACAAAACAACAAATACAATGTAATCAGCTAAAAGCAAGAGTAAAAAAGTGGGTCTTGAACTTGTTTTTAAAGCTATCTGTGGTCGTTGTCTGTCTTATATGTAATAGACGCCTTATCAGACGACGTCACACTGATATGACACAGTATGCGTGCACAGGTCAGCAGCAAAAGAACCCCACCGCTCATAAGATGTAATGTTAAAGTGGTCACAGCCTCACGTGTAAAAATGCTTCCCATCAAACTTTCAGATGCTGTTTTTCTCCCAGTATGGAGGAAGAATGCTTAGGATTGTTACTGTGATCTCTGCCTCTTGAAATATATAATCCTTGGTTTCTGTTGTGTGTAAATAATGATAACAACTCAAAGCAGTTGTCCTCCAAACCCCTCCTCCAGTGTCTGTCATAAGAACGGAGGGAGCGCTCTGTGATCATGACACCAGAAGGTCTTCCACGCAGAGAACGGCCGAGAATAGCAGATCTCCAAGCTCACAGCAGTCGCATCCGTGACGCGGTTGTGAGCTTGTATGTCAGCTGTTCTCGGTGCGCGATGAAGTACATATGTCTCGCTAGGGCGCACCTCACTAGCCTACACACAGAGGAGGTTGAATGAACTGAAACCAGCAGAACCCCAAAACAGCAGGTTTGGGGATCTGTTGGGAATTCATTACATGTGCGTCCAGTCTCAATGTTTGTAAACAAATAATTGGTCTATGGGAGCTTGTTCCAGGCGGTTGGCCCATAACAGCAGAAAGCTGCTTCAACATATTTTTTATATTTCATGTTTGACACCTTGAGGAGGTCAGCACTAGATGACCTGAGGAGACGGTTTGGAACATATTTGGACAGGCAATCTAAAAGGTATGAAGGGGCTTAGAACAATGAAGTGCCTTAAAAACTATTAAAACTATTTTAAAATCAAACTCTACTGTATGTTGGTTTGTTTACTGTTGAGTGAGAACATTAAAGATAAACCCCTAAATCATTAGTTGGGTCCAGACCCCCCACTGGACAAGTTGATAAGGTTGTATACCTCAGAGACATGTGTTGTAGGACCTGGGAGTGGTGTGGTCTAGCTGTCTCGTCTACGGGTACGGTTGGTTGTTTCTTGATCTGCTGTGGCAGAGGTCTGTAGAGGCTGCTGGTTCTAAAAACACTGCTGTCTCTGCTTTACAGTGATGTCTGGTGGATCCTCATCACCTGACTAGTCTGTGGAAATAATAATAATAACAATAAACTTTATTAGTATACAGGAAGCACCTTTCATCACATCACATGCAGCACAAAGGGCTTTATATATAAAAACAACAACAAAAGAGAAATCTAAGCAAAAGAACATGAACACAACATTAAACAACACAAACATTCAGATTAAAAACATGATGAAGAACAAATCAAAAGGAGACAAAGATCTAATTAAAACAATAAAGGAAAATAGCAAGAACAAAACAACAAATACAATGGAATCAACTAAAAACAAGAGTGAAACAGTGGGTCTTTGAGCTTGTTTTTAAAGCTATCTATGATGGTTGCCTGTCTTATACTGTTTGTAAGCAGAAAGATGCTTCAACATGTTTTTAATAATACATTTTTGAAGGTTAGTATGATGACCTGAGGGGACAATTTGTAACATATTTGGACAGGAGATCTAAAAGGTATGAATGTGATAAACAATTGTGCCTTAAAACTATTAAAACACATTTAAAATCAATCCTAAAAGTTACCAGGAGTCAGTGTAAAGATATTAAACCTGTAGTGATATGTTTTCTCATCTTGGTTTTAGTTAAAACTCTGAACAAGTTGTAGTGTGACTCTGTCAGTGCTTTACTTATGAAGGACAGAACTAAGTACATTACAGTAGTAGAGACATGCATGAGAATGTCATGCAACTTTAGGTATTTATTATATATCTGTTCTTCTTCTTGTATTGTATATGCTGCTGCCTTGGAACAGGAAACACATAGGCCTCTATACATAGACACCATGTACTGTAGGCAGAACCTTTGTTAACACACTAGGTAAGGAGGGGTTGTCACTTATGTATGTTTGAACATTGGTTGGTTAGAGTAGTTAGGTAGGCAGACCCCTAAGGTCAGCTGATCAGTTGCTACTAATTGAGCTCACGACTAACAAAAGGTCTAGAGGCGACCGAGCCTTCACTGTGGACACCCTGAGGCTCTGGAATAGCCTTTCTTTTAATATAAGAGCCTCTCAGTCCATAGACATTTATAAATCACTATTGAAGACTTCTACTACTTATTTTCCCTGGCCTTTGAACACAGTTAAACAGTTACATCACAACTATTGTCTGTACCACACTATGTTCTGCTATGCATGTTTTAATCGCTGCTTGTATTTATATGGTATTTTTGCACTGTATGAATTGTAACATTGTTGTTTTTTGTTTAACATTGCTCAACATCCGGTTATACAAACTGTGTTTCATTATGTTACCAATCCATCCCTATACAGTGAGTAGACCTAAAAGGGTTTCTAACACTGATAAACCCTCTTGTCTGTGCTGTAGATACTGGTAGTGTGGTCTGTGGTTGTCTTATCTCCTATCAGAATCTCTCCCTCCACCAACAGTACAGATTTGTACCTTTTTACACACATCCTATCAAAATGGTAAAGGTCTTTCTTCCTGCTCTCAGATGTTTACATGTTAGAGGTTAATAGAATGTAAGCAGACGTGTTGAAACAAGAGTTTAAATCACTTTTTTATTCAGCCTGTGTCCAGTCAACCTCCGTCCAGCAGGTGTCAGTACTGATCCAGTTTCGGCCGCAGAGGGAAAATGGCAGAGAACTAAAGAAGCTTGTTTCAACCCGTCACTTAAAGTTTATTGACCACTAGAATGTCAAACATCTGAGCACAGGGAGGACTAGCGTTACTTTATGGATACTATTAAAGGAGCTCCTGTCTCATACAGAGCTACTGAGGAGATGAACCTGTGGTTGGACCTGGCTGACGCGCCGACACTATGTTTGATCTGATACCAAACCGCTCGCTGTGACTCAGTGTTCTAATGATACCATGCAGGCATTTCTTCATGCAAAAAACTATTTATTTACTTCACCGTGCAAACAGCATCTTTTGGGGTTCCATACACTGATCAGATAAATTAATTTGTGCCACAGGCTGTTTGAATAGCGGTAACCTGCAGTAACCTAAGGTCAAAAACCTTTGCCCTTCCGGGTCAAACCTCTTGCCCATGACAGTGAACTTGACGCCTATATAGACAACAGCGCCACCCATGGTCACACAAATCCATTAGAAAATGTTTCACCCACTTGGCTTTTACAGACACAATCTGTGGAAAAGGGTATAAATGGGTACGGTAAGGTTGACCACCGTTCTCTGGTGTCCAGCACTCTGCCAGCAGCCTATGAAGCTGAGGTTACAAACAGGTCTATAGCTGACCAGAGTAACACACTCATGTTTATAATCCACTGTGTGGCTACAGAGTTTATACATCTTCATTTCACTGATTTTATTGTTTTATTGGATCTAGTTTATTTGATATACTTATGTGTTTTATCTCTTGCTCATTTAATATTCCTATTTTGTCTCATCTGTTTAAGACAGTAGGAAGATGATATATTACACTTTTACCTTAGTGCTAGGTATACTCTTAGTTGTTTTAGAGAGAATGCACTTCAGACTTCTGGTGATTAGTAGTTTAGTTCACTACCTACAGTATGTTGAATGTACTTATTGTAAGTCTCTTTGGATAAAAGCTTCTGATAAATGACTGTAATGTAAATGTTTACCTGGTATCCTATAGGTTCACACGTACACACTGCAGACAGGACGGTGCTGGAGGACAGTGGAGGACAGAGGGCTCTGGTCTGGAACGTCCTGCATGAGATGAGGAGAGAGAGGACATATATAAATATTAACATTAAACTGAATGACTGTCTGGTTACCCTGAATGACAGCTCTGTCACTATTACAATGTCTCTCCTCTATATGAACACAATGTAAATATCTCATTTCTATATAATATACACTTTAATATCATTAAAGGTGTATATTATATTATGTCTACATTCTCTATTAAAGTGCATATTATATTATGTCTACATTCTCTATTAAAGTGTATATTATATCATGTCTACATTCTCTACATGTCTAGTGCTATGTGCATAAAATACTTTGGTCATTAACTGTGTTTGGTCACTAGATGGCAGTCTAACAACATATAATGGACCATGTTGTCAGTGTGACTGAAGTGATGTCAGTGATTTAGATCAGATTAAAGTTTATGTTCTTTAGAATGTTCTATAAAGCAGGGCTATTTCATAGAATCAAAGCTTAAAGCCTCAATGTGTGATTTATTCAACTGGGTGGCTGTCTATAGAACAGCAGAAACATGTGTTTAGATCATAAACATCATAATTCTACATATTGTTGTGTTCATTGTTTATAATGATAAAACATAAGACAGATAATGCCATGCAGACACATGTTAGTGAACATAAAGTTAAACTCATCTTGAGAGATAAAGGCTCTGGTCAAAACAGACCCACTTCACTGAGGGCTCTCCTTTCAAAGGAGTGTAAAGCTCTGGTCACAAAATAAAATAATCATATATGAACTGGAGACCCCCCACCCTGACAAGCACTTGTAACTATAGGCATTACACTTAGTTTGACTCGGTTCCACAGATAAACATTGTGAAAATAGCTGATCTACAAGCTCACAACGCCTGTGAGGCGTTGTGAGCTTGTAGATCAGCTATTTTCATAATATCTTTCTTACGTAATCTACATATAAAGGTACAGATACCCTGTAAACACTTATACTGTATGTTGGTTTGTTTACTGTTGAGTGACAACATTAAAGATAAACCCCTAAATCATTAGTTGGGTCCAGACCCCCCCCCCCCACTGGACAAGTTGATAAGGTTGTATACCTCAGAGTCCATGTGTTGTAGGACCTGGGAGTGGTGTGGTCTAACTGTCTCTCCTCCGGGTACAGTAGGTTGTTTCTTGATCTGGTGTAGCAGCGGCCGGTAGCAGCTGGTGTTCTAAAAAACACTGCAGTGATGTCTGGTGGACCCTCATCGTCCTCACCTGTGGAAATAATAATAATAAAGTTTATTAGTATACAGGAAGCACCTTTCATCACATCACATGCAGCACAAAGGGCTTTATATAGAAAAAGAACGACACAAGATAAATCTAAGCAAAATAAAAAGAGGCAAATATCACATTAAAACAATAAAGTAAAATAACAAGAACAAAACAACAAATACAATGGAATCAACTAAAAACAAGAAGAGTGATAAAGTGTGTCTTGAGGTTCATTATTAAATCTATCTATGGTCGTTATCTGTCATATATGTAATGGGAGGTTGTTCCAGGCACATCTGTGGGACTCAGGGGTTTAAGTACATTTAATTATACAGTACACCCTCTGTTATCTCTGGACAAAGGTAAGTGAAGGTAGACGTTCATCAAAAGGGTAGTGATACATTACATTACATTATATGAGTTGTTTTTTAGACTGTGACGTGCTTATTTATTACTCTCCGCCAGGAGAGTATTGTTATCACTGCGTTTTCACTTTCTAAACATGACACACCGATTGGTCAAGCCTCACGTGACACGTGAAATACTGTGATCTGATTGGCTAGTGACGCCACCGGGCCTATATATACATGGCATCACTCTGACAGTGTCTCCGCCACTGTCAGAGTGAGGTAAGACGGGAACCATGAAATGGCTGCATGGCTGATACATAATTGGCAGATAGGACAGATAGGACATTTATATAGACAGGAGGGATATGACATAGGACACTTATACAGACAGGAGGGATAGGACACTCACACAGACAGAACGGAAGAGGACACTTACCCAGACAGGTTGGATAGGACACTTACATATACAAGAGGGATAGCGACCTATAAATACATGTGTCACTGTGATAAGCCAGATTCCAATACCGAAAATCCGGCCACTAGCTCACTCCCAGACCTTCGAACCGGAAGTAGTCAAGTAGTCGCGGTCCAATTGTTCCTATCTGTCTTATTGGACAGATAGGACAGATAGGACACTTATATAGACAGGAGGGATATGACACTTACATAGACAGGACGGATAGGACAGGAGGGATAGGACACTTACACAGAATGAACGGAAGAGGACACTTACCCAGACAGGATGGATAGGACACTTACATATACAAGAGGGATAGCGACCTTCGCGACCTTCGAACCAACACAAGTCTTCTGGCGGAGAGTTGTGCTCCGAGGAGCACTTTTTCTAGTTATATTTGATATTTGTCTGTAGGGAGTGTGGTAGAATATATGTAGAATTGTAGGATGTACTGTATGTTTTCTCTTCTTTTTAAAATGCTGACCCTGGGAGCTGAGCTCAAATGTCCTATGCACTTGTGCAAATGGCAAATAAAGTCTATTCTATTCTATTCTATATATTAGGCATTATAGTCACAAATGCTGCAACAGGCTCTGGGGTGCAGCAGTGGAAAAGTGCCGGCCCAACTCCCACCGCGGAGGTTGTGGGTTCGAATCCACCCCCATGGTGCATCCGGTTTTGTCCAGCGCCAACACGAGCACAATAGGCTCTATGCACAGCAGCCATATTATCACTTCCTTCACAGGTGTTACCAATGATACTAATGAAGGCTCTGTTCCATTTACAAGTTCCGGTAGGAGACACAAAGAATCTCCTTTGTGTCTCCATACAGAACCTCAGCCTGTCATCACATTATTGTCTCAGGAATGAGACAAAAACTAATAATTATCCATGAATTAAAGTCTCCATGGGGTGAATAATAGACCAATTAATTGTTTACAAACATTAAGACTGGACGCACAGGTGACTGTTTCATGTAATCAATGTAAAATAGCCGATCTACAAGCTCACAACGCCTCGCACTGCGAGCTTGTAGATCGTCTATTTTCACAATGTTTGCCTCTTTCTTACGTAATCTAAATATAAAGGTGCAGATACCCTGTAAACACTTATACTGTATGTTGGTTTGTTTACTGTTGAGTGACAACATTAAGAACAAAAGAACAAATACAATGGAATCAACTAAAAACAAGAGTGAAAAAGTGGGTTTTTAAAGCTATCTATGGTCTTATATGTAATGGGAGATTGTGCCGTTGGCCCACACAAGCAGAAAGCTGCTTCAACATGTTTTTTGTAATTCATTTTTGGAGGAGGTCAGCACACCTAAGGAGACCATTTGGACAGGCATGGGATTTGACAGTTTGTTATCAAGAACATAACCTAAAGATATGTAGACGTCAAAGACCGCCTTTTCTAACATTAGGCATTGGCCTTGGTCGTGACTCTCTGAAGTCCAGACCCTATCATCAGCCAACTTAAAAGTATGTTCTTATAGCTGCTGACACACACTGTGTAGTTTATAGGGTCTTTCCGACCATATTATACATTTCTACAAACATGTTTACAAACATTCAAGCTGGTAGTGAGTGACCTCTAGAGGAGAGAAGGGGTCTTTTTCTTCTCCGCTGCTATGACGTCAGGATTGTTGTTGTAAATGTGTTGTTTGTCGTGTTTACTGTCTTTACTCATGTTCTTTGGGGGGTTGGATCCTGGGGGCATGTATAATTTCGGGGATACTTTTTTATAGGATTTATTCCGGTGGGTTTAGGATACGGGAAACATCCTTATTTAATTGCAACGTATGTGTGTTTATGTACGAGAGGTCCACATGTGTTCTTGCGCGTGCGCAGAAGAGTTGTTTTGACCAGAAAGTTTTCATTCCATCGCAGCGTGAGAGAGCGTTCGCACGTAAATAGAGAGCTGGTAAGACAATTGTGCACGAAAAGTGATCATTCTGTGTAAAACTCTTTTATTATACTCATATATGTTGTTAGTTTATTTATGCATGTTTCGTATATTATTAATGGTATTTTCTTTTCGTGTGGTTTTGTGTTTTCAGTTAAATAACCTGCAACTACTACTACAACACCTCATGCTACCGTTAGCACCCATTGTTCTAATGTGCGTAGATTCTCTGGGCTGGCTGAAGGTAGAAATACTGTACCAGTGATAGTTTAGTTAGATGACCATGTGTGTTTATGTGAGAATGTGTGTGTGTTTTATTTAATAAATTACCAAAAGACAGTATCGGTGTTCGTGTTGATGTTGTTGTTGAGTGATTACATCAAATCTTTCTACGTGTGTACGTCCCTGGACCGAGGGGAAGATCTTAAGTTAGGTTGAGCTTTAGGATATCGGTACAGTTATTTAACACAGCCAGCCCGTGCAACGAGGAAAGTGTGGGGATTTGGTGTTGTTATTGAAGTAGCCTTTCCACGTGAGGAGTGGCTAGGCTAGCACAACGTCGTGGGTCCCGTGTCGACGGAGGCTCGTCGTGGGAGAGGCCTAACGTCGTCATCCCTGCCCTGCTCGACGCCAAAACCAACCCCCACAAGGCGGGAGGGAGTTCTGTTCTGGAGTCGGACAAGCCACGCCGAGGACGCGCGGGAGGACCAGCTGTTTCCCCCCAAAAGAGCTGACGACGCGGTGCTACGACCCAGTGGCTGGCCGACAACAATCACCACAGCAAAATCATTACCAAAAGAAATGTGTGCTTTTGCAATGTGTGCTTTTTACTGTGTGCTGTTGTCGGACGATGAGCCGAAGTAGTTCAGGACTGTTTATGATACATAGCACTGAATGCTAAGGAAAATCGCTGCTAATGCTAACTAGCAAGAGAACTGTGCATGCTACCTAGCACTGAAGGCTAAATTACAATCACTGCTAATGCTATTGCTAACTAGCAAGACGTCTGATCACGTGACGCAGGATCGGCTGGCCGCTGACCCGGAAGTAGTTTAGGGACGGTAAGGAGGCACCGACCTAAAGCCAACAGCAGGAGGCGCCATAAGACTTTGCTAGCATTCCTTTTGAATTCCTCCAGGAGAGGCACAATAGACTATTTTCCCTTGTTTTCCTCTGAACTGTTAACCATCCCATCGCCGTTATGGCGGACGCAGTCGTTTTAGCTGGACTGAAAAAGAGCCGCTCTGTGGCACAGGCCACATTGTCCAGACGGCTAACAAAAGTAGATCTTAGCCTAGACAAGTTGACCGAGCTTGAAATGACCGCTAACATAACGGCACTTAAGGATGATTTTGACATTGTAATGGACGCTAGTAGCGATTATGTTGAAGCTTTGGAGGATGCTACAGGGGACAATACAGGGGAAGTAGCGGCGGTGCACGGGAAGTTGAAAATGTGTGGCGACAAGGTGGACGAAGCAGCCAAACAGCTGAGGGAGGCTGTATGGAAAATACATTTGTCAAGCCAGTTTGAGTTTCGGCTGGATCGCCTAAAGCAAGCTGTTGGTGAGTGTGAGCGCGACATAGCGTCGGCGGGCAACTTCACCGCCGGAGCTCGGAGATCGATGCAGGACGATTTGGAGAATAAGTACGAACATTTGGTGGAATTTATGACGGATTTTTCCCCTTTCGCCCCCGATCTAGAGGTGGTTGGTATGCGGAACGTTTGCATGGACTATAAGGACAAAAAGAGTAAGACATTGAGTACATTGGCTGCAGCTGGATTAGTACCGGATCCGAGTATCAGTGCCACGGTTCAGTCGGTACCAACAAGCAGCAGCAGCGACGCACGGAGCGTTGACGGTGTGTTAGTGGACTTATACGGGGCTTCAGCAGGCGGTCCGGGGAGCGTGGCCGCAGCACGTGATACGTCTCAACTGCAGCAAGGGAGCTTAATTTCCCACTTTGTGCCTTTTCCCAGCAAATCTCCGAAACAAGGGAGGAGGTCGGTCGGATTAACGCCGGATTTTAGGGACTCTCGACAGCCGCCGGACAGCGGTGATAAGTGGCGGTCATCTGCTGCGTCACAGCACGCGGACAGCGGTGATAAGTGGCGATCATCTGCTGCGTCACAGCACGGTGCGAGCGCTGCCCCGTTGCCTCGGTTTGCACTAGCACGGCTGAATCTGCCCAAGTTTAGTGGAGTGCGAAGGGAATATTACCGATGGAGGGAGAATTGGGACTCGCTACAAAGAATGGCCGAACCGACTGGATCCCGTGACCTGCGCCTGTTTCACCTGCTGGACAGTGTTACGGACGCGGTGAAACAGGAGCACAAGCTGGTGCGGTACAGAAGCTCGGAGGACGTTTTTCGAGTGCTCGACGATCGATACGGTAACGTGTCTCAAATTGCCCACGAGATTATAATGGAGTTACAGGACATGCCCTCCGTGCGTAATAACCAACCGAAAGAGGCGTTAAAGTTAATCAACGCTATTGAAGGTGCGTTGATGGACTTGGAGGATTTGAACTGTGAGGACGTTATGAGGAATCGTCTCGTGGTCACGTCACTGGAGAGTAAATTACCGGACAATATGTTAGATAGGTGGCTGCTTTTCCAGTGCGAGGCTGCCAACGGGGTCCACCAGGGGAACCTGTTTAATAAACTAATGCAGTTCTTGGTGGACCAGAAATCCGTTTTACTGCGGAGGGAACAGTTGCAGCCGAGGAAACCGGGCACCGCCAGGACGGGTGACCCGCCTTCCCGCGACAAGCAGGGAGACAAAGGGGACAAACAGCAGGAGAAGCGGTCATTCACAAGAGCGACGGTGAGTGACTCTAATGGCAGCTCCGCACAGGGCAACTGTGATGTATGTGGACAAGGGGGGCATGCAGGCCAAGTGTACCGCTGTAAGACTTTTAGAGAGGCTAATGCTTCGGACAGGCGGAACCATGCGAGGAAGGTGAAAGCCTGTTATAAATGTCTGGATCGTCACGAGGGAGCGTGTAAGAGGAACTTTTTATGCCGAAATGAAGAGTGCAAGAGGGGGGATGATCCCCCGGATCATCACTATTTCTTATGCCTCAAAGCGCGCCCTAAGAGAGACACTGCGCCTAGAGACACTGCAAGAGGGGCCACTGCAAAGGGAAATACTGCGAGAGCGGGGTCCAGAGGGATGAGGGAAGAGAGCCTCGGGGTCCAACTGTTCAGCAGGAAGCCACCCTTGCGGAGCTAGGCTTGACACCGGAGCAACTAAAGGGCGTTTACAAGGCCATAACAAACAAGGCGGCAGCAGTGTGCGAGGACGCATTGGACACCTGTGAACAGCATCCAGTCCTCATGATGCTGGTTGACGTCACCACGAGGAGAGGGGACTGGATGGGGGCCCTAATTGATCTCGCCTCTGACACTAACTATCTCACACACCAGGCAGCAGCGGATCTCGGGCTTGTGGGTGAGCCTGTCACACTGGTGGTGCATGGTGTGGGGGGGATGGAGACAACTGTGGATACAAGGAAATACAGCGTGTCTCTCAAAGTGGACATGAAGGGGACCTTGCAGAGCCACGACATGGTTTGTTATGGGCTGGAGGAGATTGCTCATATAGACTATTCTGTGGATTCAAAAAGTTTGGAAAAGTTTTTCCCAGGAGCTGTCAAGCCGGGTGAGTTGAGGCGCCCGCAGAAGGTGGACATGCTAATAAGTGCCAGAGAGGGACGTTTGGCACCTCAGCGTTTGATGAGGTGCGGCGATCTTGTACTGTGGGAGGGGCCGTTGGGAAAGACTGTCAGTGGCGTGCATCCTGGATTATCAGAGAGCGTGGGGTTGGCCTCCTGTCAGTCAAGGACGCACACTGCCTGCACGATGAGAGCGGAGGCTGTGAGGGTGAGCCCGATGCAGAGCAGCGTGGGAGTCAAGACCACGGCAGCAAGCAACGCGGACGTCATCAAGTGGATGCAGTGGGACAGCATCGGCGCTGCTTGCAATCCTCTGTGTGGGGGCTGTCGTTGCGGCAAGTGTGCTCCAGGGGGAAAGGAGATGTCACTTTCTGACGAGAGAGAGCATGAAATCGTCAGAAGTGGCCTGACATTCAAGCAGAGTGACGCTCACAGCGACAAGTCGCACTGGGACACTAGCTACCCCTGGAGAGAGGACCCTGCTACCCTGCCCAACAATAGGAGAGCTGTGGAGGCGGCGTTTCTGAGGACCGAAAAACGCCTCCAGCGGGATCCTAAGTGGAAGGAGGCCTACGCGAGTCAGGTGCACGACATGGTCAAAAGGGGGGCAGCAGTCAAACTGTCAAAGGCTGTGATGGACAATTGGGACGGACCGGTGTGGTGGGTTAACCATTTGATGGCACCCAATCCACACTCTGTCACCACGCCTGTCAGAATAGTCTGGGACGCTAGCCAGGAGTTCAGGGGGGTCAGTCTGAACAGCATTCTGCTGAAGGGCCCAGATGTGCTGAATCCTATTCGGGCAGTGCTACTCCGTTTCAGGGAGGGAGAGCATGCTGCCATCGGAGATGTTTCTAAAATGTACAATTCCGTGTGGCTGGAGGACCGGGAAGTACACGTTCACCGGTTCCTGTGGAGGGATTCTCCCGCTGACGTTCTGGAGGATTATGCAGTGGTGCGCGTGAACATGGGCGACAAGCCGGCTGGTTGTATTGCACAGGTTGCCATGCGCGAGACCGCCAACCTGCCTCAGTTTGCTGACAAAGTGGACGAACGGAGCAGTATCGTGGAGAACGCTTATGTGGATGATATTCTCCTATCTCACAACAACCACCAGAGACTAAGTGAAATATTAGCCGGGGTTGACGCCATTCTCGCAACCGGGGGTTTCTACCTCAAGCCCTGGGTGCGATCTGGTCAGAGTGGGAGGGGTGAAGCGGAGCCAGCCAGTCCCGGGATTATTGTTTTGCCTAACCAGCTGCGGGAGGAAGACAACAAGGCCCTGGGAGTTGGATATCACGTGGCGGAAGACAGCCTCTTCATCATGGTTGCCATCAACTTTTCTAAGAGGAAGAAGGGGATGCGCTCGGAGGAAGACCTCGCTGAGGAGGACGTCGACATGAAGACACCGGATCCTCTCACTCGTCGTGAGCTGCTGAGCCAGGTGGCTGCGCTGTATGACCCCATCGGACTGGCAACACCACTGAAGCAGAAGGGAGTCATTTTAGTTAGGAGGGCCTTTCAAGAGGCTGGGACTCTAACAAAAGACACCTGGGACCTGCCGCTGTCTGATGATCTCCGTGGGAAGGCTATCGAGCTTTTTAAGGAGTACTCCAGACTCAGCACCGTCACTTTCCCTCGGAGTATTACTCCTCCCGGCTGGGTGGGAAAACCTTGGGGAATTACATTTTCTGACGGGAGCATAGACTCTTATGGGGCAGTACTTTATCTCCGCTGGGAGACGAAAAGCGGAGTACAGTCCCGGCTGGTGGAGTCCAAGGCCAAGTTAGCTCCGCTGGACCAGAGAGGCGAGGCAGTCAGGGCGGAGATCTGCGGAGCTGTTTTCGCTTCCCGGCTGAAGGAGTATGTGCTGAAGCAGGGCCGTGTGGAGGTGGAAAGGTGGTTCCACTTTGTGGACAGTCAAACAGTGCTGGGTGCCATTCAGAGGGAGAGCTATGGGTTCCAGACGTTCTTCGCCAACCGGGTCGGTGAGATTCAGAATGCTGGGCCTGTAACTGACTGGTGGTGGATTCCTGGGGAGGAAAATGTTGCTGATCTTGTCACGCGGGGGTGTTCTCCGGAGGAGCTAGACGGAGATTCTCGATGGCAGAGAGGCCCTAGATTCTTGTCCCTGCCAGTCGAAGAGTGGCCCATGAAGTCAGCAGCCGAGGTGGCTTTCGAGGCCAGGGAGAAAGTGAGTGTGTTGCAGAGGAAGGCATTCACAGCTGTTGTAACTAGAGCCCAGGCGTTGAAACTAGCTGCACCAGGCGGCACCTCCCCAGCTGTGGGGCCGCCATCACTTGCTGCTGCTGCGCCTTCCGTGGGGCTGCCACCAGACGCTGCTGCTGTGCCTGCTGCTTCCGTGGGGCTGCCACCAGACGCTGCTGCTGTGCCTGCTGTGGGGCCAATCAACGTAAACGTGGAGAGACTTTGGGGGGAGGCTCTGGTGGACCTAATGGACCTGAATAGGTGCGGGTCTTTGTCCAAGCTCTGTGGTGCCGTGGGATATGCCCGCAGAGCAGTGCACACCTGGTTGCTCGGCAGGACCGGCAATCGAGCACAGTGGGAGGTGGTGCTGACAGTTAAGGAGCGCACAGCTGCGTTTCAGGACTTGTGCCTCGCTGCCCAAGCTGGTGTGTCCTTTCCCACAACTACACTGGAGCGGCTAGTTGTGAGAAAGGAAGAGGAGACAGGACTCTTGCTGTGCCACGGTCGTGTTCAGTCCGTGGAGTTAGAGCGGCCGGGGGTTCCTTTAATTCCGTACGGAGTGCGGGTCAGCACCCTCCTTGCTGAGCAAGCTCATCGTGCCAACCACGAGGGGGTTGCTGGAACCCTCCTCCGAATGAGACAGAAAGCCTGGGTTGTGCAGGGCCCCAGAGTTGCCCGGAGAGTGATAGACTCTTGCCTGTACTGCCGACAAATGAGAGCTAAATTGAGCTCTCAGGTGATGAGTGATCTCCCGTCTGTACGCACCAGCCCAGCAGCTCCCTTCCAATTCACCACACTGGACCTGTTCGGGCCATACACCGTCAGAGATGCTGTGAGGCGGCGGGTAAAGAAGAAAGTCTGGGGAGTGGTCTTCAGCTGTATGGCTTCGCGGGCGATCTATGCAGACCTGGTGGAGGACCTCTCCACAGAGGGCTTTCTGATGACCTACCAGCGGTTCACAGCGCTGAGGGGCCATCCTGCGAAATTGTGGTCGGACAGGGGGACTAATTTTGTGGGGGCCCAACCTGCTTTGGATGACCTATACAGTTTCCTCGCGGGCATTGACAAAGACAGTGTCCAGAACAAGGCGGCTGTAGCTGGGACTGATTGGGTGTGGGGGTTTAGTCCTGCGGACTCACCGCATCGAAATGGGGCAGCAGAGGCGGCCGTTCGCATTTTAAAAAGGGCTTTGGGTAGCGTTGATGAGGGAGGGAATCTGACCACTCTGGAGTTCCAAACGCTACTTTACCTAGCAGCTAACCTGGCCAACGAGAGGCCTATTGGGGCTAGAGCACAGGTTCAAGACGAGGGGGTGGAGGTTATTACACCAAACTCATTGCTACTGGGGCGGGCGGGGCCCAGGGGTGATAACCTGGGATTCGAGTTTCCTTCTTTCCCTTTCAGTAGGCTTCGGGCGGTCCAGATCGAAGTGGACAGGTTCTGGAAGCGGTGGAGCCAGTTGGCGGGTCCTCATCTTTTCATCCGCCAAAAGTGGCATACTCCGGCCCGGAATGTCGCCGTCGGTGATCTAGTGTGGGTGGCGGACCAAAATGCGCTGCGAGGACGGTTCCGGCTGGGCCGTGTCGTGAAGGCGTTTCCTGACTCCAAGGGAGTTGTCCGGGACGTGGAGGTGCAAACATGTCACAGCCTTCCCATCTCCTGGTCTCAGGTAAAGAAGGACGGCGTGCCATGTCCCACTACCTTCCTCCGCAGGGACGTGCGGAGGTTGGTGGTTTTGATCCCAGTGGAGGAGCAGGTATAATGTAGTTATAGTCTTTTTGGAGAAAGATGGAGACCTGACAATGATAACTTTATTTTCTGTTCTTTGTGCTCGGATGCTGTTTCCATACGGTTCATAATGAACGGATGCGTTGGACTCAGCGAACATTGTTCCCTTCCAGACGGTTCATAATGAACGGATTGCGTGCTGCGGACGGACCTAACCTTTTTATTCTATCTTTTTATAAAGGACTTGTATGCTCCCATTTGTATGGCCTATTAGATTGAAGCAATCCATAGCCCAAGTGGGAGGTGTGTAGTTTATAGGGTCTTTCCGACCATATTATACATTTCTACAAACATGTTTACAAACATTCAAGCTGGTAGTGAGTGACCTCTAGAGGAGAGAAGGGGTCTTTTTCTTCTCCGCTGCTATGACGTCAGGATTGTTGTTGTAAATGTGTTGTTTGTCGTGTTTACTGTCTTTACTCATGTTCTTTGGGGGGTTGGATCCTGGGGGCATGTATAATTTCGGGGATACTTTTTTATAGGATTTATTCCGGTGGGTTTAGGATACGGGAAACATCCTTATTTAATTGCAACGTATGTGTGTTTATGTACGAGAGGTCCACATGTGTTCTTGCGCGTGCGCAGAAGAGTTGTTTTGACCAGAAAGTTTTCATTCCATCGCAGCGTGAGAGAGCGTTCGCACGTAAATAGAGAGCTGGTAAGACAATTGTGCACGAAAAGTGATCATTCTGTGTAAAACTCTTTTATTATACTCATATATGTTGTTAGTTTATTTATGCATGTTTCGTATATTATTAATGGTATTTTCTTTTCGTGTGGTTTTGTGTTTTCAGTTAAATAACCTGCAACTACTACTACAACACCTCATGCTACCGTTAGCACCCATTGTTCTAATGTGCGTAGATTCTCTGGGCTGGCTGAAGGTAGAAATACTGTACCAGTGATAGTTTAGTTAGATGACCATGTGTGTTTATGTGAGAATGTGTGTGTGTTTTATTTAATAAATTACCAAAAGACAGTATCGGTGTTCGTGTTGATGTTGTTGTTGAGTGATTACATCAAATCTTTCTACGTGTGTACGTCCCTGGACCGAGGGGAAGATCTTAAGTTAGGTTGAGCTTTAGGATATCGGTACACACACGTTAACACACGCGCAAACACACACGCGCTGACACACACGCGCAAACAATGCGGGGGCGGTGTTTGTTGTTATATCAACACGAGATGGTGTACTGACGTTAAAGTAATGTCACGAACCTGCACACCGGAGTTGGAGTGTCTGATGCTCATGTGTAAGCCCTTCTATCGGCCGAGAGAGTTCTCTTCTATCATCCTGTCTGTCGTCTATATCCCACCAGATGCCTCAGCTACATCTGCGACACAACAGCTGCATAATATCATCATGGAGGTGGAGAATTCCAACCCGGATGCAGTGGTGTTTTGTCTGGGTGACTTTAATCACGTCTCCCTAAAGAAGGCTCTACCGAGATACAGGCCTCAGATCCACATTCCCACGAGGGAGGATAAGACTTTGGACCAATGTTACTCTGTCATTCGAGAGGCGTATCATGCTGTGGCGCGGGCCCCTCTGGGTAAGTCGGACCACATCACAATCCTGCTGATCCCAAAGTATCGTCAGAAACTGAGGGTGGAAAAAACAACCATAAAACACATCAGGAAATGGTCTCCTCAAACAATAGACATGTTACAGGACTGCTTTGATTCCACAGTATGGAGTGACTTCTGGTCTGACCAGGATGATATTAACACCTACACTGACACTGTTACCTCCTATATTCAATTCTGTGAGAATGTCTGTATTACAACTAAATCTGTCACTGTTTACGGCAACGACAAGCCCTGGTTCAATAATGAAGTGAGGGTGCTTTGTAGGAGGAAACATGTCGCTTTTAAGCAGGGGGATTTAGTGCAATATAAAGCATTAAAATATGAATTCCAACGTGCCGTGCTTAAGGCTAAAGCTTCCTACAAAGCTAAACTTGAAAACAAACTTCAAGCTAATGACATCAGAGGTGTTTGGCAAGGGCTGCAGGCGATCACTGATTATAAAACCAAGCACCATGTTCTAGACAGTGACCCCTCTCTCCCTGGGAGGCTCAATGAGTTCTACTGTCGTTTCGATGGTGGAGTTTATCAGCCCCCCTCCTTTTTGGAAGAGCAGGGGGACACACCTCCCACTGCATCAGAACATGACGTCAGAGTTCTGCTCCGCCAGCAAAACACCAGAAAGGCAGCAGGGCCTGACGGCGTGTCGCCTGCCACCCTTAAACCCTTAAACACTGTGCCGACCAGCTGGCACCAGTCCTCACTTCCATCTTTAATCAGTCCTTGCTACACTCTATCGTGCCTGCTTGTTTTAAGTCAGCAGTGATCATCCCAGTCCCAAAGAAGAATAACAACATCACCTGTCTTAATGATTATAGGCCTGTTGCCTTAACATCGGTCATTATGAAGGTTTTTGAGCGGCTGGTGTGTAGATTAATGTCCAGCATCTCACTTGATTCCCATCAGTTTGCCTATAGGGCAAATAGAAGTGTTGACGATGCAGTGTCCTTGTGTTTGCACTCTATCCTTCAACATCTGGAAACCAGGGTTGTGCCTGTATATGCACGTATCTTATTTGTCGACTACAGTTCTGCGTTTAACACCATCGTTCCTGTTAAGTTGATCCAAACCCTACAGGAACTGGGTGTTAAACAATCCATTTGCAAATGGATTTATGACTTTTTAAGTGACAGAAAACAAGCTGTCAGAGTCGGCAAATTAATCTCACAATCCAAGGTTTTGAACACAGGTGCCCCCCAGGGCTGTGTTCTTTCTCCTTTTCTATATTCTGTCAACACATATTTTTGTCAATCACACACTAATTCAGTCCTGTTGTTTAAATTTGCAGATGACACCTCTGTGGTAGGCCTAATCACAAACAGTGATGAATCTGGCTATCGCAATGAGATAGATGACCTGGTGAGGTGGTGTGAGAACCATAATCTCATACGTTAAGTATGAGATCAAAAACCAAAGAGTTGGTTGTTGACTATAGGAGGAAGAACAAAACCTCCCTTCCTCCTCTCTCCATAAATGGAGTAGAGGTTGAGAGGGTCTCCTCGTTCCGGTTCCTCGGAACCACCATCCACGAATCCCTATCATGGGAACTCAACACCAGCCTCAAGGTCAGTAAATCCCACCAGCGTCTCTACTTCTTGCGGCAGCTTAGAAAGTTCAAGGTCAGTAAAACAGCTATGATACATTTCTATAGGTCAGTCATTGAGAGCGTGCTCACCTTTTCCATGCTTGTCTGGTACGGTAATACAACCGCACAGGACAGGACACGGTTGGAGAGGGTTACACGTCAGGCAGCTAGGATAATTGGTTCGAGCCTTCCATCGCTGTCATCACTCTATCCCACTAGATTGGTGAAGAGGGCTAAAAAAATCATAGCCGACCATTCCCATCCAGCCCATTACCTTATCAATCTCCTCCCATCAGGTAGGAGATATGGCAGGGGGATTTAGTGCAATATAAAGCATTAAAATATGAATTCCAACGTGCCGTGCTTAAGGCTAAAGCTTCCTACAAAGCTAAACTTGAAAACAAACTTCAAGCTAATGACATCAGAGGTGTTTGGCAAGGGCTGCAGGCGATCACTGATTATAAAACCAAGCACCATGCTCTAGACAGTGACCCCTCTCTCCCTGGGAGGCTCAATGAGTTCTACTGTCGTTTCGATGGTGGAGTTTATCAGCCCCCCTCCTTTTTGGAAGAGCAGGGGGACACACCTCCCACTGTATCAGAACATGACGTCAGAGTTCTGCTCCGCCAGCAAAACACCAGAAAGGCAGCAGGGCCTGACGGCGTGTCGCCTGCCACCCTTAAACCCTTAAACACTGTGCCGACCAGCTGGCACCAGTCCTCACTTCCATCTTTAATCAGTCCTTGCTACACTCTATCGTGCCTGCTTGTTTTAAGTCAGCAGTGATCATCCCAGTCCCAAAGAAGAATAACAACATCACCTGTCTTAATGATTATAGGCCTGTTGCCTTAACATCGGTCATTATGAAGGTTTTTGAGCGGCTGGTGTGTAGATTAATGTCCAGCATCTCACTTGATTCCCATCAGTTTGCCTATAGGGCAAATAGGTAGGAGATATGGCAGCATTGGGAGTAGAACCTCCCGTTTTAGAGACAGCACATACCTCCAAGCAGTCAGGCACCTTAACGACACTCTTGCACTACAAACACAAACTAGACGGTATGCACTTTAAATATGCACTTTAAAAATTGCTACATAATTGCACTAAGCAGTTTCTTCTACTGTCTGTACTGTATACATGTGCCAAAGCTGCAGCTTGGTCCTGGTTTGGTTCTGTTTCTTGTGTCTCTTTTTGTTCTTGTCTTTTGTGCTGTTGTTTATTGTGCTGTCTTGTATGTGAGAGGAAGTACCAAGACAATTTCCTATCAAACTTGTTTTGAAATGGCAAATAAATACTTGAACTTGCAGCAAAAATAGCAGATTGTAGTGAGCTTGTAGAATTGCTAGTTTCACTATTCGGCATACGGTATGACGGTAAGTATGTAGGGCTTAAGTAGTTAACAGAGGACAAAACTTATAAACGAGATACGAGCGAGAAAAGTTGTCTCTCATTGGACTGAATTTTTATTGAAGATGTTCAATACATTGGGAATAAAGGTGTTCAGTTCTGGATAGCAACATGGAGCATTACCAGAATCTTTTAATTTATTTGGAATCTTGTTATAACGTTTTAGCATGGTCGGTATTCTCCAATGACAACATTCCCAATTTAGTCTCTCATGTGCGATAGTCACTCACTGTTCATATTTGTGCAGAGTGGCCTGCAGCAGGCCCAGGGAGTAGACCAGTCCTGAGGCGAAGCTGAGCTGCTCTCCACGGGATCCCCTCATCGCGGTTCCCTGCAGGGGGTCACCGTTCAGGTCAAACTTCTCCTGGGCCTGCTTGCTGATCAACTCCGCCTGCAGGGGAAATGACACACGGACATGTTGGGAACAGGTGGTAAGCAGAGCCTGAGTGATACATCGGTTGGCTGATATATGGCCATTGTTTTACTTATTTGTCGACGATCAGTATTGTAATTATGCAGCCGATGTGTCCCAATGTTTTACCACTTTCAACAGAGTGTCCCTATTTGGGCATGTCATTTTAAGTGAACATTAACAAACGTTTTCAAAACAATAACAAAAATAGTCGATCTACAAGCTCACGACACATTGTGAGCTTGTAGATAGGCTATTTCTGAAAATGTATGAACAGGGCTTATGTTGTTAAATACATTAAAATACTTTTTTTTACAAAAGATCGGTCAAACATTAGTGGTCTAGGACTCTCCAAAATCAGGATCGAACCCATGTGGCATTGGTCAGACTATTTTTTTCGTTTTTTTGCAGATCACACACACCTTGCAGATGAGCCTTGGAATGAGCAGCAGCACCAGGATACAGTCGTGGTCTCCTTCAATGGCGGAGGAAGGACTCAGGCATGAAGGCGGTGAGGAGGGACACCTGGCGGTTAGCCTGGCCCACCTCCATCTTCCTCAGTTCCATCTCGATGGCCTGGAAGACACACAGTCAAGGTTGGGTATAGAAGTTAGGAACCATATCCAAACTGCCAGGTACCCATGAAAATGAAGGAATCGGAATTGATAAATATCGTAATAATTTTAGGATCCAGAAATGATTATCCTAATTTTATGATATGTGAGCGGGTACAGTGCTTTAGGCATCAAGTAGTCATTTTTCATTTTATTGCAGATTGTTGAAGTACAGAATATAAGCTTTCATATGATGTATCATTCATTGAAATTGGAACACATTTGAAGAAGATGTGACCATTTTAATCTTGCTATCTATAATAGTCCAAACTGAGATAATCCCTCCTAAAGAATTTCCACTTCTATAGCACCTCTCAGCTCCAGGTAATGGGCGTGAACAATGGGTAATTTATTCAACCTAGCCACTCCTCTAATCACTCCCCCATTGACACCTTTCAGTCAGCTGTCCACTATATAGAAATTTGATGCAACACAATTACATATTTTTTAGGTATTTTTACTTAACTGGAGTATTTCCAATACTTTGACTTCTACTCCGCTACAGATCAGAGGAAAATATTGTACTTTTACTCCACTACAATCATTTTAAACTTGAGTTACTAGTTACTTTGCAGATATAAATTATTACATTATAAAACATACATTAACCACTTTAGCCCTATTTTATACATAGTCTATTTGAAAATAGCTGATCTACAAGCTTACAATGCGCATTGCGACGCGTTGTGAGCTTGTAGATCAGCTATTTTCAAACATTTTAGTACTATACCTTAGGTACTTTAAGTACATTTTGATACCAAGACTTTAGTACTTTTACTTTGATTGAACACCACAAGAGAATTTGTTAACAAAGACTTTTAGAGCCAAGGTTACAATTAGGAAAAGATTCAGGTTGGGGTCAGAATTAGGATTTAGAGTTAGGTTCAGGGTTGCAAACGGCAAAAAACACTCATGGGGGAAAAAATGCATTTAAAACGAAAATCCATCCTAAAATGTTGCGGTAAGTAAGTATAGTAGTACAACGTGTATGTGTGTAGTGATCTATGCACCTGCAGGCTGGCAGTGTGGCGTTATTATGAAACCCACGCCGCGTCCTGGCAAACCCGCTGTGATTGGTCAGTAGTCGCTGTGATTGACAGTTCTCGTTTTTGCTACTATGCCTATACCTAACCTTAACCCTAACCCTAACCTCAGTAAAACTATGCCTAAACCTAACCCTAACCCTAACCCTAACCTCAGTAAGACTATGCCTAAACCTAACCCTAACCCTAACCCTAACCTCAGTAAAACTATGCCTGCCAGGGAGCCAATCAGACAGGTAAGGCGGGTCGTAATCCTGGAGCGTTGGTGGAATCCATAATCAGGCGGCAGTGAGCTCTCTGTACTTGTTGATGGTCTGCTGGTAATCGGCCATGGTCTCCTGGGCAGCCTCAACTCTCTTGTGGGCCTCGCGGACCTTTCCCCCCCGCTCATGTCCAGCTGCTCTCTCAGCTCCATCTCAGTCTCTCCCTGCCGTTCTCCTGGAGCTCGTCGTTCATGTCATTAATGGCCTCCTGTTGGGAGGACAGAAGAGGGGACCGACCGTCATGTGTGGTAGTATATACATTGTAAGGCGTAGAACAAAGCCAAATGCAGTGGTGGAAGGAGTACTCAAATCTTTTTACTTAAGTAAAATTATCAATACTACAATGTAGGAAAACTGTTACAAGCTAAAGTCTGGTATTCAAAATTTACTTGGGTAAAACTACAAAAGTAGTGGCATCAAAGTGTACTTAAGGGATAGTTCACCCCCAAAATGCCGTTTTCTATCGATTACTCACCGGCAGCGGTTCTGTATTGATGACCGCTGCCGGTCATCAAATTATTGGCTTAGGAATGCGACGGAAAGTTATTTATAGGCATGGCATATATAGGCATGAAGGCGGTGAGGAGGGACACCTGGCGGTTAGCCTGGCCCACCTCCATCTTCCTCAGTTCCATCTCGATGGCCTGGAAGACACACAGTCAAGGTTGGGTATAGAAGTTAGGAACCATATCCAAACTGCCAGGTACCCATGAAAATGAAGGAATCGGAATTGATAAATATCGTAATAATTTTAGGATCCAGAAATGATTATCCTAATTTTATGATATGTGAGCGGGTACAGTGCTTTAGGCATCAAGTCGTCATTTTTCATTTTATTACAGATTGTTGAAGTACAGAATATAAGCTTTCATATGATGTATCATTCATTGAAATTGGAACACATTTGAAGAAGATGTGACCATTTTAATCTTGTTATCTATAATAGTCCAAACTGAGATAATCCCTCCTAAAGAATTTCCACTTCTATAGCACCTCTCAGCTCCAGGTAATGGGCGTGAACAATGGGTAATTTATTCAACCTAGCCACTCCTCTAATCACTCCCCCATTAACACCTTTCAGTCAGCTGTCCACTATATAGAAATTTGATGCAACACAATTACATATTTTTTAGGTATTTTTACTTAACTGGAGTATTTCCAATACTTTGACTTCTACTCCACTACAGATCAGGATGTAATGTAATGTAAAAAGCTCACATTAGATACGGAAGGATGGACAACAAGCTGCTGAAGGACAAATATGTACGTATGCTGTTCGTGGACTACAGCTCAGCATTCAACACCATTGTCCCAGCAATACTTGACAAAAAGCTCAGAGACCTAGGGCTACACCCAAGCATGTGCGACTGGATACAGGACTTCCTGTCCAACCGACATCAGGTGGTGAGAATGGGCAGCATCACATCTGACCCCCTGACCCTCAACACCGGAGCACCCCAGGGATGCGTGCTGAGCCCTCTCCTCTACTCCCTGTACACGCATGACTGCACAGCAACACATGTCTCCAACACCATCATAAAGTACGCGGACGACACGACAGTGATAGGCCGAATCGTAAACAACGACGAGTCTGACTACAGAGATGAGATCAACTCACTGGCGCTCTGGTGCCGGGAGAACAACCTCGCTCTCAACGTCGACAAGACCAAAGACCTGATCGTGGACTTCAGGAGGCCACGGAGAGACCATGCGCCCATCCTCATCGACGGTGCTGCAGTGGAAAGGGTCAGCGAGTTCAAGTTCCTCGGAGTACACATCGAGGAGGACCTTAAATGGGAGACGCACACCACACACGTGAAGAAAAAGGCTCAGCAGAGAGACTGTACTGGCTCCGCCGCCTGAATAAGCTTGGAGTAGGACAGCGCAACCTCAAGCTGTACTACAACAGTTCGGTTGAAGGCGTCCTAACAGGCTGCATCACGGCCTGGTACGGGAACTGCACTGCCCGAGAGAAGATCAACCTACAGCGAGTAGTGCGATCAGCAGAGCGAATAATGGGAAGCGACCTCCCAGCGCTTCAGGATCTGTACAAGAAGCGGTGCGTGGTCAAAGCCAAGCGCATCATCAAGGACAAGTACCACCCAAGTCACAGACTGTTCAGAACCCTACAACGACCGCGACCGGGCAAGGGGACCTATCGCAGTATCAAGAGTTCCACCACCAGGTTCTGGAATAGTTTTAACCCGGCTGCTGTCAGAATGCTGAATGAAGCATGAGCCCTTTTCAGCAGCCTGACAACAGGCGGTACTGCCCAGCTGGTTGCAGACTTTTCTGGCTCTTCCTGAACACACCTGTGGATTATTATACCAGGAAATGACTTGGACTTATGAGGAATCATACCAGCGGAAAAAACCCTTTAAGTGTACAGTTTGTGACAAAAGCTTTAGTCAAAATGCTAATCTTAAGAAACACATGTTGATACACACAGGAGAAAGGGCTTAAATGTACTCTTTGTGGCAAAAGCTTTAGTCAAAATGCTAAAGATTACTTTTTGTTGCTCTCCTTCATGGAGCTACTTGCGGATTATACCAGGGTCAGTCCACCCTTAGGTGAACACGCACTGACCCTCTGCACCTTAATCCCCATGTATAACGCACAAACTTTTTTTTTATTTTTATTATTGCGCTCAGAAACATTTGGCGGACCCCTGTAGTAACGCTGAGGACCCCCTAGCGGTTCCGGACCCCCTGTTGAAGACCTCTGTATTAGTCTACAGATTAATAGTTTCATAAATTAATACATCAATTATTAGTACAATACAGACCATCAATCCATCTCTCTTAAAATCACTCCCAGTTCTTTCACTTTTTAATGGCCAGTAATCCATCATTTAATATGGAGGCAGTCAAGAAATCATTTAGGGTGAATAAGATGCAAAAACGTGTCCAAATGACATCTGCTTGCAGACTGACAGGAGGAGTCTAGAAAGGTAGATTTGGGACCTTGCAGACGAAGAGCAGCAGGTCGGCATGGCACGTGAAGTCCATGGAGAGCAGGAAGAGGGCCAGCTTCTGCACGACGGAGATGCAGCGCTCGTGGGCCAGCGTGAAGGGCAGGGGTTCCACCTCGGGGGCCTCCTTGGCCGCCGTGGCCTCCGTGTCCAGCGTGAAGCGGGGACACTCGGCGGTACGCCGCAGACGAATCAGGTCCTTAAAGTGCTGGGATCAAAGGAGCAGTGGGAGAGCGAGGCACGAGGATACCAAGAGTTACTAAGTTGAACGAACATTTAATCATTCTCCATGTTAACCCATGTTCAGAAAGCCCCAACATCACAAGTTCAGCCGTTTTAAGAAAGCTAAATAAGGTCTTTCATTAAATTAGGGTAGCGTTGAAGTAGTTTGTTTTCATTGTGGTAGCAGATATGTGATGATTTATGTGGGAATGCTCACCTTTGATGTGGCCTGTTTGAGCTTGGCCTGCTCCACCAGGAGTTTATAGGAGGAACCTTTGTTGCTCTGGATCTTTTCCTTCTCTTGAGTATTTCCAATTTCCAATACTTTTACTTCTACTCCACTACATCTCAGAGGCAAATATTGTACTTTTACTCCACTAGAATTATTTGAAAACTTTAGTTACTAGTTACTTTTAAGATATAAATGATTACATTATAAAACATACTTTAACCACTTTAGCCTTATTTTATACATAGTCTATTTGAAAATAGCCGATCTACAAGCTCTGTGAGCTTGTAGATCGGCTATTTTCGACATGTGCGACAGTGAAACGTGTCTGGGCGGAAACAATTGCTTGACAGTTTGGTTCCGCATCGACAGTTTCTCCACAATTTAGAGGACATAATCATAAATATGATGATCCTAATATACAATTGAGAGTGGCGCGCATGCGCGACCGACACGGTACGACCGACCGTGTACCGTCTACTCTCATACGGTCCTTTTCAACCCCAAAACAAGCCCCAAAAGAAGCGCGACCATCCGCTTACAATAAGCGGACATGGCAGTTGCCAGGTTCAGCGAGAGAAACAACAACAAACAACAAAGCCACGTCGTCCTCTAACATTAGTCAACCCAGTACAATGCTGCTCGGTGCAGATAAACACTTGTTGAACCAAACAGTGCGTC
>NC_139943.1:330749-348249 GCF_963454915.1 Gymnoscopelus microlampas
CGTAATATAAACTATCTGATTTTTATCAGATGGAGCGTTCCGCTCACATAACCGTCTGCGTGCGTGCGTTGCGCACCCGCGAGCACAGACACGAAAGAGAGAGAGAGAGAGAGAGAAAGAGAGAGAGAAGGAAAGAGAGAAAGATAGATAAACAAAATTTTACCATTTAATATAAACTATACTCCTAAGGAAAGGCTTTCATATATTTACTTATAAAGAGAGAGAGAGAAAGCGAGAGAGAGCGAGAGAGAGAGAGAGAGAGAGAGAGAGAGAGAGAGAGAGAGACACGCATGGCTAATGATACACGCAGCAGCCTAATATACACATTTCTTAGTTTGCTCTATAGTAGGAGTTTTGGGCTGTCGGAGGAATGGGCTGTCGAAGGAATGGGCTGTCGGACATATGGGTGTCGGGATATTGAGATAACTTTTGTCGGGGTAAAGGGAAGTCGGGGTAATGGGTCAAAAATGAGTTTGCTCTATAGTAGGACTTTTGGGCTGTCGGAGCAATGGGCTGTCGGACGAGGACACGGTTTCTTACTGGCTAGCTTAAGATGTTCAGCTGTTATCTTATCCAGACCACAGGCCTTATTATCACCTAGCTTCAAAACTGCTTCATGAATTTCAGCAGGAGTAACAATCACCTCATCATTAAAATCTACATTTTCCACTACAACCAGATTACTTTTTACACAGTTGAACAGCTCAGAACATTGTTTCTGCCATAGCTGTGACATTTCATCAGAACCACTCACTCCATCTATATTTGATGGAAGAGATGTTTTACAATTGTTTATCATTTTAATTTCCTTCCAGAAATCATTCACATTATGCTTTTGTAGCTTCTTTGCCAGTGAATCTGGACGTGATCTTTGGACGTGATCATTCCACCCTGGCTTAGCATTACATGCTTTTGGACTATGTTTGATGAGAGGCCTGCTGGAGGTACAGAGTGACTCCACAATAGACTCATACAGGGTTGATAACTCATTACAGTGTTGAACATTTCTGCAGTTCATGTCTCGACACAATAGAGCATCTTTTGGCACCTTAATATTACCTAGCTAGTTTAAAAGTTTAAAAGCTCGTCTTCCACTATCACCTTCCCATCCTCCGTTTTGTAAATATCAGGCCATGGGGTACAAACTGTGTTTGAAATATGAACGTAGATGTAGGTTCCAAAAAAGGCGGAAAAAAATATATAAAGTAATAAAGGCGGGAAAAAAGTAAATATAAAGTAATATTACTCACCTCAGACAAAAGACGACGAAATGAAAGTAGATCAGTGATATAATATGAAGCGAAATGAAGTAAAACACTTTCCATAGTAATCTCTCATCGGACGGAGAGACGTAGCATCCGCACGATAACATGAGAAGTGAAACGAGCAGCGCAGGAGGCGTGGATTTAAGGGGAGGGACAAAGTCAGCAAGGGCTGTGATTGGTCTGACAAGCAGACATGCGTACATGCGAGAGGGCATGCCCGGGCCCGGGCCCGCTGCAGCCAGCGTTGCCAGACTGTGGGAGAGAATCGAGCGACCCGGTCTGGGAAAACAAAGCCCAAAAGAAGCGACTGTGTGGACTATATGGGCCACGCGAGCCCCAACGGATGGTCTCTTTGTGCTGGTTGGGACCCAATAACGTTTAGATTTGATGTTTTATGAGCTTTTGATGACATCAAGCCGTGGATTTTTACATCTCCGTCGCAGCCTTCCGTTACGGCCAGCGTTGCCAGGTTTGGGAGTGAAACGAGCGGCTGGCCTTTTAAACCTACTGTTTACATCGTCAGTATGAAAACAGCAGATCCACATTAAAGTCACACTGGTGAGAGCATAGTCAGACACAAAACGCCACAAAACGGCACTTAACACATTGTGTAACATTGTGTGTTTGAACTGACAGATGTTTCTTTTTTTTATATGACCAAGGGATGCTATGCTAACGTTGTAAACAGACGTTTAAATGGCTCCAATTGTGCTAATAGGACATAATCATTGATCAGTATATACTCCCTAGTCCCTAAGGAAGACGATGTTATATTTAATATGATTTTAAATATACATTTAGCTTAGTTTAAGGCTCTTATTTGTTGAAAGGAGGAGATGCTAGCGAAATTAGCGCGTTAGCGTCATTTATTGAGGGGTTTAAAGGCTGTATGGGACCGTTTATAACACTGTAAAGATAACGGTTGTGTGCTCAGATAACCTGGTGAGCTGATGAATGGACAGTGGATTCATTGTTAGATCAACCTGGGATGTTATAAGTGTGTATTGGGCTGACTGTAACTGCTGTTTTCATAGCTGCTGCAGGCTTTATAGTGGGCTGAAAGCTGCTTAAAGCTAACAAACAGTCATATCTAGTCCCCGATTTTATATTTCATATTATTTATAATATATTTTAGCTTGGTTATTATATAGCAGTTTGAGGGAAAGAGCTCTAGCTCCGTTTTTGTACTGTTATTTACCATGACAGTTTAATATTTTGTGGTCATGGGTCAATGTGTGTTGTTGGTCAACACATGTTTACCTCCATCTGGGGTGTGTGGGGGGTTTGTAAACCGCTCAGTGTAACATGCATGATATATATATTAAACTGCTAAATGAGGAGAAATCTAATTAGTGATGGACTGTTTCAGACAATGTAATGTATTGTAGATGTTGATTCTAATCACTGTATCTGATCTGTTTGTGTATGTCTAGGCCATGCTCTTGTTTATTGTACATTATAGGGCACTGAGGGTGTACAAATGGAACCAAATGGACCCTCAGGGGTCCATTTGGTTCCATTTGTACACTCTGAGAGATAGGATTTTGTAATATAGATTGAGGTCCCAGAGATATAGAAAATGTTATCAAATGGGGGTCTTTGGTCTAATGCATATCAAACTGGGGGTCCTTGAAATTAAAAGGTTTGAGAACCACTGTGACAGGGGATACTGTGTGTTCCTATTTGAGACAGTTATGTATGCAAATATTCCAAAACACTTCATTAATGTTTTTAAATAGCCGATCTACAAGCTTGTAGATTGGCTATTTTCAAATGGCTGATGTATATAGGGTCTATGTGGCTTGCTGATTTTGATGCTATATATATTAACACATTTTTCCAGTACAGTTCATCAGTACAGTTATTTAACATGACAGTGTGGTGCTAAAGCTGCAGTTGAAATCCAGCTCCTAGAGAACCACTGTGATATCCCCTGTGGCTGGTGTGTGTTCATATTATTTGAGATAATAAATAATATACACTCTTAGAGTTAGGATTTTATAGTATAGATTGCGGTGCCAGAGATAGAAAATGTTCAAATAGGGGTCCTTGAAATTAAAAGGTTTGACAACCACTGTGATAGGGGACACTATGTGTAGTGGAACGCAGTGAGCTGGCATTGAACCCGAGGCTCCCACTCGCCAGTCCGGCGTAATACCATGACTGTTGCACGCCGGTTCTGGCTAATTTGACTGGGGGCTACATATGCGTTCATATTATCTGAGATATTTAATTATGTGTAGGCCTTTATGTATAGTCTACATGATTGTGGATGCTGTGTGTTCATTATGCTCTCAACTAGTGTCATAGAGTTGAGGCTTTGGACAGAGAGAGACTCAAAGCTGTTTATGTGAATAAAATGTTCATCCAATACGTGTGTGCTATTACAGTAGTTCTCAAACGTTTTCATGTGAAGGACCCCCAAATTAATATGCATTTGACTATAGGGTTTATTATTATTTATTTATTATGATTTTGATGTTTATAATAACACATTTTTCTGGAGACACCCGGGAACCCCCTTAAGAACCCATGGGGGTCCCCTGACCACAGGCCTTTTTAATATGTTCTGTATCCACATGCAAGTAGGGACATGGTGGTGTCACAAAGCAAACAAGCACTGGTAGTAAGTACTTCTAGCTTTTGCTGGTTTCAGGGTGCAAGTCCCTGCAGTGCTGTACCCTGCTGACTGTCTCACTTTTGTCCTGTATGTTAAATTAGCCAATCTACAAGCTCGCATGTTAAGTACATTGGTTTTCAGGATTCAAAAATGGCAAAAAGCTTGCAGATATGCCACTTTTGTGACGCTGTAGCATGCTCAAGTAGGGCATTAATTTACAAAAGTGAAAATATGGAGATTAGGTGTTCCCCCCCTGCTGTTTGTTAACCTTTGTGTTTCTTCTTCCTCTCCAGGGTGTGATGGTGGGCATGGGCCAGAAGGACAGCTACGTGGGTGACGAGGCCCAGAGCAAGAGAGGCATCCTGACCCTGAAGTACCCCATCGAGCACGGCATCGTCACCAACTGGGACGACATGGAGAAGATCTGGCATCACACCTTCTACAACGAGCTGTGTGTGGCCCCCGAGGAGCACCCCGTCCTGCTCACTGAGGCCCCCCTCAACCCCAAGGCCAACAGGGAGAAGATGACCCAGGTAAGAAAACAAAAACTGGGGACTTGCAGGAAGATGTGGGGACATCTAGAAAAAACAATAACTGACTTAGTCTGGCTCATTTAGTTTAATTAAATAGCTGCAGGGTTGAATTTTAACATGATTTTATTTGTAAATAATCAAATCAATTACTCTGACTATTTCACCCTGTATTATGCTTTGTTGTACACGGGTGGCGTACAAAAATGGCAGATCTACAAGCTCACAACACGATGCATTGTGAGCTCTTCATTCAGATCATGTTCGAGACCTTCAACACCCCCGCCATGTACGTGGCCATCCAGGCCGTGCTGTCCCTGTACGCCTCTGGTCGTACCACCGGTATCGTCATGGACTCCGGTGACGGCGTGACCCACACTGTGCCCATCTACGAGGGCTACGCTCTGCCCCATGCCATCCTCAGGTTAGACCTGGCTGTACGCGACCTCACAGACTACCTCATGAAGATCCTCACCGAGAGGGGCTACAGCTTCACCACCACAGGTTGGCAAAAACACCTTGAAACCAGCCAAACTCCTCAGCCACACATTGAAACCAGCTAGAGAAGGCTTTTAGTGTTATATTGTTGCTAGAGGTGTAAAACCCCTCAACATCCTGCCGGCGGTTTACACCACAAGCAAACTTAAACCACTTAATCCCTTTAGACTTGGTAAACAGGACATGAGCTGGCTCTGTACTTTCTACACAAAATCTCTTGGGCAAAAATAGCTATAGATCTGCTATTTTGGGCTTAAGTTCCCCCACAATATGCATGCTGGGATTCCAAGTTGTTAAAGAATATGAATTATATATTGCCTTCTGTTAACTAATCTCATTCTCCTCTTCTGCCCAACAGCCGAGCGTGAGATCGTGCGTGACATCAAGGAGAAACTGTGCTACGTTACACTGGACTTTGAGCAGGAAATGGGCACCGCGTCCTCGTCTTCCTCCCTGGAGAAGAGCTACGAGCTGCCCGACGGACAGGTCATCACCATCGGCAACGAGAGGTTCCGTAATTTGGATTCCATAGCAGCCAGCATGTCTTCTATGGAAGCATGTTGGGCAGCGAAAATAGCCGATCTACAAGCTCTCAATGTGTCTTGTAGATTGGCTATTGTCGAGTATTTAAAGCCAGAGTCTGATTTCTTTGCCTGGTTGGCAGTATGTAAAACGGCAGGAACAATATTACTAAACATCATAATTGTATGTATTGACTCATTTTAACACTGTTTCACAGTCTCATAATAATAGGGTTTGGCCATACATATTTTCAGTCGTGAGCTTTTATTTTGCTTAATCTATGTTTACATGAAATGTTATCACTCAATTAGTTGTCACACTGTCCAGTTAACACATTTGGTTCCAGTTGTACACTCTCTTAGGATTTTATAGTATAGATTGAGGTCCCAGAGATAGAAAATGTTATCAAATGGGGGTCCGTGGTCTAATGCATATCAAACTGGGGGTCCTTGAAATTAAAAGGTTTGAGAACCACTGTGACAGGGGATACTGTTTGTTCCTATTTGAGACAGTTATCTATGCAAATATTCCAAAACGTTCACTTCAGTAATGTTTTTAAATAGCCGATCTACAAGCTTGTAGATTGGCAATTTTCAAATGGCTGATGTATATAGGGTCTATGTGGCTTGCTGATTTTGATGTTATAGATATTAACACATTTTTCTGGGGACCCTGTACAGTTAATCAGTAAAGTTATTTAACATGACAGTGTGGTGCTAAAGCTACCGTTGAAATCCAGCTCTTAGAGAACCACTACCCTGGTGTGTGTTCATATTATTTGAGATATTAAATTATGTGCAGGCCTATTGGCTTTGGACTGACAGAGACAGAAAGCTGTTCAACACATGTTCATCCTGTATGCAAATAGCTTGTAGATCGGCTATTTTCAACCAGGTGATGAAAGGTTTAAAGTGGCTAAAATGTGTAACATGGATTATAGGCCAAATGCTACAGCAGAGGAAATGGTGAGAAATCAAATGAGTGATTGACTGTTTTAGACAATATGCATTGCAGATATGTTGATTCTAACCAAATAAGTGTATCTGAGAGATGTATTTATGTCTAGGCTCCTATGCTCTTGTTTAGTGTACATGATAGGGCACTGGTTCTCAAACAGAGGGTGTACAAATGTACAAAATTCCATTTAAACACTCTTAGAGTTAGGATTTTAAAGTATAGATTCAATTCAGAACCTCTGCCCCAAATTATTCACATGGGCCTGTTATAGCGCCACCAGGAGGCCGCTTTTTGCAAAACATTTTTTTTGCCAGTACTCCTACAGATTCTGTCCAAACGTCAGGTAAATGGGTACACAGTGTCTCTATAATCATTAAACAAAACGGGTCTTTCACATTTTTCATATTCCATCCTGATTGGCTAAAAATGTCCTCCAAAGTTTGCAGGAGTGCTCCATTTTGAACAAAATGCCTCGAATCATGATCACAGCATGCAATTTCCCTTAAACTATGCACGCATCCCACTATGCCGAGGAAGAAATGAAAAAAACATTTCTAATCAGCCTCATGGTGGCGCTAAAACAGGCCGATTCATGTTTTTACCTATAACTGCACCGATCTGTATAAAACTTTGCATACGCACTCCCTAGAGGCCAAGGAAAAACCTTTGCCCTGCATTTTTCACATCTGCCTTTTATAGCGCCACCAAGAGGCCGACTTGTGTAAAACACATTTGTTTATATTACTCCTTCCCATTTTATCCAAATTTCACGCAAATCGGTAGACATGATCTCTATAGTCATGTGATCAAGACAGATCTGTTTGATTTTTCATATTCCATCCTGATTGGCTAAGATTAACATCTAAAGTTTGCAGTAATGGCTTGTTTTGAACAAAATTCCGCAAATCATGAACGCAGCGTCTGGTTGCCGTGCGTGGCCTAGGAAGAAATGGAACCCTTTTCACATCGGCCTATTATAGCGCCACCAGGATGCCAAAATAACCCCTTGGGTTCCTCTCATTCACACACATGTATTCTGTCTTGCTGCAGCAAAATGATCTGCAAGCTTGTGGATCGTCTATTTCAAATAATTGATGTATAGGGTTTATAGTGGCAAGCTGATTTAGATGCTATATTAACACATTTTCCTGGGGACCCCCTTAAGGACCCCTGGGGGTCCCCTGACCCCAATCTGAGAATCACTGTGCTATTTTCTACTGTGATTACAGGTCAATCATATCAGTATGAAGGAGAGCTGTATTGGTTCTTTATCAAGCCACTGCAACACACGTTATTCAGGCCTTTTTAATATTTTCTGTATTCACATGCAAGTAAGGACATGGTGGTGTCACAAAGCAAGCAAGCACTGGTAGTAAGTACTTCTAGCTTATGCTGGATCCAGGGTGCAACTCTCTGCAGCGCTGTGCCCTGCTGACTATCTCACCTTTGTCCTGTTGTATGTTTACATGAAATGTTATACATTACATTACAGTCATTTAGCAGACGCTTTTATCCAAAGCGACTTACAATAAGTGCATTCAACAGGTAGGGAACCAAACCACTAATCACCAGAAGCATTAAGTGCATTCTCTTCTAAAACAAGCAACCAAGAGTATACCTAGCACTAAGGTAAAGGTGCTATATATCAGCTACCTACTGTCTTAAACAGATGAGACTAAATAGGAAAATCAAATGAGCAAGAGCTAAAACAAAGAAGTGTATCGAATAAACAAGATCCAATAAAACAAGAGTTCGTACAACTAGTTAACAACAAGTAGGCAAGGCAAAGAGGAAGGGTAGTGTTTCCTGAAGAGGTGGGTTTTCAGCCTGCGGCGAAATATGGGCAGTGACTCTGCTGTCCTGACATCAGTCCCATCAGGACCGAAGTGGTCGGGCAGGGGTGTAAGCATCGACCATAACCCGGAGGTAAGAAGGAGCTGTTCCTTTCACTGCCCTATAGGCTAGCACCAGGGTTTTAAACTGGATGCGAGCCGCTACGTGGAGCCAGTGTAGAGAACGGAGAAGGATAGTTGTGTGGGAGAACGTGGGGCGGTTATCACTCAATTCATAGTCATGCTGTCCAGTTAACAAATTGACAAGGACGGTTGACAACTATGTGCAAAGAGGCTGTGTTTTCAGATCAGCTATAGTTGTCTGAGAGTTGTCCAGTTAACAAATAAACAAGAATGGATGACAACGGTGTGCAAAGAGGCTGTGTTTTCAGATCAGCTACAGTTGTCTGAGAGTTGTTCATTGTTGGTTGACGGAGCTCGGGATCAAACCTGCGACCCGTGGCATAACAGAAACACATGGCTACTAGACATGCAAATCACATGGCATAACAGAAACACATGGCTACTAGACATGCAAATCACATGCAAATATGCAAGAGACATGCAAAGGAGGGACCCTCCCCGATTTGATCACGTGACAGGGCTCGGCCAATGGCTTCGCAGGACGGAAAGCACTACGGTACGACTGATCCCCGGCCGCCCCACACACACACTATTACAAGCACGCACATGCGCACGCACCCAAACAACTCTATGACGTGCACACACAAACACGCACGCAGGTAAACCATTTCCGTATCCCTTCTAAACCGGATATGCAGCCGTTGGCTCTGAAACATGAGGGCACTAGGGACACGTGGGCACTAGGGAAACGTGGGCACCTGGTCAACTGGGAACTGGGCACTTGGGACATGTGGGCATCTGGACAACTGGGCACCTGAATTAGGATTTGTGTTTTTTTTACTTTACAAAGCATGCTGCTTTGTTGTTGTCTCGGCCAGGCCAAAAGGCATGGCTATGGAGACTATGTTTTGCACCCTGTCTGTCCGTCCGTCCGTCCGTCCGTCCGTCCGATCGTGTGTGTCCTTCATAGCGAAACTGTGCACACACACTCCTGGATGCCAATTCAGAACCTCTGATCCAAAATGTTCACATAGGCCTGTTATAGCGCCACCAGGAGGCCGCTTTTTGCAAAACCATTTTTATGACAGTACTCCTACAGATTTGATCCAAACATCCCGCAAATTGGTACGAAGTATCTCTATAGACATTAAACGATACATGTATATCAGATTTTTCATATTCCATCCTGATTGGCTAAGAATGACTTCCAAAGTCTAAAGGAGTGCCGAAAAATCATGTTTTTGCATCAAACGGTTACATTGTGTGCATTTGTGGTGCCCCCTATGGATCAAAGTGGAAATGCTTTTGGGGATTTGTTGAGTAAACCACCCTTGACATGTGATTCCAATTTGGGATTGACCAGACGCTTCATTCGTGATTTATGGATTTTTTTGTCAAACAGGCCCCTCCTGCTAACTTATGGAAGCCAATTACGGATGAACGGTATGGACTATCAAAATTCCGCTTGGGTCCAGAGATCATGTGTACCGATTTTTGTGAGATTTGGGCAAAATATGTGGGAGGAGGAGCTAAAAGTGTGTTTAAGAAAATTCAAAATGGCGGAAAATCTATCCTGACGCAAATGGGCGTGGCCTATATGGGGAGTTGCGTCATGACCCGAGAAATCTAGGGAAAAAATGATTTATATTCTACGACCTACGGTTCAAGAGTTATAGGCCAAAACGTAAAGGGGGTTGTTATAGCGCCACCATGAGGCCGACTGGTGTAATTCTTTTTTTAATAATTTCGAACTAAATCACGAACCACCCCTCCACGTCTTGAAACTTTAGCCCTTACGGTTTCTGAGAAAAGAATACTTGAATTTGAGTTTTTTCACTTTTCCATTAAAGTGGATGGAGAAATTTAATGCACTAATAAATCAATATCAATTAAACCATATAACCAATCTCTTGGCAAAATACACGCACACGATTCCCGGTGAGACCGGTCATTTTGACATATGGCACAAAATTGGGAAAAAAAACTGTGGGAGGAGTAGCGTGGCAAAATAAAGTTTATCTAGAAGTGGAATAAAGTGGGAAGAGTACTATAGTCTTGCCCTAACTACAGCATGAAGTGACAGAAGCCAGTATGACTTCAGTGTGCAGGTATCTTTTTGGAAAGGAAACAAGATACATAGACACACACAAAGAGGCGACAGAGAGGTAATCAGCGGGTGTTAGGGTCACGTAGGGGTTTAATCAGCACCTGGGTCTGACTTCATCTTTCACCACATAACTAAGTTTAAAGTATTTTAAAGTATAATTTTGTACTGTATGTGGCAAACGAAGACAATACAATGAATGTCAGATTGATTTCCGTACCCTCCCAACATCCCTGAGACAACGTCAGCTCGTCTCAGCCCGTCGATGGTCATCTTTGATTGGCTGTTGATGGGCAGCTTCAGCTCTGCCTTCTCGGATTCCAGTTGGTCGATGTCGACCTGCAGAGCATCCATTGTTTCCTCAAACTCCCCTAAGAAAAAAGATGCTGTTATGGAGCAGACTGATACTAAACATCAGAGAAGAAGATATCTCCAAAATGCTGAATCACTTCCATCAGTGGCAAGAAAGATTTCACAATTTGTGAAAGTTTATTCTATTCAAAGCGTTTTACAGCAGCAGAGCAGAGCACCACCTATTACTTACTTTAAGCGTGTATTCCAGTGTTGCATTTACTTCTTGTCATGGCTTGTATATGGATGAATATTTGAGAATTACGTACATTTGCCTTCAGTCAATTATGAGTGGTGTGTATATTGAGACTATAGGGCTTGAGCCTATATGTGATTATGTTACAATTACTACAGCTCACATGCAAGTGCATGTTTTGAAAAACAATCCTACTTCTTTCTTCTTGAGCAGTGTCTTCTTGAGCAGTGTCAGCGTCTGTATCTTCTCCACACGTTCATCTGCGTCTTGATGAGCTGTCCAGCTTCTTCTCCAGCAGACTCAAGCGCACGCTGGCCTCGCTCAGCTCCTCTCCCTGGAAAACACAAAATTACCTCCATTTATTTACACTTCCTTTTTAAACCACTCTTCTAAAGTTCTGTACTAATATTCTCTGGATTCTCTAGTGTCTGGATTGGATCACAGTTGGGATCACAATGACTCTTTATCTTTTATGACAGACTGAACACTTTAGGACGTTACTTCACTTATCCGATTACAAAATCCTGAGTGGACTGAGGGTCCACTTATACAAAACGCTTGTATAGATTGTATAGTGAGTGCCAGCAAGTACCACTTGAGAACTTAAGCTAATGGTCAGGTGATTAAACTAATTAAAACACAAATTTACATTGAAACACCATTTCTAACCACAGACTGTCCCTACCTTGACCTTGAGCTCCTTAATGACGGTCTCTCTGTCCTCCAGCTTCATATCAAGACCCTCTGCATCAGTGATGTCTGCTCTCAGACCTGCACTATTTTGACAGAGGGATTAGGAGGAGGAGGGGTAGGGTACAACATTCTGGGTTGTACTGTATGTATTTTTCATAATTTACTTGCAGCAGGCATGTAAACATTTGAGTACTTTTACTTTTGATAATGTAAGTACTTTTTGATGCCAATACTTTTGTACCTTTACTCAAGTAAATTCTCAAGTGAATTCTGGACTTTTACTTGTAATTTCTACATTGCAGTATTGATGCATTTACTCAAGTAAAACATTTCAGTATTTCCCACCACTCCACTACTCACAAGTTACCTAACCAACATTATTTGGGAGACATGGAACATTTGGGAGTTGAAAAGCACCAGTTGCTACGTTTTATATGCAACCAGAAACGTCATAATATCAGAATTATCTTGTCTTTAAAACAAACGCTAAGCCTAGGTTCATGTTTAACACTTTAATGAACTCCGTTCATCTCTTTGGATTCAACGGTCTTGTCGCCCTCATGTGGACAAAATGAATCATTACAGGTGGAAGTCGTTAATAAATAACATTTTCACTAAAATAGGAAATAAATAACAACAACAACACAATAAGGAGCTAGTTTCTACAATATAAGCTGTTAAAATCTACAAGGTCACAATGAGACGCGTTGTGAGCTTGTAGATCTGCTATTTTCGGCAACACCGTCGTAGAACAGAGCATAAAGTGAACATTAAAACTATTTTATTTTGTAAAAAAAAGCGGAAGTGTTTGAGTTGCGTTTGATGCGAGACTTGACCCATGAAATGCTTTTATTTTGACGAGAAAACGGAGGTGCTCTCATGGCGTACGATGTGAAGCTTGACCCCAGATGTATGGGAAATGTAGTCCTTAGAATGTAGTTCTTCAGCGACCAATGGTGTCAGGGAAATGTAGTCCTTAGAATGTAGTTCTTTTAGCGACCCATGGTGTATGGAACATGTAGTTCTTAAGAGTAGTCCTTGTGAACGGAAGCGCTCACATGGTTACTAACGTGTGACTTGACGCAACTAGCCTAGCCAGTTAGCATGTCAACATGATGCTCTGTTTTACGACGCGCGCCGAAAATAGCAGATCTACAAGCTCACAACGCGTCTCATTGTGAGCTTGTAGATCTTAACAGTTTATGTTGCAGAAACTTGCGCCATATTGCGTCTATATATATATATATATATTGCGTATTATTCTACTGTTAATATAATCTATAATGATGATTTAACAGATTATAAAACATTAGTTTAAATATTATTCTACTGTTAATATAATCTATAATGATGATTTAACAGATTATATAATTTAGTTTAAATATTATTCTACTGTTAATCTAATCCATAATGATGATTTAACAGATTATATAATTTAGTTTAAATATTATTCTACTGTTAATATAATCCATAATGATGATTTAACAGATTATAAAAATAATATTGACACACGTTGAGTTTAAATATTATTATACGTTCCATAATGATGAAACAGTATGTTTCGTAGTTATAATATTATAATATAAATATGAAGAGTTCTACATGTTTATGTATTCTGCAATTTTCCGTTGTCACCACAAGAGGGCAGCAAAGCCTATATTTTGCATATATTGTGCGTTGAGCTGTAAAATGAGGATAAATAATGTTATAAAATGTAAGAGTCTGTATGTTGTGATGTGAGAGTTTTAATACTACTACTACTACTATACTACCACTACCACTACTACTACGACTACTACCACTAATAATAATAATAATAATAATAATAATAATAATAATGTAAGAAGTCTGTAGTGATTGATTGATTGATTGATGTACTTTATTTAGTAAGACATGAGAACAACAGTACATGGAAGTACAAATTCACAATACAAGGTCTACTAAACTGGAAGACTCATAAAAGCACAGAGCTTGTTTCAAATGAGTTCCCCATGCACACAAATCATGATGACATATAAGAGACAGACAGATATACACAACTACTATAGAATGTCATACAATCAGTTTACAGGTTACTGGTATGAAGAGTGAGAAATATGTACAAAAGGAGAAGGAGAGAGGGGGGGGGGGGTAGGGGGGTAGGTTAGGTTAGGACTTAGACAGGGGCCATTTTCCAATTGCAGCCTCCTGAAGGTGTATCTTTAGGGCTGTTTTGAAAGAGAGTAGGGTTTTACACTCCTTTACTCCTTTTGGTAGGGCGTTCCACATTTTTGATGAATAGCATGAGAACGAGTTACTTCCCTTTGTTGAGCCAAAAAAGGGTTGGACAAGGTTTGTGGAGCTGCCTCTGGTATTGTGATCGTGGACATCATTAACATTTTGGAAGTATTTTGACAAATACAGGGGGATCCCAATGTTGTGATATATCTTGAAGACCAGGCCCATAGCAAGTTGCTGTACTCTGTCCGCAACCCTAAGCCATCCAATCCTATCAAAATGATCAGGGGTTAGATGGATTTTGTAGTTGAGGCCAAGAAGTAGCCTTACAAGTTTGTTTTGGGATGTTTGGAGCCTTGTTTTTAAGGCCTTGGTGGTGTTGTGATACCATGAAGTACATGCATAATCGTAATGACCTTGTATGAGGGCCACTGCAAGAGTCTTCAGAGTCTTCTTACTGACTTACTGTGATGGTGATGAGTTTCTGTTGAATACCTTTATTATAAATAACTGCATTTATTGTTGATGATCATTTATATGCAGCATTATTATCTGCTATATTCAAAATATAAACGGGCTGAAAATGTACAGAACATTTAAGAGAGAGGGAAGGAGGGGTGTGGCTACAAGGAAAAGGTGGGGTTATAGAGGAAGGGGAGGGGTTATAGAGGAAGGGGAGGGGATAAACTGTGTCACATATTTAGTTTTTGAATGTTACACCACTAATAGTTGCAGTCACGGCAGTCTATCGCCCTCTAATGTACTGTAGTTAATGACCACATTAAGACATTTAACTTAAATTCCATAAATAAATATGATCAAATGGCCAATAATGAACCAAACCAGGCACCACAATTACAACAAGTACAGATCCTTTACAGTTACACGGCACATGTTTAAACCAGTTGAATAAAAGGTAATTCAATGTTTGTTAGTGTCCCCGTTCACTGCTGTTTCACATGGTAGCAGGTCCAGACCTGATCTGTTGCCCCTGGTGGTTGAAATCTGATTGATTGATTGATTGATGTACTTTATTTAGTAAGACATGAGAATATCTAGCCCTAGAATGTCTGTGATCTTACATACATTTCATGTATTCCAAATACACAGTCATAGATCACCCTCGTCGACGCGCTGTGTAGTGACGATCTGCGCGGCCATAAAAGTGCTCTAAACTCCGTCTGTACTCACCCAATAATTAATTCCTAAGACTTGGAGTCATATTTTGTCCTCTAGTTTCATATCCATTTGAAAGTTCTGCCAGAAAACGTGTGTTTAATCAAATATCTCCACTTTTCCACGAGCTGCACACGGACGACTTTCTGTACGGGCGAGGGGCCCGGCCCGGGAATGAGTGCAGGACTGAATATATGTAAACTTCCTTTAGGACGCACAAATGTTTGGGACACACAATTGGCAGATAGAGTGATTCATTACCCCGCACCAATCACAAGCACCTATCAATTGTGTTCCCCATTCGTTTGTGCTTCCCTGTGTCAATTTGTTATGACGTTTTAAATTTGGTCCTTCACTCAAGTCCGTGCCCCTCGCCCGTACAGAAAGTCGTCCGTGTGCTGCTCGTGGAAAAGTGGAGATATTTGACTAAACACACGTTTTCTGGCAGAACTTTCAAATGGATATGAAACTAGAGGACAAAATATGACTCCAAGTCTTAGGAATTAATTATTGGGTGAGTACAGACGGAGTTTAGAGCACTTTTATGGACGCGCAGATCGTCACTACACAGCGCGTCGACGAGGGTGATCTATGACTGTGTATTTGGAATACATGAAATGGATGTAAGATCACAGACATTCTAGGGCTAGATAATATCTGAAGCGTTCCTGAATGGCTGAGGAGGAAAAGAGGGACAGACAGATAGACAGACAGACAGACAGACAGACAGACAGACAGACAGACAGACAGACAGACAGAGCCTCCTGTAGGGCGACCCCCTGGGTCTGGCAAAAATGTGCCACACAGATACAAAACAAACCCATAAAAAAAATACAAACAACATGTTATCCACAGCGACATGGTGATACTAATAATACATGTCATAGAGGGTCTAACGCAGAGGTCTTCAACAGGGGGTCCGGGACCCCTAGCCACTTCAACCCTAGCATCTCTATTCTGAGGGGAACATTAGCCCAAATACAAGCTCACAACAGTGATTGAATGGATGACTTGGATTGCGATCCGTTGGATTGATAAAATAGCCAATGTGCAAGTTTGTGACTCAATGTGAGCCTGTAGATTAGTTTGTGACTCATTATGAGCTTGTAGATTAGTTTGTGACTCAATGTGAGCTTGTAGATTAGTTTGTGACTCATTATGAGCTTGTAGATTAGTTTGTGACTCATTATGAGCTTGTAGATTAGTTTGTGACTCAATGTGAGCTTGTAGATTAGTTTGTGACTCAATGTGAGCTTGTAGATTAGTTTGTGACTCAATGTGAGCTTGTAGATTAGTTTGTGACTCAATGTGAGCTTGTAGATTAGTTTGTGACTCAATGTAAGCTTGTAGATTAGTTTGTGACTCATTATGAGCTTGTAGATTAGTTTGTGACTCATTATGAGCTTGTATATTAGTTTGTGACTCATTATGAGCTTGTAGATTAGTTTGTGACTCAATGTGAGCTTGTAGATTAGTTTGTGACTCATTATGAGCTTGTAGATTAGTTTGTGACTCAATGTGAGCTTGTAGATTAGTTTGTGACTCATTATGAGCTTGTAGATTAGTTTGTGACTCATTGTGAGCTTGTAGATTAGTTTGTGACTCATTATGAGTTTGTATATTAGTTTGTGACTCATTATGAGCTTGTAGATTAGTTTGTGATTCATTGTGAGCTTGTAGATCAGCTACTTTCGCAATGTTTGTGTTATACCATTGTACGGCAAAGTATAAAATAGGGCTGGCGGTTGATCTAATTGATTTAATCAATTAGACAAAAAGTAAATTAGAATGTGTTGATGTGTTGATATAAAACAAAAATATATATAAATGTGTAATCGATATAGAGTAATCGCTTTGAAAATAATGGATAGTTGCAGCCCTAGTTTGAACTGTCTGCTATTGATTGTACTGGAATCTTGTCATTTAAAGTATACTTGATTCATTTAAAGTATACTTGATTCATTTAAAGTATACTTGATTCAAAAGCTGCACAATGTGTCCAAAGAATTAGTGACCTTACAATGTTTACGCCCATGTTTACTTATTATGTGCTTTTGTTCAAGGAGGTCATTAAAAAAAAAGGATTTGGAACAAAATAAAGCCTGTGAAAAATGGGAGTATATAGTATACAGCAGTGGTTCTCAAACCTTTTCATGTCAAGGACCCCCAAAATTAAATGTATTTGGCCGTGGACCCCCATCTCAAATATGTTGTTCCAGGGACCACCAGAAGCAAAGATTTGAGTTACAAATGTTCGCTTAAAAAATATACATATATATTCAAAGGTTTGCACAAATTGTCACGAGGTTAAAAGGTTAAAAAAGGTTAAAATGATTGTGATGCTATATTAACACATTGCTGGGGAGCCCAACGTAGACACAGAATCTAAATGTTTCCATTGAGCAGGGAGACCAAATACAACCACCCCAATTGTATACGTTATATTGTATTAAAA
>NC_139943.1:353249-390749 GCF_963454915.1 Gymnoscopelus microlampas
CTTGTTTTCCTAGACCTAACGGTTGCTTATTTCTCTCACAACATCTGGCAACACTGACCGTGTCCTGAACAAGACACGATGCCAGCGTCACAGAGTTCAGCACTGCAGCTCTAAGGGAATTTAAATACGTCCCACAGAGTGCCTGTGTCCAAAACAAATGAAATGACCGAGGTGTTTGCATAGCCAAAACGTGCCCTCGTCAATACACGACGAGCACTGGTGAAATGCAAAATAAGAACATGGTAAGAGCAAGAAATATAAGGCCATATGTCTCTATACTTTAAAGGTGCAGGTCGTGTTTTTCCAGCAGTAATTAACGTGAAATTAATGTGAAAAGATGTAATAATATTAGGGATGTAACGGTACAGTAGTTGTATCGATATGTAAACAGAAACACATCGTGTTGTGTGGAAGACAGAACTCGTTGGAGTCAATGGAATTATGAATGTTACTACTGTACCTGAAATTCCACTTTAACGTGTAGCTGTGTGCGGTGTGGAAAGGGGATGAGCTGAAGCTCCTGGTTCATGTGCGTCACAGAGCCTCCACAGCTGCTGCCTGTGTTGCCAGGAGAGGCCAGGGGAACGCTGGCCCATGGCCTCTCTCCTCCGCCAGGCCAAGGGGAACGCTGGCCCATCGCCTCTCTCTCCTCCGCCAGGCCAAGGGAAACGCTGGCCCATCGCCTCTCTCCTCAGCCAGGCCAAGGGGAACGCTGGCCCATCGCCTCTCTCCTCAGCCAGGCCAAGGGGAACGCTGGCCCATCGCCTCTCTCCTCCGCCAGGCCAAGGGGAACGCTGGCCCATCGCCTCTCTCTCCTCCGCCAGGCCAAGGGGAACGCTGGCCCATGGCCTCTCTCCTCCGCCAGGCCAAGGGGAACGCTGGCCCATCGCCTCTCTCCTCCGCCAGGCCAAGGGGAACGCTGGCCCATCGCCTCTCTCCTCAGCCAGGCCAAGGGGAACGCTGGCCCATCGCCTCTCTCCTCCGCCAGGCCAAGGGGAACGCTGGCCCATGGCCTCTCTCTCCTCAGCCAGGCCAAGGGGAACGCTGGCCCATCGCCTCTCTCCTCCGCCAGGCCAAGGGGAACGCTGGCCCATCGCCTCTCTCCTCAGCCAGGCCAAGGGGAACGCTGGCCCATCGCCTCTCTCCTCCGCCAGGCCAAGGGGAACGCTGGCCCATCGCCTCTCTCCTCAGCCAGTCCAGGGGAACGCTGGCCCATCGCCTCTCTCTCCTCCGCCAGGCCAAGGGGAACGCTGGCCCATCGCCTCTCTCTCCTCCGCCAGGCCAAGGGGAACGCTGGCCCATCGCCTCTCTCTCTCCTCCGCCAGGCCAAGGGGAACGCTGGCCCATCGCCTCTCTCCTCCGCCAGGCCAAGGGGAACGCTGGCCCATCGCCTCTCTCTCCTCAGCCAGGCCAAGGGGAACGCTGGCCCATCGCCTCTCTCTCTCCTCCGCCAGGCCAAGGGGAACGCTGGCCCATCGCCTCTCTCCTCAGCCAGGCCAAGGGGAACGCTGGCCCATCGCCTCTCTCTCTCCTCCGCCAGGCCAAGGGGAACGCTGGCCCATCGCCTCTCTCTCTCCTCCGCCAGGCCAAGGGGAACGCTGGCCCATCGCCTCTCTCCTCCGCCAGGCCAAGGGGAACGCTGGCCCATCGCCTCTCTCTCTCCTCAGCCAGGCCAAGGGGAACGCTGGCCCATCGCCTCTCTCCTCAGCCAGGCCAAGGGGAACGCTGGCCCATCGCCTCTCTCTCTCCTCCGCCAGGCCAAGGGGAACGCTGGCCCATCGCCTCTCTCTCTCCTCCGCCAGGCCAAGGGGAACGCTGGCCCATCGCCTCTCTCTCTCCTCCGCCAGGCCAAGGGGAACGCTGGCCCATCGCCTCTCTCTCTCCTCCGCCAGGCCAAGGGGAACGCTGGCCCATCGCCTCTCTCTCTCCTCAGCCAGGCCAAGGGGAACGCTGGCCCATGGCCTCTCTCCTCCGCCAGGCCAAGGGGAACGCTGGCCTCTAGCCTCTCTCTCTCCTCTCTCTTCCAGCACCGTCTCAGCAGCCTGTCAGGTATAGCCTCCATCTGAAAGAGCCTCCATCTGAAAGAGCCTCCATCTGAAAGAGCCTCCATCTGAAAGAGCCCCACGAGGGGAAAAGAGGGTTATTTCTGGACAATAGGAAAGAGAGACAAGCCTCAAACTCCATGACTGTTCATTTTTTCACCCCCAAGAGGTTGATGGAGTGTACAGTATAGGAGAATGCTAATAATACACACACACACACACACACACACACACACACACACACACACACACACACACACACACACACACACACACACACACACAGGTTGTGTAGGCCAGTGATTCTCAATCTTTTTCATGTCAAGGACGCCCAAAATGATATGTATTTGGCCGCGGACCCCCATCTCAAAATATATTGTTCCAGGGACCCCGCAGAAGCAAAGATTTGAGTTACAAATGTTTGCTTAAAATATATTATATTCAAAGGTTCGCACACATTTTCACTATTTTGAATAGCCAAAGTATAAAAGGTTATAGTGGTTAAACTTATTGTGATGCTTAACACATTTTGCTGGGAACCCCCCCAAGGACCCCTGAGGTTTAGACGTACAAAAATATCGTCAAAGAAACCGTTACTTTTCAGTAAATGATAAACAATATCATTAGAGATAATAATTCTCTTACACGTGTAAGAGTGAACCTCTGCACACGTGCATGGACACGCACACACAAGCGTGCGCACACACACCAAATATACATAACCCCCCCCTGACACTTGTTAAGTAATCCAATCTAAAAACACCTCCTTCAGTGGAGTATACTTATTACTGTATATGTTATTATTTACTTATTACTGTATATGTTATTATTTACTTATTACTGTATATGTTATTATTTACTTATTACTGTATATGTTATTATTTACTTATTACTATATATGTTATTATTTACTTATTAATGTATATGTTATTATTTACTTATTACTGTATATGTTATTATTTACTTATTACTGTATATGTTATTATTTACTTATTACTGTATATGTTATTATTTACTTATTACTGTATATGTTATTATTTACTTATTACTGTATATGTTATTATTTACTTATTACTGTATATGTTATTATTTACTTATTACTGTATATGTTATTATTTACTTATTACTGTATATGTTATTATTTACTTATTACTGTATATGTTATTATTTACTTATTACTGTATATGTTATTATTTACTTATTACTGTATATGTTATTATTTACTTATTACTGTATATGTTATTATTTACTTATTACTGTATATGTTATTATTTACTTATTACTGTATATGTTATTATTTACTTATTACTGTATATGTTATTATTTACTTATTACTGTATATGTCCACCTGAGAAGACAGCGGGCTCAGCAAACACCTCTTCACTAAGAGATACTGTCTGTCTGTCTGTCTGTCTGTCTGCCTGTCTGTCTGCCCCGTTAGCTCTGCAGGGACTCCGCCCTGGGCAGCAATGTCCTGCCTGCCCCCTGTCTGTCCCCTCCTAATGACACACACACACACACACACACACACACACACACACACACACACACACACACACACACACACACACACACACACACACACACACACACACACACACACACACACACAGACACACACACACAGATCAATAATTAAGCGTCTTTTTGCAGTGAAGTGCCAGAGAGAGGATGGACAAAACAGAGTGTTGAACACGATCTGACACTGTGTGTGTGTGTGTGTGTGTGTGTGTGTGTGTGTGTGTGTGTGTGTGTGTGTGTGTGTGTGTGTGTGTGTGTGTGTGTGTGTGTGTGTGTGTGGTCAGCGTAGAGGGCAGGTCAGCTGAACACTAAAGTAGGGGTTAATCAAAGTAATCAATCATGTATATCAGTGGTGTAAAAAGTACCCACATTCTTTACTTAAATGTACAGTACCGATGCTGAAAGAAATACTCTGTTACAAGTAAAAGTGCAGAATTCAAAATGTACTTGTGTAAGAGTAAAGAATAGGAGAACTGTTGCGCCTTTCTTTGTCCCTTAGGTGAGGATTAGCTGCAGGTGCGGTGGTCTCGAAAAACATAAAGCTGAACTGGCAAAAGGAGACTCGCTCACTGCATATAGATATAGGAAAAACTCCTATGACGAGACTTAAAGAAAAATGTTTTTCTTTATTTTGTAATGCCCATGTTGTGCTCAGGTGCTCTGTGAATTAAAAAGCAAAACGTTTTCGGTCCTACCAGGACCTTCGTCAGTGCTATAATGATTGGACACAGACAAATACACTGCTTTTCTAGGGTGCTTGATCACCTCAGCTCAGGGTCATCACCATGGCTACCATAGGGTGTGGACTGATCAATTGCAGACAGGAAAAAAACAGGATTACACATTTGTGTTACATTTGAATTCTGAAGTTCACTATATAGATAGTTATGCATCCAGTCCACTCATGTCAGCATTCTCCTGATACACATTTTTACAAAACATTTGTTAAAACAGTCACAATTGTAATATTTAGGGATTTTTTAGAAATAAATTATACAAATTGGTACAAAATACTGTATGCAGGGTACCTATAGGTAGCATTGGAGGGAAAGGTCTTCATTCATGCCACCCGGGTTAACTGATTGCATGTAAAAAATCCATCTGGATTCAGTTTTTAAGAGTTTGGTGTCTAAATCACCACCTCTTCTGGATTTTTAACTTGTTCTATCACTAAGAATGACAGATCTGCTACAGAGTGACCGGCTTCCATGAAGTGTCTGGCAATAGGGGATTTAATATCCTTGCGTCTGATGGCACTCATGTGTTCTATAATGCGTGTGCGGACTAACCCTATATCAGGCTTTTGGTCATCAGGTAGAGGCTCTGAACGGCTACAATATAATGCAGTGACTCCCCAAAATAATCATATTTGAACTACCCCCCCACCCTGACAAGAAGTTGAAGCATTACATTTAGTTTGACTACAAAACTCACGTCCGTGCATGTGTACACAGTCTGTGTCCTTGACAAGCGAGCAGGGGTGCCTGGGTGCAGACAGACAGACAGACAGACAGACAGACAGACAGACAGACAGACAGACAGACAGACACGTCAGGGCGTTTAAAAAGGGCAGCAGGGCTTGTGTGCCCCCCCCCCCCCCCATGGGTTAGCCAAGCAAGCATGGCCTGTCTATTTATACCTGGAGGGTTAGAGGAGAGGAGAGGAGAGTCCAGTTACACATGCATCATGGGGGTATGGGGTGTGTGTGTGTGTGTGGGGGGGGGGGGGGGGTAGGAGGGTAGGAGGGTAGGGGGGTGTGGTGGCTGGGGCGGGCCGCGGGGGGATTGTGCTCAAAGTCAGACAGGCTGACCTCCCTGTCACCTCTGTACGGAGCAGAAATAGAGCTGTGTGTGTGTGTGTGTGTGTGTGTGTGTGTGTGTGTGTGTGTGTGTGTGTGTGTGTGTGCACGCGTGCAAGAGAGAGAGAAAGAGACAGATTGTACATGCATTCATGCGCGCGGGCACGCGCGCGTGTTTACGGCGTGTAAGTACAACACACACACACACACACACACACACACACACACACACACACACACACACACACACACACACACACACACACACACACACACACACACAGACACACACACACACACACACAGACAGACAGACAGACATGTGTGAACTGACCCCAGTGGGTATAGTGAACCCCCCAACCCCTAGCCCCCCCCCCCCCCCCCCTCTCCCCCGAACCCCAGACCCGTTAGTCAGAGCCAGATCCACAGAGACATGGACATGCCAGGTGAAGAGGGGGGGAGGGGGGGGGCTGCTATCAAAGCCCCCCCCCCCATCCTTAGACTTAAAAAAATGACGGTGGTCATTGTAGTGACAGGACACTCAGCGGAGGGGCGGGGGGGCTCAGCTCAACACTGGCAGCTGCTTCTCATCATATACACGCACGCACGCACGCACGCACGCACACACACACACACACACACACACACACACACACACACACACACACACACACACACACACACACACACACACACACACACACACACACACACACACACACACACACACACACGTACACACACGTGTACATTACTATACTTGTAAGGACATCAACATTTTTGGGTCGGCATTGAAAAAATGTCAGATCTTCTACATGTTGAGCTGCTTGTCGATCAATCCTTCGGTTGATGAACTGATGAATTCATACATTTTTACATTGTTGTTGTTTTGTTTTTGGTTTATAATATACTGGCTGTACCTGTATATTATATATATATAGTGTATGATAATACTTCACACTGTGTATGATAATACTTCACACGCTAACAAAGGACGTTGAGAAAATATATTAATTGAGCTTCAGAATCTTCTTCCCCGGCTGGCCCGTTCTGGTGCCCCCGTCGGGCGGCATCTGTCGCCGAGGCTATATTTAGAGGGCTGGGTACACACATACCACATACTGTACTGTACTGTACTGTATATGAGCTTCACATAGTGTACTGTACTGTGCTGTATATGAGCTTCACATAGATAGATACACCACAACATTGGGATCCTCCTGTATTTGTCAAAATACTTCCTAAATGTTAATGAAGTCCATGATCATAACACCAGAGGCAGCTCCACTAATCATGTTCAACCCAGATTTGGCTCAACAAAGGGAATGAACTCGTTCTCATGCTATTCATCAAAAATGTGGAATGCCCTACCAAAAGGAGTAAAGGAGTGTAAAACCATACTCACTTTCAAAACTGCCCTAAAGATACACCTTCAGGAGGCTGCAATTAAAAAATGGCCCCTGTCCAAGTCCTAACCTACCCCCCCCCCCTCTCTCTTTCTTCTTTTGTACATATTTTTCACTCTTCATACCAGTAACCTGTAAACTGATTGTATGACATTCTGTATAGTAGTGTGTACAGTATATCTGTCTGTCTCTTATATGTATAGTAGTGTGTATATCTGTATGTCTCTTATATGTATAGTAGTGTGTATATCTGTCTGTCTCTTATATGTATAGTAGTGTGTATATCTGTCTGTCTCTTATATGTATAGTAGTGTGTATATCTGTCTGTCTCTTATATGTATAGTAGTGTGTATATCTGTCTGTCTCTTATATGTCATCATGATTTGTGTGCATGGAGATCTCATCTTAAACAAGCTCAGTGCTTAATGAGTCTTCCAGTTTAGTAGACCTTGTATTGTGAATGTGTACTTCCATGTACTGTTGTTCTCATGTCTTACTAAATAAAGTACATCAATCAATCAATGAATCAATCAATCAATCAATCAATCAATCAATCAATCACATAGTGTACTGTACTGTGCTGTATATGAGCTTCAGCTGACAGTCTGGACAGTAACATAACCTTGAGGACGCTCTCTACTAAGGCTGCTTTCTTCAGACGTTACTGTATCGTTGCTGTCAGAACCTCATATCTCCTGTATTGTTACTTTTTTGAGTTTTTCTCGTAAATTAACGCCCAGTGGTGCAAAGTAACTAAGTACTGTACTTAACTACAATTTTGAGGCATTTGTACTTTACTTGAGTATTTCCAATTTCCAATACTTTTACTCACTACATCTCAGAGGCAAATATTGTACTTTTACTCCACTACAATTATTTGAAAACTTTAGTTACTAGTTACTTTAAAGGGGCGGCCAGGCCAGGCCAGCAAATGTGTCGATGAAATTAAATTTGTCCCTGAGCAAGACTCTTAACCCCTAATTGCTCACAGGCCCTCATTGGAAACAAGACCGTAAGGACTTTCATGAACGGACCTGTTAAAGGAATTATCCTTATTTAATTATTATTACAAAACATACATTGACCAATTCAGCCCTATATACATTTCGACCATTTGAAAATAGCCGATCTACAAGCTTGTAGATCTGCTATTTTCAAAAGATTTTTAGACATTTGAGAACTTGAAATGGGACATTCTGCATAATGAGTACTTTAAGTACATTTTAAGTACTGTTGGTACTTTAAGGACATTTTAATGCCAATGCCTTTGTACTTTTACTCAAGTAAATTTAGAATTCCTGACTTTTACTTATAACAGAGTATTTCTACATTGCAGTATTGATACTTTTACTTAAGTAAAACATTTGTGTACTTTTTCCACCACTGAGATCTACAAGCTAGAACCGCGGCGCGTGTCTCAAAACTAAACATTAAACAGACATACAAGGTTTCCCCCCCGACAGTGACGACATGGTGCCTTTAGATACAGTGCCTTTAGATACGGTGCCTTTAGATACGGTGCCTTTAGATACGGTGCCTTTAGATACAATGCCTTTAGATACAGTGCCTTTAGATACAATGCCTTTAGATACAATGCCTTTAGATACAGTGCCTTTAGATACAATGCCTTTAGATACAATGCCTTTAGATACAGTGCCTTTAGATACAGTGCCTTTAGATACAGTGCCTTTAGATACAGTGCCTTCAGATACAGTGCCTTTAGATACAGTGCCTTTAGATACAGTGCCTTTAGATACAGTGCCTTTAGATACAGTGCCTTTAGATACAGTGCCTTTAGATACAGAGCCTTTAGATACAGTGCCTTTAGATACAGTGCCTTTAGATACAGTGCCTTTAGATACAGTGCCTTTAGATACAGTGCCTTTAGATACAGTGCCTTCAGATACAGTGCCTTCAGATACAGTGCCTTTAGATACAGTGCCTTTAGATACAGTGCCTTTAGATATAGTGCCTTTAGATACAGTGCCTTTTAAACTAAACATTAAACAGACATACAAGGTTTCCCCCCCGACAGTGACGACATGGTGCCTTTAGCCACGGAGGGTTTGTTGAAAAGCTTCTCTCACAGTGGCAGCTATTAGCTCTATAGTGCCTCTAGTGGCAGCTATTAGCTCTAGTGCCTCTAGCTTCAGGGACAGCTGCCAACATGAATAAGTACCCGCCGTACATAACGTTGGCTGATAAAGACATTAAATGCTCTTTCTTCTCCGTGATTTATGGAGGAGTAATGTGAATTTTTCTGGGGGTGAACATTTGGCAAAAATAGATTGGCTATTTTTGCTACTTTTGTGTGACACTCTAGTACAAAGAAGTAGAGCATTCACTTACAAAAACGTAAGAAGTTGAAATATGGAGAAACGTGCTTTCTGCCCAGCAGCAACTATATAGGGTTGAAGTGGTTAATGCCAATCACGTGTTAAGAACCGGAGGGAACCGGATCCGACATTGAGGAAACCGGAATCGGTTTGGGAACCGTTTTTCAGAACCGGTTTTATCACTGTCAGATGTGGACTGACTTCACGTCTGCTAGAATATGACAATACCGGCTGGTTCTCAAACTCTTTTTAAATGTCAAGGACCACCATAACTCTGAGAGTGTACAAATGGAGCCAAATGGACTCGAGAGGGTCCATTTGGCTCCATTTGTACACTCTCAAGAGTTACAGACCTGTAAAGGGTCCATTTGGAACGCCCTCAAGTAACCCAGTGGGTCCCTGGACCTCACTTTTGAGAAGGAATACGATAACGTGTATTAATGTATGTATGATTGAATTCACACACACAAACAAATAGATTTTCCAAGATGTAGGAAAATCACTAAAGGAAACCGATAAGGAATTGAACCGTTTAGAGGGAATCTGTAAAGGAACCGGAATGTTTAAAACCCTAAAGGATCTCAACCCTATAGTCCTGTGTGTGTGTGTGTGTGTGTGTGTGTGTGTGTGTGTGTGTGTGTGTGTGTGTGTGTGTGTGTGTGTGTGTGTGTGTGTGTGTGTGTGTGTGTGTGTGTGTGGGGCAGTGAGGCAGACAGTGTGTGATATGGCAGCATGTTGTGCAGCCATCTGCTCTATACAGTATCGCCATAAAGCTTGTATCTCCATATCATTTTATTCTTTATGTTTTATGTAAATTACATACACTCCCCCCAACACGTTTTATCGCTAGTGTAGCAGCTAGCAAACATTGCTTTAAGCCTTTAAGACCGGGAACACATCAAGTGTCAGTTTAGATGTCTTTGGCTATTAGAAAATAGCAGATCTACAAGCTCATTGTAGATCTGCTATGTTTTGAAAAATCTTGAAAATTTGTGCAAATCTTTGAATATATATATTTTAAAGCGAATATTTGTAATTCAAATCTTTGCTTCTGGGGGCGGTCCCTGGAACCAAAGAAAGTGTAGATGGGGGTCTGTGGCCAAATACATGTCATTTTGGGGGTCCTTGACATGAAAAAGTTTGAGCACCATTCATATAGAAACATTCAAAAAAAGTGTTCAGAAGACATTTGTAGATGGAATGTGTGTCAGTGTGGATTTATATAAATATCAAACCAATGAAAAGTATTAGAGTTAGAGAGAGAGAGAGAGAGAGAGAGAGAGAGAGAGAGAGAGAGAGAGAGAGAGAGAGAGAGAGAGAGAGAGAGAGAGAGAGAGAGAGAGAGAGACAGTCCGGTGTCAGATGTCTGGTTGGTGGGGGAGTCCACAGACTCTACTGGGTAGAGAGACAGCCATATGCCCCAGAAACAACTGCATGCTTATGTAATAACATTCATAATTCATTCTACCAACACAATATAGAGGCTGCTCTGTGCCATGCGTCTGTCTGTCTGTCTGTCTGTCTGTCTGTCTGTCTGTCCTGTCCTGTCTGTCTGCATACAGACCTGTCTGTCTGTCTGTCTGTCTGTCTGTCCTGTCTGTCTGCATACAGACCTGTCTGTCTGAATGACTGTTCTCAGATAATCCACAGCCTTGTTTTTTAGGCCAACCGGCGTGTCAACATATCTGTTATATCATATCATATCAATATGTTTTGGGGGTCCCCACTGTAGACCCCCCAGTGAGACACTGCTCTAGATGTAATGGTTCTATATCCTCATGGACCCCCCAGTGGGACACTGCTCTAGATGTAATGGTTCTATATCCTCATGGACCCCCCAGTGGGACACTGCTCTAGATGTAATGTTTTGCCATGCCTCCCCGCGGGGGAACCCAAACTGGTGAAGATCACAGATCTACAAGCTCACAACGCGTCACAATGTGACGCGTTGTGAGCTTGTAGATCTGATATTTTCACTACTTCTAAAGTTGTTGTTTTTTATTTAGGGAATTGTGTGTACTTTTGGGGCGGTGTAGCCGCCCCCTATAAGTGAGTTTTGGACACCGACCAAAAAATTTGTATACCCCCTAACCCTTCCATTGTTAATGCAAATCGATACTTTTTTCATATCAGCCAATCACATTACAGCTAGTGTCATCACCACTAACTGTAATGTGATTGGCTGACTTTGCAAATTCAGGACTGTGATTGGCTAGCGAAACACATGACACATGTGCAGCCCTATGAATAGCAGTATGGACTTAAAAAAAGTTATTTATCCTTTTTTTTTTAAAGTGAGTCATGTTGTGATGACCACACACCGCCCACTTCACACTGGGTGTGATTTTTATTTTATTTGTGTATGAAATTCTTTGAATGAAATTAAATAATAAATATATTTTTAAATGTAGGAAAAGTAAAAGAAAAAAGAAAAGGCATATTTACTCACTACCCATAAACATGTTTAAAGCTCTAGAGAACATAGACCCATAAACATGTTTAAAGCTCTAGAGAACATAGACCCATAAACATGTTTAAAGCTCTAGAGAACATAGACCCATAAACATGTTTAAAGCTCTAGAGAACATAGACCCATAAACATGTTTAAAGCTCTAGAGAACATAGACCCATAAACATGTTTAAAGCTCTAAAGAACATAGACCCATAAACATGTATAAAGCTCTAGAGAACATAGACCCATAAACATGTTTAAAGCTCTAGAGAACATAGACCCATAAACATGTTTAAAGCTCTAGAGAACATAGACCCATAAACATGTATAAAGCTCTAGAGAACATAGACCCATAAACATGTATAAAGCTCTTGAGAACATAGACCCATAAACATGTATAAAGCTCTAGAGAACATAGACCCATAAACATGTTTAAAGCTCTAGAGAACATAGACCCATAAACATGTATAAAGCTCTTGAGAACATAGACCCATAAACATGTACAAAGCTCTAGAGAACATAGACCCATAAACATGTTTAAAGCTCTAGAGAACATAGACCCATAAACATGTTTAAAGCTCTAGAGAACATAGACCCATAAACATGTATAAAGCTCTAGAGAACATAGACCCATAAACATGTATAAAGCTCTAGAGAACATAGACCCATAAACATGTATAAAGCTCTAGAGAACATAGACCCATAAACATGTTTAAAGCTCTAGAGAACATAGACCCATAAACATGTTTAAAGCTCTAGAGAACATAGACCCATAAACATGTATAAAGCTCTAGAGAACATAGACCCATAAACATGTTTAAAGCTCTAGAGAACATAGACCCATAAACATGTTTAAAGCTCTAGAGAACATAGAGCCATAAACATGTACAAAGCTCTAGAGAACATAGACCCATAAACATGTTTAAAGCTCTAGAGAACATAGACCCATAAACATGTTTAAAGCTCTAGAGAACATAGACCCATAAACATGTATAAAGCTCTAGAGAACATAGACCCATAAACATGTATAAAGCTCTAGAGAACATAGAGCCATAAACATGTTTAAAGCTCTAGAGAACATAGACCCATAAACATGTTTAAAGCTCTAGAGAACATAGACCCATAAACATGTATAAAGCTCTAGAGAACATAGACCCATAAACATGTATAAAGCTCTAGAGAACATAGAGCCATAAACATGTTTAAAGCTCTAGAGAGCATAGATTTGGTTCCAAGGCGTTCGTACTGTACAGCTAGGCTAGTTAGCATCAATAAAGCCCCATGCGTACCCTCAGCCCTGTACTGCTTTGGTTCTCAAAGTGGGGTCCGGGGTCCTTGGGGAGGTTCCAGGGGGTCCCCAGCAAAACGAGTTAATATAGCATGACAATCATTTTAACCAATTTATCCATTTATATGATGGCCATTCAAAAATAGCAGATATACAAGCTCACAGAAAATGTTTGGAAAATGTTCACTTTTTTTGTATAGCACCTGACGAAACTCTGGGCGAAACGCGTCGTGCTAATAAAATACTTCATGCAGTAAGTTGTCCATCTCTGTAGTGGAGTGTGCAGTCCCTTCGCTTTTTTACAATTTATATACCTGCTGACTAGACTTGCACCTACAACTGGGTTTGTGAATGTGCAGGAGACTGTCCCCTTTTTTTATTCATATATATATATATATATATATATATATATATATATATATATATATATATATATATATGTGTGTGTGTGTATATATATATATTTTTGATGGGGGCCCGAGGCCAAATACAATGACCGCGAGTACAATTGGGGGGTCCTAGACATGAAAAAAGTTTGAGGACCACTGCTGTACTGCATTCCTCAGTAATGTGTGGATAAATATCATGTATTTTGTACCAGAGCCACAACATCACCCAGTGGATGGTTTTGGCGGTGAATGAATAAAATGTGATTCTTCTTCTAAGATGAAGCCTTACCCACATTACAACAACAACAAAAAGGGAGCGGGACTATAATGACAGCCTGCTAGCTTGGGGTCAGTGGATAGTTAGATCTATAGGGCATATGCCCGTGTAATCCAATGCCTGGCACACATGCACTGTTAAACACACACACACACACACACACGCACACGCACACGCACACGCACAGGGGTGGTGCTTGGGGAGGGTAACCGATGCCACATTTTTGTGTCTGATGCCGATCCCGATTCCGAGGTCTATTAGACCAGGGGTCTTCAACAGGAGGTCCGGGACCCCTAGGGGGTCCTCAGTGTTACCACAGAGGGGGCACCAAATCTTCGTGTGATAAGATTGTTTTTTTTACATTAACCACTTGATCCCTATTCTGAGGAGAACTCAAGCCAAAAATAGCCGATCTACAAGCTGCAAGGCCTTGTGAGCTTGTTGATCGGCTATTTTCGGTAAAGGGGTATGAAAGAGCAGACCGAGTGTGAAACAGAGTGAAAGGTGAAGTATTGAGTTTTTAAGTGGTTAAAAGTCCATGAAGCTATGAAATCTATGAAAAAGTAGAATCTGCAACATACTTTTATACAACATGTAGTGGTTCATGCTTCATCTCCTTGGCCTGAAAAACGTTGAAGACCCCTGCCATAGACCACCTATGATTTACCCATGTTTTGACCCATATTTAGTGCTAAATATTCAGGTGGGCAAAGCAGGAGCTTGTTGCTTTTTGGTGCATTGTAAGTTGTGTTACTTTGGGGTCCCCAGGCTAATACCCGTGTGTGTGTGTGTGTGTGTGTGTGTGTGTGTGTGTGTGTGTGTGTGTGTGTGTGTGTGTGTGTGTGTGTGTGTGTGTGTGTGTGTGTGTGTGTGTGTGTGTGTGTGTGTGTGTGTGTGTGTGCGTGCGTGTGTGTTACTATACTTGTGAGAATTTGTGAAATTCACGGGAAACTCATCTGCTGTGTTTGGGAATAAGTGTGCAAGATTAGCCATGATTAGTACAATGTAAGGAGTAAGACCCTTTTCCTGGTCCTCACAAAATATATATTTATTTTATTTAGGCTTGATTTATAAGTATGCTGTTGCACACCGTAAAGTAGCTGATCTACAAGTTCACAACACGTCGTAGCACGATGCGTTGTGAGCTTGTGGATCGGCTGTTTTGGATGTGTGACACCAGCACACAATTAAAGTCAGAGGTCGGGGTTACAAATAGCAAAAAATTGAATCACACCCAGTGTGAAGTGGGCGGTGTGGTCATCACAGTGATCATCACAGTGGTCATCACAGTGGTCATCACAGTGATCATCACAGTGGTCATCACAGTGGTCATCACAGTGATCATCACAGGGGTCATCACAGTGGTCATCACAGTGATGGAAGCTCACTTAAAAAAAAAGTTTATTTTTTTTACATTTTTATCCCATGATTTTGTAACCCTCTTTTTAACACCCAGCGCCAATTGTCTATGTAATCCTGGGCACTACCTTCCCTCTGCCAACCTATGGAGGCCAGGGCCGAGCTCATGCCTCCTTCAATGCATGAGAGCCAACTGACCAGCTGACCAGGAATGCACAGTCTTATGGGGGGAGGGAGAGGTTTCTGTTTAAACTGTTACTGACTGACTGACTGCTGACTGTGAGGTTCAATTCATAAAGGTCTCACAGGCAATTGTATTACCTGTGTAGGCCCTATAAAGAGAAGAATGCATTCGTCATCTGTTTTGAATAAGGGATGTCATGTTTTGCAATTAATTAAGTTTACCTAGTGTAGAAGCCATTTCACTGTTTTTTTTTGTTTATTATTATTATCATTATTGTAGTTGTTATTATTTAGAATGTTTAGTTTTAATTAGTTGATTGATAGATTGGTATAGATTGATGGGCACTAAGGGCACGCCTCTAGGGCATATCAGTAGGCTAGTGATTGTGAGACAGGATGCACCTGAAGGACAAATGGTTTTTACCAGCACACAGCACACACAGCAGCACAATGTCATGGCAAAGAGATGTTTGATGTTTTGATCTTTGGAGAAGTAAAGCAACACAAAAACGACAACTCAAACCTGTGGACAATGTGTTATTTCCTGCGTAGAGCCACCACATAGGTGCATCATCAGTGGGTTTTGATGAGCAGTTTGAAGCCAACAAAATAGCCATTACACAAGTAAAAACCCATGTCCTAAGGAAGATTGGACAAAAGGACAAAAGGACTCAAAAAGGAACGATTGGAACTTGGAAGCGCATCAAAGGAGATCGCTTTACATTGTAACAAGATCAAAGGAGATTGCGGTATGTAACGAGGCACGACTAAAGCTGTACAGGAAAACGGCATTAACTATTGGAGTTATTTATTTTTTCGTGTTTGTCACTGCTGCTGGACTTTTATTGGTGACACGTTTTTTGCATTGCTGTCCATTATTATTATTCAAGTTTTGTCACTGTCGGACTTTTATCTGTGACATGCCTGTTGTTTTGCCACTGCCATTTTATTTTTGATCTGTCGCTTTCTGCACTGTACCCTGTGAGCTGTGCTGCACTTTAGTTGTGTGGTAAAAGCAAGTCAAAATGTCAGACATCATGAAAACAGTGGGCGATGGAGCCATACAACGTGAAAAAAGGAATCCAACATTTACAGAGAAAGGATTGGCTTTGCATATCGAAAACTGTCAGAAAATAAGAAAATTAAAAAGCAAACAGGCTGGCCAGTGCATTGAAAAACTGAAAGTACTAATGAGTTCTAATGAAAATGTCAATGAAGTACAATCTGAGCTGGAAATCATGAAAGAGTGCTTGGATGAAATGAGTGATAAACATGATGAATTGTTCAGGTTTCCTCTGCCTGAGGAGGAGGTTGCCAAACAAACGAAATGGTTTGAAACAAAAAAGACACTGTATTGTGGTTTTAAAGAAGATATAAAAAAGTGGCTTTTTGAGGCTGGTCAACCAGCACAACCCCCTGCTAGCCTAAATGTGGCAGAAAATGAGGAAATAAGACCTGAGGACAGTATTTCTAATGTCGCAAGCCGGACTAAGTCCCGCACCAAGTCTCAAACCTCACGTACTTCAACAACAAGCTCTGCACTTGTCAAAGCTCAATCTGAGAAGGCAGCTCTAATGGAGCGCGCTGTCGCTTTAAGGAAACTACATGAGCTGGAGGCACAGGAGGAGCAATTGAGGAGACAAGGGGAACAATTGAAAAGACAAAAGGAACAGTTAGCACTGGACACAGAGTTGGCAGCTTTCAATGCTAAAATCAATGTTTTGGAGGACAATGTATCAAGGAGCGGCTCAAGAGCATCAAATGGAATGCAATCTTATTTGGAAAAACATGCTCAAAGTACAAACCAGCTCAATCCCAATGCAGCTGTTTATAATCCTGCAACAGTGAACTATAACATGACAGGAATTGAACCACTAGCACCATCTCAGGTTGTTCGTCCAAAAGAAAGGACAAATACACAAATGACAAATTCACAAAAGGTTGATGCCCAGACTCAAGGAACAATTCAAATCAATGACACACAACTGTTGCACAGGGTTCCTATACAAAGACACTCGGCAGAGCCAGTGTCAGGCCAAGTTTCTCAAACACCTGTGTTGTATGATGGCAAACAGAATGACATTGTCAATATTATGCAAAAACAAAATGAAATAACATCTTTATTAGTTCAACAGAATCGGTCATCTGCTCTTCCAGTGAGACACATTCCTGTGTTTGATGGAGATCCCCTTCAATATTATGCTTTTATGCGAGCATTTGAAAATGGTGTTGAGTTGAAAACTAACAACTTTGGAGATTGTTTGCATTTCCTTGAACAATACACCAGGGATCAACCAAAGGAAATAGTGCACAGCTGCCAACATCTGCCTCCTCAACAGGGATATGAAAGAGCAAAAAATCTGCTAAAGGAGCACTTTGGAAATGAACAAAAAATCACTGCCGCATATATGGAAAAAGCATTGAGTTGGGCACCTATTAAAGGTGATGACATTAAGGCATTGCATGCATTTTCCCTCTTTTTACGTGGGTGCTGTAATGCAACAGAGCAAATCATGCATATGAAAGAATTGGATATGCCATGTAACATGAGGAACATTGTTTTAAAATTGCCATATAAGTTTCGGGAGAAATGGAGAAACACTGCCTGTGACCTGCAAGACAGACGGGGTCAAAGGGCAATGTTTAAGGATCTGGTTCAATTCATAGAAAAACAGGTCCGAATAGCTTCAGATCCATTGTTTGGCAACATTCAGGACACCCCACTCGCTTCCTCAAATAAAAGTGCAGCTCCCACTCCAAGTCAGATAAAGGGTCTGAAGGGCCACAAAGGAAGCAGTTTTGCCACAAATGTTGCTGTGGTGGAGAAGAAAGTACACTCCTCCCCTCCCCCTACTTACCAAGGTTGTTTGTATTGCAAAAGGAGCAATCACTTGGACAAGTGCTACCAGTTCAAAGGAAAATTACACCGGGAAAAGATCAACTTCATTAAGGAGAAGAGGATCTGTTTTGGCTGCCTAAAGGAGGGCCACATTAGCAAAAACTGTGAAAATCGTTTAAGTTGCAATGTGTGTAACCAAAAGCACCCAGAAATTCTCCATATTGAACATCAGGATAGAAGAAAATCCTCGGAACAAGTGGAGCCATCCAATGAACCAGCAGTAAGCAACGCAGCTGCTGCACCTCAAACATCATGTGGCCATATTGGGGCCGGTTGTGAGGACGATTGTACTTTTGCGATTGTGCCAGTCCAGGTGAAGTCCAAAAAAGGTGATAAAATCTTACAAACTTATGCTTTTTTGGATCCTGGTAGTTCTGGTACTTTCTGCACAGATGGCCTGGCCCAAAGATTGAATGTCAGGAAACAAAGAACTAACATTATGTTGCGAACCATGGGACAGTTAAAGACCATTTCTACCCATATAGTGTCTGGATTGGAGGTGTCTGCCCTTGACATTAATGATTTTGTGGACTTGCCGGACGTTTTCACCCATGACAGCATGCCGGTATCTGAGGGAAACATTCCCAGGCAAGAGGACATTGATCAATGGCCATATTTGGGTAATATCAAATTACACCAAATTGACTCTCAAATTGAGCTCCTCATTGGAACTAACGCCCCAAAAGTTATAGAGCCTTGGGAAGTCATAAATAGCCAGGGAAATGGCCCCTATGCGATAAGGACCAAAGTGGGATGGGTTCTCAATGGTCCACTTCGAGGTGACAGTAGGAGCAAGACAGGCTGCTCCACTATTTCCACAAATCGAATCTCTATTGTACACCTGGAGGAAATGATCATTCAACAGTATAATCATGACTTCAGTGAGAAGACTTCAGAAGAACAAACTGAAATGTCAAGAGAGGATGTTAAGTTCATGAACATTGTGAGCAGCTCTTCTGTGTTGAAAGACTGTCATTATTCCTTTGACCTACCTTTCAGGAATGAAAATCCCATATTGCCAAACAACCGCTGCATAGCAGAGCAGCGTCTTGTGAGCTTGAAAAGAAAGTTTGGAAAAAATTAGATGTTTCATGAGGAATACACATCCTTTCTGAGTGATGTAATTGATTAAGGCTATGCTGAAATGGTGCCAGAGGATCAATTGAATCGAAATGATGGTAAAGTGTGGTATATTCCGCATCATGGAGTTTATCAGCCAAAGAAAGGAAAACTAAGAGTCGTGTTTGACTGTGGAGCTGTGTACAAGGGGACATCACTCAACTGCCAACTTCTACAAGGTCCAGATCTCACAAATTCCCTCATTGGAGTCCTTATTAGATTTAGGCAGAAACCCATTGCAGTGATGGCTGATATACAGGCCATGTTCCACCAGGTCCAAGTCACAGAAAAGGATATTGACTTTCTTCGCTTTCTGTGGTGGCCTCAAGGTGACATTAAGCACCCTCTGGTTGAATATCGGATGAAGGTACATCTGTTTGGAGCAGTGTCATCCCCAAGCTGTGCAAATTATGCTCTGAGAAAGACTGCAGATGACAATCAAGCTCTGTTTTCTACAGAAGTAGTCAGTACCATCAACCACAATTTCTATGTAGATGACTGTCTTAAGTCTATGCCATCTGAGGAGGAGGCAACACAGCTGGTTAAGGATCTAACTGCTCTTTGCCGCAAAGGAGGCTTTAATCTCTCTAAATGGATAAGCAACAGCCGATCAGTTTTATTATCAATCCCACAAGAAAGCAGAGCAAAGGAAATCAAGGCGCTGGATTTGGATAAGGACTGTCTCCCATTGGAGAGGGCACTTGGATTGCAGTGGTGTGTTGAGACTGACAGGTTCCAGTTTATGACCATCATGAAAGAACAACCACAGACAAGAAGAGGCATCTTATCAGTGGTCAGCTCACTTTATGATCCCTTGGGATTTCTTTCACCCTACACTTTGTCAGCCAAGATGATTCTTCAAGAGCTTTGCAAAAGACAGTGTGCGTGGGATGAAGACATTCCTCAGTTCTTCTCTAAGCAGTGGTCAGAATGGCTAAACGGCCTTGAAAAGGTGGCAGAGTTAAAGGTGGATCGCTGCTTTGAACCCAGAAACTTTGGCAAGCCCAGTAGTGCACAGCTGCACCACTTTTCTGATGCCAGTCAAGATGGCTACGGTACTGTGTCTTATCTGAGGATGGAGAATGATGACAGAAGGGTGCATGTTGCATTCCTCTTGGGTAAAACCAGAGTTGCACCTTTGAAACAGACCACAATTGTGAGGATGGAGCTCACAGCTGCTGTTCTAGCAGTAAGGGTTGATGGGATGCTGCGAAAAGAGTTGCAGCTGGAGTTGGAAAAATCAGTTTTTTGGACGGACAGTACAACAGTACTTAAGTACATCAGCAACGAAACCAAGAGGTTCCATACCTTTGTTGCGAATAGAACAGCAGTCATAAGGGAAGCTACCAATGTTGAACAGTGGAGATATATTGGCACAAAGGATAATCCAGCTGATGACGTTACACGTGGGATGAAAGCCACTGACTTTTTGACAAGCAAAAGGTGGATCAATGGACCTGGCTTTCTCTCTGGGCCAGAAGGGGAATGGCCTAAGTCTGACTTGGAATTCCATGGAATTGCTGCTGAAGATCCAGAGGTCAAAAGGGACCTGACAGTCAATTGCATTGCTACAAACACAGAGAATCATACCAACTGTTTGATCAACTACTTTTCGACTTGGTCAAAACTGAAGACTGCTGTAGCCTGGTTTCTGAGAATCAAGCAGTGTCTCATGTTGCTGCGACAGACAAGAAAGGAAATCCATGCTGCAGTCTGCGTCAATGAAATGGATCTGGAAAAACAAAAGATTGAAGTAACAAAAAGAATGCACAACTTCAAAACCACAATCAAAAGTCACAGTTTGCATCCTGAAGACCATGCCGAGGCAGAAAAGGCAATTATTTGTTTTGTACAAAGTCAAAAGTTCAAAGATGAAATTGCCATATTGTCAGCTGGTGCTGTAAGTGTCAAGAAGGACAGTCAGCTGTATAAACTGGATCCAGTATTGGAAAATGGAATCCTGAGAGTTGGTGGTCGCTTGTGTAGATCATCCATGCCAGAAGAAACTAAACACCCTGTTATCTTATCTAAGGATCTTTATGTTTCATCACTCATTCTTCGACACATTCATCAACAGCTGGGACATGGAGGAAGAAATCACATGCTCTGCCATCTGCGGAAAAAATATTGGATCACCAATGCTAATTCTGCAACAAGGAAAATCATTTCAGAATGTGTCATATGCAAACGTCAAAGAGGAAAGATCGGTGAGCAAAAAATGGCAGATTTGCCAAAGGAGAGAGTTTTGCCCGACAAAGCACCCTTTACCAATGTGGGGGTAGACTACTTTGGTCCCATTGACATAAAAAGAGGAAGAAGTCTTATTAAAAGATATGGAGTGATTTTCACCTGCTTCACTAGCAGGGCTGTACATCTCGAAGTGGCATACAGTCTGGATACAAGTTCATGTATCAATGCCATAAGAAGATTCATCTGCAGAAGGGGTCAAGTGTCGAGCATAAGATCCGACAATGGTACTAATTTTGTTGGAGCCAATAGAGAACTAAGAGAGTCCCTGGCTGCCTTAAACAATGAAAAAATCCAAGGTGCTCTACTGCAAGATGGAGTGACATGGCATTTCAATACTCCAGCAGCTTCCCATCAGGGAGGCGTGTGGGAACGCCTTATACGCATGGTGAGAAATGTGCTAAATTCTATTCTACATCAACAGACACTGGATGATGAAGGTTTGCAAACCGTCCTCTGTGAGGTAGAAGCAATCTTGAACAGTCGACCCATCACAACAGTTTCAGATGAGCCAAATGATCTGGAAGCTCTAACACCAAACCACATCCTTCTGTTAAAAGGAAAGCCAGCTTTGCCCCCTGGACTGTTTGATCGAGGAGATCTGTATGCCAGAAGGAGGTGGAAACAGGTTCAATATATTGCTGACCTTTTTTGGAAGCGGTGGGTCTCTGAATATCTGCCCTTGATGCAAGAGAGACAAAAATGGTTAAAGGCAAAAAGATGCCTCACTCCTGGAGACATTGTCCTCGTTGCAGATGCTACTGCTCCCAGAGGCTCATGGATAATGGGCAGAGTTTTGGAGGCTAAACCAGATGCCAAAGGCCTAGTGCGCACTGCACGCCTTCAGACGAAAACCAGTATACTGGAAAGACCTGTCAACAAGCTCTGTTTGCTCTTGGAGGCAACAGGCTAGACTGTGAAAGAGAACTTTTTCAACATCTTTCTCTTTCTTTCTTTCTTTTTTGCAGTAACAACAAAGAAGACTCAGTCAAGCGTAAATACTACACACATACCACATACCAGTGAAAAATATTTTCTTGTTTATGGCTTCTTTAGAAATGTATTTTTGTAATTGTGTTCATATTTTGCACAATTAGGGGCCGGAGTGTAGAAGCCATTTCACTGTTTTTTTTTGTTTATTATTATTATCATTATTGTAGTTGTTATTATTTAGAATGTTTAGTTTTAATTAGTTGATTGATAGATTGGTATAGATTGATGGGCACTAAGGGCACGCCTCTAGGGCATATCAGTAGGCTAGTGATTGTGAGACAGGATGCACCTGAAGGACAAATGGTTTTTACCAGCACACAGCACACACAGCAGCACAATGTCATGGCAAAGAGATGTTTGATGTTTTGATCTTTGGAGAAGTAAAGCAACACAAAAACGACAACTCAAACCTGTGGACAATGTGTTATTTCCTGCGTAGAGCCACCACATAGGTGCATCATCAGTGGGTTTTGATGAGCAGTTTGAAGCCAACAAAATAGCCATTACACCTAGACTAAAGGTAAAACCATTTCTTAATTCCATTTAAGGATGTGTTTTCACTATAATTTATAATTATAAGTTATAGGCCATGACGGAGGCGCGCCGACTCAGCAGACCTTGAGGCTGAGGAGACGCGCCCGAGCGCCTCCAGGCGCGAGTGCCCGCGTCGACCAGCCGATGCTGGGTGAGGCAGACTTATTTTTTAAAGCTTTGTGCTTTCTATTAGACTGTGCAGGGCAGAGGCGTCTAATCTCTGAGTCAGGATAACCGCATACCCTCGACTGACTGACTGACTGCACACAAACAAGCAGCCTGACATCCTCATAGCCTGGCAGCCATGTAACCTCACATGTAACCTCACATGTAACCTCACATGTAATGTGAGGTTACATGTGAAGAAAAAAAAAGACTGTATATTCCTGTCCTGTCACTGTGCTTGGTCCCATGGGGAGTACTGTACCTTTCCTCTGCCCATTTCCACTAATCCCATCCTATTTTGTTTGATCTAATCTAATGAATGCATTTATACACTCAGCTCTCTCTCCATTTTAATATTGTTGCTGTCGGGCAGAAACCTCTTATCTCCATATTTTAACTTTTTGTTTTTTCTTAAATTAAAACCCTACTTGATCATTCTACAAGATCACAGCCGACGTTCAACTCTCACTGCATATGGGGAGAGAGAGAGAGAGAGAGAGAGAGAGAGAGAGAGAGAGAGTTAGAGACAAAGAACCAAATAACAAAGGAGAACAAGAGAGGATGGGAAACTGACAAAGGCAGGGCAACCAAGAAAGAGAGACAGACAGACAGACAGACTGACCGACCCACTGTATGCATGACCCACTGTATGCATGCATGCATACAGTGGAGGCTCGGACTCGAGTCGCACACACACCGACTTCAGACTCGCCTCGGACACGCCCCTCAAAGACTTCAGACTCGACTCGGACACGCCCCTCAAATAATCATTGCCAAAACAATAAGATGTCATTGATAATGTAACAATAATGTATTAATGTAAAAAAAAAACATTATAGTGATACAAGGTATGGGAACTTAAAGTAATACTACATTATAGTGATACAAGGTATGGGAACTTAAAGTAATACTACATTAGCTCCATTTATCCAAGCAGGAACACAATTGGTTGATTAACATGTTCTTAAAACGCTTTCCTGGTTTTCAAGTGGGCCCTGATCCAAGAAACAAAGGTTGGCAAGTGCTGGTCAAAAGGCAGTGGTTCTGAAAGTGGGGTCCGGGGACCCCCAGGGATCCTTGAGGGGGTTCCAGGGGGTCCCCAGCAAAAATTGCTAATGTAGTTTTTAACCACTTCATCCATTTCTGTGGCCAAATACATATAAATGGTAAATGGTGCATTTATATAGCGCTTTTATCCAAAGCGCTTTACATAGATTGTGCATTACATTAACCCATTCACACACACATTCACACACACATTCACACACACATTCACACACACATTCACACACCGATGGAGGAGGAAACCATGCAAGGCACCAACCTGCTCATCGGGAGCAATTAGGGGTTCAGAGTCTTGCTCAAGGACACTTCCACACTAACTCTGGGGGAGCCTCCCAGCACGGGATCGAACTGGGAACACACAACCATGTACACACACACACACACACACACACACACACACACACACACACACACACACACACACACACACACACACACACACACACACACACACACACACACACACACACACACACACACACACACACACACACACACACACACACACGCACACACAGGGTATGTGCATGACAACTTTGGCATGTAGCAACATTATGGGGAAAGTGACAGGATCGTAAAGTGTGTAGGTGAAGTAACACTGGCACACACACTGTACACACACTGTACTTGTGAGTGTGAGTGCAACAACTGCTGTCTGTGTGTGTGTGTGTGTGTGTGTGTGTGTGTGTGTGTGTGTGTGTGTGTGTGTGTGTGTGTGTGTGTGTGTGTGTGTGTGTGTGAAATGGGGCGAATAGGATGGCAGAGGTGGTTCAGTTGTCATTAGTCAGAGAGAGAGAGAAAGGCCAGTCACTGCTGAGAGAGACAGACAGACAGTGGTGGAAGAAAGTACCCATACAACAATATAAAAATACTCTGTTACAAGTACTAGGCCTGTGTTCAAAATGTTACTTGAGTAAAAGTATAAAAGTATTGGGATCAAAATGTACTTAAAGTACCAAAAGTAAAAGTACTAAACTGTTTGAACATAGCAGGTCTACAAGTTCACAAGGCGTCGCATTGCGTTACTTTACACCACTGTAGACAGAGAGACAGACAGAGAGACAGACAGACAGACAGACAGACAGACAGACAGACAGACAGACAGACAGACAGACAGACAGAGAGAGAGACAGAGAGACAGACAGACAGACAGACAGACAGACAGACAGACAGACAGACAGACAGACAGACAGACAGACAGACAGACAGACAGACATAAAAGGCTGTCCTTTTTCGCACCGAGGAGGACAGCTAGCAATTACAAAGGACTCTCTCCGCTCCGCACGGTGTTTGTTAAGGGTGATAATTCTGTACCGGGACGCTAATTACGGCGGTGGGACAGGGTCCTCACTGTAGAGAGGAGGGACAGGGTCCTCACTGTAGAGAGGAGGGACAGGGTCCTCACTGTAGAGAGGAGGGACAGGGCCCTCACTGTAGAGAGGAGGGACAGGGCCCTCACTGTAGAGAGGAGGGACAGGGTCCTCACTGTAGAGAGGAGGGACAGGGCCCTCACTGTAGAGAGGAGGGACAGGGCCCTCACTGTAGAGAGGAGGGACAGGGTCCTCACTGTAGAGAGGAGGGACAGGGCCCTCGGGGCCCTCGCTGTAGAGAGGAGGGACAGGGCCCTCGGGGCCCTCGCTGTAGAGAGGAGGGACAGGGTCCTCACTGTAGAGAGGAGGGACAGGGTCCTCACTGTAGAGAGGAGGGACAGGGTCCTCACTGTAGAGAGGAGGGACAGGGTCCTCACTGTAGAGAGGAGGGACAGGGCCCTCGGGGCCCTCGCTGTAGAGAGGAGGGACAGGGCCCTCGGGGCCCTCGCTGTAGAGAGGAGGGACAGGGTCCTCACTGTAGAGAGGAGGGACAGGACCCTCGGGGCCCTCACTGTAGAGAGGAGGGACAGGGCCCTCGGGGCCCTCGCTGTAGAGAGGAGGGACAGGGCCCTCACTGTAGAGAGGAGGGACAGGGCCCTCGGGGCCCTCGCTGTAGAGAGGAGGGACAGGGCCCTCGGGGTCCTCGCTGTAGAGAGGAGGGACAGGGCCCTCGGGGCCCTCGCTGTAGAGAGGAGGGACAGGGCCCTCGGGGCCCTCGCTGTAGAGAGGAGGGACAGGGCCCTCGGGGCCCTCGCTGTAGAGAGGAGGGACAGGGCCCTCGGGGCCCTCGCTGTAGAGAGGAGGGACAGGGTCCTCACTGTAGAGAGGAGGGACAGGGCCCTCGGGGCCCTCGCTGTAGAGAGGAGGGACAGGGCCCTCGGGGCCCTCGCTGTAGAGAGGAGGGACAGGGCCCTCGGGGCCCTCGCTGTAGAGAGGAGGGACAGGGCCCTCGGGGCCCTCGCTGTAGAGAGGAGGGACAGGGCCCTCGGAGCCCTCGCTGTAGAGAGGAGGGACAGGGCCCTCGGGGCCCTCGCTGTAGAGAGGAGGGACAGGGCCCTCGGGGCCCTCGCTGTAGAGAGCCCTGCTGCTGCCTTTGCCTCGACAAGAGATTGTTTCTAACGGTTGTAATTACAGAGCACCGCCTTGGCCCGCCGCCAGCACATGTTTATGAGTCCATGAGTAACCCAACCCCTCCAAACCCATGAGGCTGTGTGCACTCACTGCACTCTGCTGTGTGTGTGTGTGTGTGTGTGTGTGTGTGTGTGTGTGTGTGTGTGTGTGTGTGTGTGTGTGTGTGTGTGTATTACTTGTGAGGAGGACCAAATGTCTCAGTACAGTCCAGTAGAATATAAGAATTAGACGTTGTAAGGACTGTTTTTCCTCACAAGAAAAATGGTTGTTTTATGGTTAAAAAAAAATAAAAAATAATATATAATATATAATATGTAACATTTAACATATAATATATAATATATATATATATATTACATATAATATATAATATATATATATATATATATTATATGTAATATATAATACGTTTACAATAAGGAAAATATTCACGTTAGTGTTAGGATGAGACATTTAGAGGTTAGAGGTTAGAGGTTAGAGGTTAGAGGTTAGGTTTGGTTACGTGCCAGTGTCATGCAGCGAAAAAAAGTAGCTGATCTACAAGCTCAGAACCAGTCTCAGCACAACGCGCTGTGAGCTTGTAAATCTGCTATTTTTCGGCTCTAGGGTTACTGTTAAAAATGCCCAAAAATGTGAATGCCCTCACAAGTATAGTGTGTGTGTGTGTGTGTGTGTGTGTGTGTGTGTGTGTGTGTGTGTGTGTGTGTGTGTGTGTGTGTGTGTGTGTGTGTGTGTGTGTGTGTGTGTGTGTGTGTGTGTGTGTGTGCAAAAGAACAAGGACTACTAGGCTATAGGCTATACTGTACATGGTTGTTGTCGGGCAGAAACCTTGTATCTCCATAGTTACACTTTTTGTTTATTTTTATTTCTTGGTAGAGACTGCTTAACCGGACCGCTGAAAGCAGGCGTCAAAAATATCAATAAGACATTTTAATTCAAATCAAAAGTAGCAGAAAGCGACACAAACAAGCTTGTAGATCTGCTACTTTTGATGTTTTTGTGCGACGCTGTAGTATGATCAAGCAGGGCATTCATTTACAAAAAAAAAACACAAAAAGTTACAATATGGAGATAAGAGGTTTATGGCCGACAGCGAGTCAGCAACGACTTTATAGACGAGCTGTCAAAAACTAGTCTCTGTGTATCTCCTGCCTGCCTCCCCTATGGCAATATTAATCAGCTTAAAGAATTAATATCACTTATACAACCTTTAACACAAAAGGTGGCCCTCAGCCACCCTCAGTTTGCTGGATGAATTGCATGTGACGTTCCCCAGCTGATAAAAAATGGGAGGAAGAGAAAAAAAACCTCTTCATGCACTGGTCAACAACGTGGTAATAATGAACTAATGGCTACATGTAGCCATTAGTATGAGGGGCTTAGAGAGGGGACAGTCACAACAAGGACAGGCAAGACGGGTCAGAGGTGTGTGCGTGCGTGCGTGCGTGCGTGCGTGCGTGCGTGCGTGTGTGTGTGTGTTATATTGTGAGGGTCAAACATGTATGCTGCCCTACAAACCCAAAGTGCAGTAATTTTGCAGCAAATGATTAAAAAAAGGCTATTTCAATGGGCCAATCGGTTAAGTGATATATCTGTTCATGAGGCAATTGTTTATACCTTTGTTTTTCAACACTACATCTCTTTACTCTGCTACAATTATTTGATCATTTAGTTACAAGTTACTTACTTTAGATTGTTATTACCAAACATATGAACAATTACCAATTAATTACCAATTAATTACCAACTGAAAATATCCCCAGCAAAATAGGCAAAATAGGCTCTAGCATCACAATCATGTTGACCACTTTATCCATTTATATGTAGGCTATTCTAAAATAGCAGATGTACAAGCTCACAGCGCGTCACTTTATGCTTTTAAACATAAGCCCTCTCTTCTGGGGGTCCCTGGCACACAATATTTACAGATGGGGGTCCGTGGCCAAAATACAAACCCTGGTATAGTGGGAGTGGCCAGCACACCAGAACGCTGGCAGAATAGAGTGTTTTCTGTCAAACTATCAATTAAACCTCAACAACACAGGCCTGTTTGTAATGAATGAGTCACACAGGTGACAAGAGTTCAAAGAAACAGTGTTTTTACACACACACACACGCACGCACGCACGCACGCACGCACGCACGCACGCACGCACGCACGCACACACACACACACACACACACACACACACACACACACACACACACACACACACACACACACACACACACACACACACACACACACACACACACACACACACACACTGTGTCACAACAATCAGTCTCTTCTGTTTCAATATAATTTTACTAGACAAAAAGGAAAATAGACAGTCCACCACGAGTATGACATGACAGAGGGCCCAACATAACAATACAATACAAACAAAAACACAGAAGAGAAAAGCTAATCCTAAAAGACTTCATACCAAATACATTATATAATAATCATCACATTATTGCTGCCAACACCCTCTCTACCATGTAGAGCTCTACCATTTGTGTCCATCAGCTGCCTCCCAATTAATGACAACTAACTGACATCCTCCATCACTCCAATACACAAGACATTGTGCCACTCATCCCCTATATATGGTGCCAAGGGCAGCCATGCGTCTACACATTGGGACAAGGTACCCCGTAGAACATATGAGAGTCTCTCCAAGGGCATTAGCCGTAGCACTTTTTCAAACCATAGTAAGACACTTGGAGGACTGTCATCCATACATTTATTGAGAATGGACAACCGAGCAGCATAGAGCAAAGCTCGTACTAGATGTCCATTTCCTTTTGTTGCTATGATATTTGTGTCTGCCCCTAGAACATAATGGAGTGGATTTAAGTTAAGACAATCAGTCTCTTGACAGTCACAAGTGGACGCGTTTCCATTTCAACAAGTGCCGACCCGCTCTCACCACACCTGGGGCAGCTCTGTGGACCACAGAGTGTTATATAACTTAAGTAGGTATAACAAAAAAAATGTAAATACTCCTTTTACGACAGTTTCACTTTTAAACCTTTAGTTAGTTGCTTTGCAGATTTAGATTATGAATAAAAAACAATACATTTACCCAATAAAACCCTTGGTTTTATACTTTTTGGAAATAGCTGACCTACAAGCTATTTAAAAAAAAATAGTACTTGGCACTTTACGCATATTCTGTATTTTTACTCAAGCAACATGTTTGATACAGGACTTATACTTCTAGCAGAGTATTTCTACATTGTACGCACGCACACGCACACACACACACACACACACACACACACACACACACACACACACACACACACACACACACACACACGGTCGGTTGCTGGTAACACAATAGGAGCCAGATCCAGCGTGTATAAGAAATGCCAACTCATCATATCGGCCTACTATGTAAACTTCTATTCAATGTGCTCCACATTATTCAATGTAATGTCAAGCTTATTGTTCTAACATTTCTTGATAAAGTATTATTATATATATACTCAAGTTGCAAACGCCTGAAAATGCATTTTTGGAGCAAAAAAAAAAACATGGCAGCTTCTTGCTACAACCCGAGTCAAGCTTCAATTCCACAATAAATGTCTTGCATCGCTGGCAGCCCCCCCTCACCCCCCCTCACCGCACTCACAGCCCCCCTCACCCCCCCTCACCGCACTCACAGCCCCCCTCACCCCCCCTCACCGCACTCACAGCAATTATATTATCCTCGCTACAATCAATCATCAATTTGGATATGACAGGAACAACATATTTTCATATGAAAATATGAAAATATAAGAAATAGTCCCTCTCCATTTCCAATCAAAAGCCCCTCCCTGAAACACAAGAGTGTTGTTGTGGGTAAACCCACACGTTCCATCAAAAATAAATAATACAATATGTTTTACTAAATATATACGTAAATATACATATAAATATACAAAGTGACTTACAGTACCACGTAAATATCAGAAACCTCTTATCTCCATATTTACACTTTTTAGGGTTTTCTTGGTAAATTAATGCTCTACTTTATCATACTACTGTTTCACACAAAAGTAACAAAAAATAGCAGATCTACAAGCTTGTAGATCTGCTATTTTTGCCTCTGACGGTTCAGTTTAACCCTTTACCTCTGACGGTTCTCAGTGCAAACCAATGACGAGCCACACATAAAGATGTGTCTCTGAAGTATTTAGCGTTCAGATGCATTTAGAGAATTTATAAATAACACAGTGCTCCAGATAATATATATAATAACACATATATATATATATAATAATATATAAAAAAAACACGGTGCTCCAGACAATATATATAATAACACATATATATATAATAATATATAAAATAACACAGTGCTCCAGACAGCCTGCGATCAAAGCCTGTTTTCATTCATAATTAATATTTAAACAAAAAATTAAAAAAATCACATCTTTATACCAGGCTGATCAATGTGACCACAGTACAGTACAGTACAGTACAGTACAGTACAGTACAGTACAGTACAGTACAGTACTATATGTAAGTATAACAACAGGTAAAGATTGTTTTTCTTCTCATAATGAATGACTAAAATAGTCGATGCCAAGTTGAGAAATTGTCTAAAAATGAAATGACAGAATGTTAAAAGAAAACAACAACAACAACCACCCAGTAAACAAAGTGTGTTGGTGGTTGGATCACACTGGTTGTGGTGGATGGATGGATGGATGGATGGATGGATGGATGCGTGACTCATTTCCACTGAGAAATATACCACATGACTGCACACACACACACACACACACACACACACACACACACACACACACACACACACACACACACACACACACACACACACACACACACACACACACACACACACACACACACACACACACACACACACACACACACACACACACACACACACGTCTATTTAAATGGTTATCTGACATGTTTAGCTGTTGAGGTTACATTTTAGAAATTAATCCCATTGCGTGAAATCAAATACATATTATAATAAACAGAACTCCAGAGGTACACACACACACACACACACACACACACACACACACACACACACACACACACACACACACACACACACACACACACACACACACACACACACACACACACACACACACAGTGTAAATGCAGTGGTGCAAATGCACACATTGCCCCCCAGGCTGGCAATGCCCTCCTTTCTGATCTGAACGTAAAGTTTGTTTAAATGCTTCACAGGCTGAAGAAATAAAGCTACTTTATGTGTGAAATGTTCTATTCAAGCATGACGCATTATGCTCTATTTTAAAGGGATATTCATTTAAAACGTTGTATTTAAGCCGAGTTAACGCGATGTGACGAAAACCAAATAATCATAATTTGTATAATTAAAAATGTACTGTGTGTAATAGAAAAGCAATTGACATTGAACAAAAGCAGAATACAAATACACAAGCTAAATTGCACACACACACACACACACACACACACACACACACACACACACACACACACACACACACACACACACACACACACACACACACACACACACACACACACACACACACACACACGCACGCACGCACGCACACACACACACACACACACACACACACACACACACTTCAAGAGCCAATAAATATTATTATTACTGGAAGTTATATAATTTATAATTTGCCATAATGTTGCAAAGCATTCTAAAAAACTACTCAATGAAGACAGAAAAGCCTGTAAAAATAAATTTTCTAATCGAGGCTATTGCTTTCACAATCTTCTATAATTTGTAACACACCAACTATAATTAGGCATTTGCAAAATATATAATAATTATTGCATAAAATAAAATATCACCTTTGAATCACTTTAAAATAACACTTGTAATTGTAATTGTGCACACCTATAATAATAATAATTCCCAGCTAAATCTGTTCCATAATGCACAAACACTTATAGCAACTATAAAAGGATCTTATTCTCAGCACTGAAATATATTATTTCAGCCACAGAAACAGACGCAACTTTTTAGTTCAATTTCAAGGTCACATGCAGACCAGCTTCAAGTTCAAGTTCAAGTTGAAGTGTGGGAACTTCATGTTCTGTTCAGAGAGGAATTTAGTAAAGCTCCTCGTTTGTTGTCTGTTTAACAGCTTACAACCTGTCCCTATGTCTGTCATTATTATATTATATTATATTATATTATATTATATTATATTATATTATATTATATTATATATATATTATATTATATTATAGTCAGTCATTATAGGCAGCAGAAGGGGGAAATAAATCAATACAATAAGGAGAAAAAAGATTCTATAATTGTTTTTATTTTAATTTTTGAAAATAGCAGATCTGCAAGCTTATGAAAGTATATAAAATACATATGTATATAAAAAAACACTGTTTGGGTTCCAGGGTCAAGTGTATTCAGTCTAATGATAATGATTTATATAAAAAAAAAAGTATACTATTCTAATTATATATATATATATATATATATATATATTAGAATAGTATATTATGTATATATATATATATATATATATATATATATATATATATATATATATATATATATATATATATATATATATATATACATACATATATATATATATATATATATATATATATATATATATATATATATATATATATATATATATATACATATATATATACATATATATATATATATATATTTTTATATATATATATATATATACATACATATATATATATATAAACTAAATAAGACTCGTGCACATCTTTGTAAGACCTCGACTGGAGGTGCAGGTCAGTGCAAGAAAAGTATACAACTAAAAGGAAAAAACCTTCAAAAGAAGGGACCGCACAACTCCAGGACTGATTTTGCTTTCTTTATTTGCACAACGCGTTTCGCTTGTTTGCTTCTTCAGGTGCTGATATATATATATATATATATATATATATATATATATATATATATATATATATATATATATATATATATATATATATATATATATATATATATATATATATATATATATATATACATACAATAGGCATATATAGTTAATGCTCTTAAGATTATTTATGACATCTTGTATAGTACCCTAATATAGTTTGTTTGCTTATGTATGGTTGTGTGCATGTGTGCGTGTGTGTGTGTGTGTGTGTGTGTGTGTGTGTGTGTGTGTGTGTGTGTGTGTGTGTGTGTGTGTGTGTGTGTGTGTGTGTGTGCGTGCGTGCGTGCCATGATTATTTCCTCATTACCTTCTTAATCACCATACCTGTGTGTATCCACCCTGAGTTTTCATTTAAATGAAAACTCACATTTCTCACATTTTAAAAGAACTCTCAGGATGTTGCTGTTCAGGGTCTGTATACTGTAGCACAGGGTCTGTATACTGTAGCACAGGGTCTGTATACTGTAGCACAGGGTCTGTATACTGTAGCACAGGGTCTGTATACTGTAGCACAGGGTCTGTATACTGTAGCACAGGGTCTGTATACTGTAGCACAGGGTCTGTATACTGTAGCACTGGGTCTGTATACTGTAGCACAGGGTCTGTATACTGTAGCACAGGGTCTGTATACTGTAGCACTGGGTCTGTATACTGTAGCACAGGGTCTGTATACTGTAGCACTGGGTCTGTATACTGTAGCACAGGGTCTGTATACTGTAGCACAGGGTCTGTATACTGTAGCACAGGGTCTGTATACTGTAGCACAGGGTCTGTATACTGTAGCACAGGGTCTGTATACTGTAGCACAGGGTCTGTATACTGTAGCACAGGGTCTGTATACTGTAGCACAGGGTCTGTATACTGTAGCACAGGGTCTGTATACTGTAGCACTGGGTCTGTATACTGTAGCACAGGGTCTGTATACTGTAGCACAGGGTCTGTATACTGTAGCACAGGGTCTGTATACTGTAGCACAGGGTCTGTATACTGTAGCACAGGGTCTGTATACTGTAGCACTGGGGCAGGTATAGTTTTACAGAGAGGGAGAGAGAATAGTGCACACAGCCATCTGCCTCTCAACAGGCTCCCTACCCCACGCCTGGACCACTGCCATCCCCGCCAAAAAGACCTGAGGGGTGGGGGGGACCGATCTACCCTGCCCTGCCCTGCCCTGCTCTGCTCTGCCAACCAGCCACACTCACCACCAGCACTCTGCTAGTAAAAACGTCTCACCACCACCATATTATTATTATTATTATTATTATTATTACCACCAGTGATTCTCAAACATGTTGACATGAAATTGGACCCCCATCTGAAATGTATTTCATAGGGTTAGGGTTAGGGTTAGCCCTAACCCTAACAAGTCTTCCAATTTTTTCCAAAATAAATAGCAGATCTACAAGCTCACAAGCTGGAAAATAGCAGCTCTAAAAGCTCACAATGCGTTGCATTGCGACACATTGTGAGCTTGTAGAGCTGCTATTTTCAAATAGCCTGAGTATACATTTGGGTTAAAATTGGATGCACTGATTTTGATGCAATATTAAAAAAAATGCTGTGGACCCCCTTGGAAGGAGGACCCCTTAGTGGTCTCCGGACCCCAACTTTTTTGAGAACCACTGATCAATAGCATCGTCAATAGACGCCTTGAAAAACGATCAGAATGGTTTCGATAAAAAATAATAGTGATCACCAAGATACACATTATTATAGTGATCACCAAGATACACAGGCAAGCCAGGCTCAAAGTCTGTGAGTCATCCTATTCCAGTCAAAATGAGAGCATTTTGAACCAAAATGGTACGAAAAGAAAGCAGTATAATTTATTAATAATAAAACGCATTTACGACATAGTACTAGGCTACTTTAAATGGTAAATATAAAGCCTGGGGGCGACTGGAAACGGTTCAGATCAAAGTGTCATTTCGTAAAATTCCAAGGTAGAGACAATAATTCCAGATAATGCAGATTCTTCAAAACGACAAAGCAATGACATTGAGGGGATTATGCTAGATCAAATTGGTTTGTTTTTCAATTAAAATAAATAAATACTTTGGAGTGAGAATGACTACACATCGTTTATTCAAAATGTATTTTATAGCTTATACAGCTCATTCGGTGTAGGGCCATAATTATACAATAAAACCACGGCTATGTTAACTTTAATATAATTAAAATGTTACACGGTGCAAGTCTATAACATGCAAAGAGAACTGGCGTCAAAGTCACTAATGCAGTCACACATGTACACATATAAATGTACATAGATAAATACTGCTGGGAGTTATTTGTCAAATAATATAATACAAATAATAATTCCTGTTCAATATTGACAGTCGAGCCTTTTAAAATAAAGTGGTGAAAAGCGATCAGCACAGCTTTACACATTCTAAAAGCAAAACCACATCACTGCCTTCACAACTCTGCTCCAACTTGTTCACTGACCAACTTGTTCACCAACTTGTTCACTGACGACCACAAAGTCCCACACTACCCTGTTCACTGACGACCACAAAGTCCCACACTACCCTGTTCACTGACGACCACAAAGTCCCACACTACCCTGTTCCCTGACGACCACAAAGTCCCACACTACCCTGTTCACTGACGACAACAAAGTCCCACACTACCCTGTTCACTGACGACCACAAAGTCCCACACTACCCTGTTCACTGACGACCACAAAGTCCCACACTACTCTGTTCCCTGACGACCACAAAGTCCCACACTACCCTGTTCACTGACGACAACAAAGTCCCACACTACCCTGGCTATTATCATCAAAGTGCCATTAATGGATTTGGAGACGTGTTTTTTTTTGTAGCAGCACCAGCACTGAATTAACTGTACATTTGGTTGGGTGGGGGTGGGGAAAGTTATGGAGATGCATTGTCAAAGTTGGCTGAAAAGTGCATTGATTTACACCCAGCAGCTCTCTGATCCACTGTAAACTACTGCCTCTATATGAAACACAACTGTGCCGTTGCCGCTTCTTACTTTTTCTTTTGAATTCATAGATTATGTTTTGCACGTTACGGTAAAATTAAACTTCTACAGTACTTTATGAACGAAGGTACAAAAGCTCATTTTCCTGCAGCGCCTTCTAAACGTGTAAACTTTCAAATTCAGCACACTAATAAACATGCAAATGAGCAGTACAGGCCCACTGATATTAAACCCAGACAGTACTTACCCCTGTTCCATCCAGACACTGTGAACGTCTTGAATCCAGCAGGGCTGAAGTTAGGGGGGCATCTTGTCTCTTGTTTTCTCCACAGGACCCCCACATCTCTGTTGATGAGAGCACAGACCCATAAGCTCCAGTGTGGCGGTGGTGGCGATCGCAAGACCCAAGCGATTTCCCTCGGACCGCGTTGCCCCCCCCCCCCTTCCAAACCTCCCCAAACCCATGCACCACCCACTACAGCCCTATAGCCTCGGCCCACACAGCTCCTGTCCCCCAGGCTGAGCCTCTACCACGGGGCTCAGGGCTACACAGCTGCACCTCCTGGCTTGGCAGCGGCTGAACCCTCCCGGGTTGGCGGCGTCCGGGCCTGACGGGGCCCCGGGGCCCCGGGCATCCCAACAATAGGAGGCCATGAGGCTGTGTCTGCAAGGCTCCGCACTAAGCCTGTCTGCTTAGTTAACAAGGCTTTGAATGAGGAATGTTAGCAAACAGACAAACAGCATGTCTGATGCATGCAAATAGCACACAACCATTCCAGTCACAGTCCTTGGCTGGGCACATGAATTATTCAGCAGTCTGAACGCCCCCCCCACCCCCCAGACTCACACACCATTTCCCCCCTCCCTCTTCCCCCAAATGAAATGCCTTCACTAGACACAAGTGTAGTAAAGTGTTCAAACCTCAGCTTTGCAACCGACAGTCTTTGGCCTCAGAGATGGCTGTAATACTTCCTCACAGTGGCATCAAACATTCATGGGAGAACGAGCATGCAAACGGATGCGTGCGCGCCTTCGCACGGCCACTTCTGACATTTC
>NC_139943.1:398249-408249 GCF_963454915.1 Gymnoscopelus microlampas
TGTAGTCGAGTAATATTTGTCCAGGAGTATCTATACTTTGACTCAAGTACTGGAGTTGAGTACTTTGTCCACCAAATAAATGATGCAAAGTAAGCAACACACACTTTGGACACTGATTTAAAAAATAATAGTAAAGTTTGTATGCAAGCTAACTTAACCATAGCTATATATATAGAAACTGCAGGCATATACAGTAATGCAATATAATCAAACATTTGTATTTATTGTTTTGGTACAAAGAACCAATTGTGGCAAAATGGCTAGTTGGCTTTTAATATGAAATGTACAATATTAGTTGTGTGTATCAACCATTATTTATGGAGTGTTTCTTCACAAAACAATTTTCTTACATTCTGCCATTTGATAATTTGTCCCAAGGTCAAGTTTGCCATGTTTGTGAAATAATACAGTAACCTTCACAGGTCAAACTTTATCTAAACAGGTATGCAAATCATTTGTACACTGTACATTCGATGAGAGTAATACTTGTAATTTACATTAAATAGTTGTAATTAATTCTGGGCTAGGGAAATAAATATTACAAAACAAATAAGCTTGATTTTATAGATATTTAACATTTTGGATTCATTGTTTGGTTTGAAAACTGAAAATACATTAAAAATGACTGTTCTTTACAGTTGAATTATAACCTCCCTTGTGTGTAATTTAAAAACCACAATATGTAATATATCTAATTCACACTATATCTCATCAATGATTAAATATAAAAAATGTAATATGAATTTAAATTGTATTTAAATTGTATTTATGGACTTGAAAAGTAGCCATGAGATTAACATTTAATTACGGTTCTACGAGATGGACAGCTACATGCTCTATGAATACATATTAGGTCAAAGGATGATCATTTGTTTTGATGAATTATGTTTTACAATTGTAATACATTCCATTTGTTTTGGATAAAATAATTAATAATCACCTGTTGTGAAAAATGTACATCTTTACACAGACAATTTGAGTAAATTATTCAGATTTTTTTGCTCTGAGGTCAAAATAAAAAGACATTCTGAAAGTAACAAAGTAATCAATGATGAATATAGTTTTTTTTTCAGTAGAGTAGAACATCAAATGTGTATTTGTTTTAAGAGCGCCATTTGATTGATTTATATGTGCATTATGGAATGCTGTATAAGCAGATTGTGGTGATGATAATAACTGTGTGTTGCCAAACAATGTTTCATAATCTGACACTTTTGGTCGTGCATTTCAGTGCATTTTTTCCCCATGTTTGTACCAGCTAGAATTATGTTATTAGAATAACGCCCTACAGTACATTTAAATCCAGCTTTTAGCAATGTGCTCCTCTGAACTCAACCTGCAAAATGATATATATCTGACTGCCTGTACGATTCGTTGCCTTCATACTTAATATCCTGAAATATGACAATAAATCGTCATTCATTCTTTTAACCCATATCGAGTCATTTCAAAGTTATATTTCAAAAGAAAATAGCAGCAGTTTATGAAGAGGCTTTAATACAGCGCTAGAAGAACAAAGTAACTATTCTACATTCTGTTGGGTTTTCACTCACCTTGCTGTTTCCAAACAGGACTCTGGAATGAGAGGCAGAGAGAGAGAGAAGGAGAGAATGAACGAGGGAGAGAGGGAAAGAGGGAGAGAGAGAGGGACAAGAGGGAGGGAGGAGGGAGAGTCTCTCCAGGGAAAGTGCAGTTATAAAATCTGGATCCTATTCGATATCTCTGCACAGAATGGACAACCTCTCCACAGTGGGACGCGCCCTAACCGTTACTAACGACCGCTTCTGTCAGCCCCGTCACACTGTCAAAATGCTCAGTGTTCATTTACCCTCTGAGAGGGTCAAACAAGGGCTCCCAAATGGGTTCTATTTTTATACATTTTATACACTCTGAGTTACATTCTTGCTTTGTATTTTCCAGGACCGGGACGGATGAACAGACGGACGGACGCCGTCCGGACAGACAGACAGACAGACAGATAGACAGACAGGCGTCTGTCTGTCTGTCTGTCTGTCTGTCTGTCTGTCTGTCTGTCTGACAGAGTATGCAGCTCTCTCTCAAACTAGAGCAACAAGATCCCTGTCAGTCTGGAATAGATCCCTGTCAGTCTGGAATAGATCCCTGTCAGTCTGGAATAGATCCCTGTCAGTCTGGAATAGATCCCTGTCAGTCTGGAATAGATCCCTGTCAGTCTGGAATAGATCTAGATAGAAGGCTGATCACCAGTTGAAAAATACACCTGGGTTTTGTTTTAGAACAGTGGTTCTCAAAGTGGGGTCCGTGGAGCACCAGGGGGTCCACGAGGGGTCAAATGTGTTAATAGCATCAAAGAGAGATACGATGCCCGGTGAGACAAATCCTGTGTGTGGTCACATGACAAACACATTTCAAATGGCAGCCAAATACATATTCATTTAAGGATCCTTCATGAAAGAAGTTTGCTTGAACAGGTAAAGTCAGGTATAAGTGATTATAATTAATGATCATAAATAAGGTATAAGTAATAATTCCCCTCATTATCTCGGCTACATTCAAATGGTCATTATTTAGGATTTTGAAGGTAAGCAAAAAATTGAGACTTCTTCTTCCACCACAGCAGCTTGCTCTGAACACCTGGCATGTAGAGCGCCATCTAGCTGCCACCTGCCTCCTCACGCACGCACGCACACGCACGCACGCACGCACGCACGCACGCACACACACACACACACACACACACACACACACACACACACACACACACACACACACACACACACACACACACACACACACACACACACACACACACACACACACACACACACACACACACACACACACCCGTCGATTGAAAAAAAAAACAGTGGTGGTGGAAGAAGTACTCAGATATTTTACTTAAGTAGAAGTACCACATTATAAAAAATACTCTGTTACAAGTAAAAGGCCTGTGTTCAAAATGTTACTTGAGTGAAAGTACAAGTACAGTATTGGCTTCAAAACATACTTAAAGTACCAAAAGTAAAAGTACTAAAATGTTTGAAAATAGCAGATCTAGAAGCTCACAACGGGTCGCGATGCGCCACGTTGTGAGCTTGTAGATCGGCTATGTGTGTGTGTGTGTGTGTGTGTGTATACACACACACACACACACACACACACACACACACACACACACACACACACACACACACACACACATATATATATACTGTATATAACCAAATTTTCAACCTTATATCTTCATATAATTGCTCCTCACTTAGCCTATGGTCATTATAACATGAAACCATGTCTGTCTACCTCACTCTGTGTCTGTGTTCAGAAACCTGCCTACCAGTGACATCATCGGTTGGCCAAGTTTGGTCATAGGCTCTATGCACAGCAGCCATATTGGAAAGAAATTGGGCCTCTTCACAGGTGTTACCAATGATACTAATTAAGGCTCTGTTCCATTTAATGTAGCACAGTGGACCCCCATAACTCTGAGAGTGTACAAATGGAACCAAATGGACCCTTAACTCTCAGAGTTACACACCCGCAAGGGGCATTTGGGACCCCCCTCAAGGAACCATGAGGGTCCCTAGACCACACTTTGGGACCCACTGGTGTAGTGAGTCAACATGCAAAATATCAGCACCCTGACTCTTGACCAGAATGGAACAGAGCCTCCATTAGTATCATTGGCAATGGTAACACCTGTTAAACATAAGTAAAACAAATTTCATTATCTTCGGCAATAAAAAGATTAACATTCCAATCCATTTAACCATAAATGATATTGAATTAGAGCAAGTAAACCATACAAAATTCCTAGGAATAATTATTGATAACAAACTTACTTGGAAGCCACATATAGACATCTTAAAAAGAAAAATATCCAAAACAATAGCAATTTTATACAAAATGAAAGGAATCATTAACAAAAAATCACTTCAGACACTATACTGCTCCTTACTATTACCATATTTAACATACTGTGTGGAAGTGTGGGGAAATACTTATAAAACAATAATTCAACCTCTATTTATGTTACAAAAAAAAGCTATAAGAATAGTTAATATGTCTGATTACTATGCTCCAACTAATCCACTATTCATAGAAAGCCGCACACTGAAATTGAAAGATCTAGTCAACCTCAACTCCCTGCAATAATGTACAAGGCACACAACCAACTACTTCCAAGCTGCATGCAAGAGCTGTTCAAGCCTAGAGAAAGCAGATATGAACTCAGGGGAACTGCCATATTCAAAAAAACAAAAGCAAGGACCAACACCAAAGAGAGATGCATATCGGTCATAGGGGTAGATCTGTGGAACTCATTGGGAAACGAAATCAAAATGTCCAACTCAATAAAAACATTCAAGAAATTATATACATGCATACATTATATACATACACATGCCGAGAGGTGAATCTTATCCTTTCCGTTCCAGTAAGGGCCGGCCACGACCTTACTCTCTCTCTCTTTCTCTCTTGTGTGTGTGTGTGTGTGTGTGTGTGTGTGTGTGTGTGTGTGTGTGTGTGTGTGTGTGTGTGTGTGTGTGTGTGTGTGTGTGTGTGTGTGTGTGCGACAGCACCAAGAGAAGAGACTTGCAGGGCTTTCCAAAATCCACACTGTGTTTTTGGCCGTTCAGCAGCAGCAGCAGCAGCAGCAGCAGCAGCAGCAGCAGCAGCAGCAGCAGCAGCAGCAAGGCATCGCAGGGCCGTGTGTCTTTCAAAGGAATCGCTGAGGAAAGCTGTTTTAGGCCCTGACAATGTCTATGGATATCCACACAGTATAAAATAATGTCTATGGATATCCACACAGTATAAAATAAAGTGTCGGTTACGGTATGTCTAGTTTGTCCACCTGTGGATATTTATAACACACTATATTTCTAATAGTCAATAACAATGTCAATGTGTCTCCTGTTCATTCCAGATAATAAGGTCCGCCCAAATCGCGCCCAAATAAGCCCAAAATCGCTTATACAAAAGGCAGACCTGGCAACGCAGGTTACGCCAATCATGTGCAAGAGATCTACAAGCTATGGGGCAGAGACGCTATGTGCCATACAATACAACCTATCTTAGCAACAACGGCAGCGCTAACTCTCATTGGTCGTGTCATGCTGAGGGCAGTTTGCAAACAGCAGCATGGATTACTTGCTCTCACAACTCACAGTCAGACGCAGCAACAGCAGGGCTCTGTGATAGTTGTGCGAGCTGAGCTGGACAGCACAATAAATCACCCTGTCATTCATATTGTCAAGACTTTTAGGTCACTGCAGCCTGCTACTAATGTCACGAATGTTTATGTCCACTACTGTGATAGCGTTCGTTGTATTTGAATGATCAGTGCCCAGGGGTGTTTAACATGGGTGCAATACGTTAGTCCGACAAACCATTCCTCCGACAGCGCATGCCTCCGACGTTTACTATACTAACACTATACCAAACCCGAACCCTAACCCTAACCGCACGCGGATGCCACATAGTCGGAGAAATGGGATGTCGGATTTACGTATGCCTCCCGTTTAACATGAGCCGTTAGCATGCGGCTAACGCTAACAGACTTTTCACCATCCATTGTAGATGGTGTATTTTGTGAGCTTGTGTGTCTTGTGGAGAACTATGTGTTGCTCCACAGTAACTCCAGTAACTAACGTTACTTGCGTTGCACGGGGCTGGTCCGCCCCGTGCAACGCACGTTTAGGCAGCATTATGGGTAATGTAGTCATTTCAGACAATTTCGCTCCTATTTAGGGGAGAGTCAGTGACAGCTGGATAAACGAGGTAAAATGTGTCAAATGGAGTCTGTACGGCTGTCGGTAAATGAACACATGACGTCGGTGGGAGAGGAGATATTGTGTGTTTGGGACAAACAGCAGCGTGGTGCTGAGGTTTGTTGTGCGAAGCCTAATGTCAGAGTGTTTGTGTTGGAGCGCCTCAGTGCAACCTCTTCCAGAGAGAGATAGAGACACTAGAAACTCTGCTGGAGAAACAAAAGACACTGCTGGACATTGACTTTCATAAGGACATCGATCTACACACTGCAGGTATGTCTGTTACACACATAACAGCATTGTGATTGTAGCCGTTGTTTACATTCATCCTGGAGCTAACAAGGACACAGCCATGAGGGAATTACACCAGGCTATCAGTGCACAAGAAAATCGTCACCCGGACTGCGCAGCCATCTGCCTAGGCGACTTTAACAGGACAGACCTAAAAAAGGTATTTCCCAAATTCCACCAGCACGTCACCTGCAGTACCCGTGGTGACAATATTCTTGACCACTGCTACACGCCCTTCAAGGATGGATACAAAGCCCTCCGCCGCCCACCGCTAGGAAGCTCTGACCACCACGCCATCCAGCTGCTACCTGCCTACAAACAGAGGCTAAAAAGGGAGCCGGTCGTTGAGAAGGAAATCCGAATCTGGTCCGAGGACACAGACGCTATGCTACAATCCTGTTTCTACCAGACTGACTGGGGGATGTTTAAGAACGCCGCTGGGAATAACATCAACGAACTCTCAGACTCAGTCACTGGCTTTATCAGTAAGTGCATAGACGACATAGTCCCAAAAAAGACAGTTCGGATCTATCCCAATCAGAAACCATGGATGAACAGCGAAGTACGTGTACACATGCACGCACGGGATGCCGGTTTCAAATCTGGCGACGTGGAAACGCGTAACACGACGCGCGCGGCCCTAAACAGCGCCATCAGGAAAGCGAAAAAGGCCTACACTGAAAAGATGCAAGACCAACTCAGCAATGGCAACATCAGGAGCACGTGGCAGGCGGTACACACCTTGACAGACTGCAAAACAAGAACCAGAAGCGAGGTGAACCCGCCTGCCTCCCTCCCCAACGAACTGAACACTTTCTATGGCCGGTTTGAGATCAGCTCCAACCGCGGCAGCCAAGCGGGGGCATCAGCAACACCAGCAGAGGAGAACCCTCTAATCATCTCGGAGAGAGAAGTGCGTACAGCCTTTGCACGGGTCAACATCCACAAGGCAGCCGGACCTGATGGAATCCCAGGCCGGGTCCTTAAGGCATGTGCAGACCAGCTGGCGGGTGTCTTCGCTGACATCTTTAACCTCTCCCTCTCCCAGGCTGTGGTCCCTGCAGGGTTCAAAATGTCAACCATTGTGCCCATTCCCAAAAAGGCCAGAGTGACATGCCTGAATGACTGGAGACCTGTCGCTCTCACCCCGATCGTCAGCAAGTGCTTCGAGAAACTGGTGAGGGAATACATCAGCTCCACGCTACCTGCCTCGCTGGATCCGTGGCAGTATGCATACCGCAAAAACAGATCCACCGACGACGCTATTGCCATGGCTCTCCACACCGTCCTCTCGCACATGGACAACAAGCTGCTGAAGGACAAATATGTACGTATGCTGTTCGTGGACTACAGCTCAGCATTCAACACCATTGTCCCAGCAATACTTGACAAAAAGCTCAGAGACCTAGGGCTACACCCAAGCATGTGCGACTGGATACAGGACTTCCTGTCCAACCGACATCAGGTGGTGAGAATGGGCAGCATCACATCTGACCCCCTGACCCTCAACACCGGAGCACCCCAGGGATGCGTGCTGAGCCCTCTCCTCTACTCCCTGTACACGTATGACTGCATAGCCACACATGTCTCCAACACCATCATAAAGTACGCGGACGACACGACAGTGATAGGCCGAATCGTAAACAACGACGAGTATGACTACAGAGACGAGATCAACTCACTGGCGCTCTGGTGCCGGGAGAACAACCTCGCTCTCAACGTCGACAAGACCAAAGAACTGATCGTGGACTTCAGGAGGCCGCGGAGAGACCATGCGCCCATCCTCATCGACGGTGCTGCAGTGGAAAGGGTCAGCGAGTTCAAGTTCCTCGGAGTACACATCGAGGAGGACCTTAAGTGGGAGACGCACACCACACACGTGAAGAAAAAGGCTCAGCAGAGACTGTACTGGCTCCGCCGCCTGAATAAGCTTGGAGTAGGACAGCGCATCCTCAAGCTGTACTACAACAGTTCGGTTGAAGGCGTCCTAACAGGCTGCATCACGGCCTGGTACGGGAACTGCACTGCCCGAGAGAAGATCAACCTACAGCGAGTAGTGCGATCGGCAGAGCGGATAATGGGAAGCGACCTCCCAGCGCTTCAGGATCTGTACAAGAAGCGGTGCGTGGTCAAAGCCAAGCGCATCATCAAGGACAAGTACCACCCTAGTCACAGACTGTTCAGAACCCTACAACGACCGCGACCGGGCAAGGGGACCTATCGCAGTATCAAGAGTTCCACCACCAGGTTCTGGAATAGTTTTAACCCGGCTGCTGTCAGAATGCTGAATGAAGCATGAGCCCCTTTCCAGCAGCCTGACAATAGGCGGTACTGCCCAGCTGGCTGCAGACTTTTCTGGCTCTTCCTGAACACACCTGTGGATTATTATACCAGGAAATGACTTGGACTTATGAGGAATCATACCAGCGGAAAAAAAACCCTTTAAGTGTACAGTTTGTGACAAAAGCTTTAGTCAATGCTAATCTTAAGAAACACATGTTGATACACACAGGAGAAAGGGCTTTAATTGTACTCTTTGTGGCAAAAGCTTTAGTCAATGCTAAAGATTACTTTTTGTTGCTCTCCTTCATGGAGCTACTTGCGGATTATACCAGGGTCAGTCCACCTTAGGTGAACACGCACTGACCCTCTGCACCTTAATCCCCATGTATAACGCACAATCTTTTTTTTATTTATTTTTTTATTACTGCGCTCTTTTCTCTCTAAGCACCTTAGCGTCTATAAGTATATCATGCACAGTATACATACATTGCTGCTATGCTCAGGCACCTTAGTTTGTCTCTTATCTCAGGTACTTTGTAAATATGTAGATAACTTGTTTTTGGCCTTCTATTGTTCTCTGTTGATCTCCTTCCCACTTAACCCCCTACCCCTCTTCTTTTTCTCTCTCCCCACTCTTCTTTCTACGGAATTTAACGTTGCGATGGGAGTGTTGTACAAAAACGAATTTCACCCACTTTTTTACCTTGTAAACCTGTGATGTGACAATAAACCTGATTCTGATTCTGATTCTGAACATCAAACTACACACTGCAGGTATGTCTGTTACACACACAACATCAAACTACACACTACAGGTATGACGCAGCGTTTGCATTCCAGCCAGCACGCCAACGTAGTTCACATATGGTTTCACGGCGGCAATGTCAGCGGGATCCACTTGAGTCCCAACTGGGATATAAGTGTGTTCTACCTCTACCTCCGAGCTGATGTTCCTCCCGGGGAAGGGCTGTCCGCACCGAGACGTGGCCGTCACCATTGAGAACGCTGTGGTGACGTCAACTCGGACTGCGAAGAATCTGGGTGTGACCCTGGACGATCAACCGTCGTTCTCGGCAAACATTGCATCAGTGACGCGGTCCTGCAGATTCCTCCTCTACGACATCAGGAGGATTCACCCCCCCCTTCCTCAGGGAGGTGGGCCCTAGCCTCCATCTCCAGGCTTTGATTTTCCTTCGCGTTTTGCTCAAAAATAAGACGCTGGACCAGGCTGTCGACATTCCTGGCATAGGAGTAACCAACCAGAGAGCAGTGGGCGTCGCTCCAAATGTTGTGACGTCAGGGCTCTCAATACTGCACATTGGGGGAGGAGGAGGGGCGCAGGGCGGGCGCACAGATCGGTGAACCAATGGGAGCCCACGGATGTTTTCTCTGGAGATTTTGAATCCGCCCCTCTATGCCAGATATCAGACGCGCTAGAGGGTCTTTACTGACCGAGCCACGGCCCCCCACTGGCCCTCGTGACGCTACGCCACTGATATGCGCTACGTGGGTGTGGGCGCTAGAGGTGAGACCCGCGCAGCGGGCCCAACTTCTAGTTTCTACAATTGATACAAACCTGTATAAACAAGAAGCTGAAGGGTTCAATTTAAGGTCTGATAATAATGGACCATGAATTTTCTACAGCATACGGCAGGGGGGTGGGGGGGCCCACGCAACCT
>NC_139943.1:409449-416949 GCF_963454915.1 Gymnoscopelus microlampas
CAGACAGTCATGTGTGTGTGTGTGTGTGGTGTGTGTGTGTGTGTGTGTGTGTGTGTGTGTGTGGTGTGTGTGTGTGTGTGTGGCGCTCATGACAAAAGGCTCTTTTATGTGAAAGCGTATGTAGATAGAGGGAGGGAGGGGGGGCAGATAGAGGAGGGGGGGGGGGGCAGATAGAGGAGGGGGGGGCAGATAGAGGAGGGAGGGGGGGCAGATAGAGGAGGCTCCTTTGTGAGGCAGATGGAGATCCCATGCCTGGGTCTGGGGGTCTGGGGGGGGGGGGGGGGGGGGGGGGGGGGGTAAAAGTATCAATACTGCCATGCAGAAGTACTCAATGTGTGAATCGCAACACGTTGTGAGTTTGTACATCGGCTACTTTCATTTCAATTCAAAGGGCTTTATTGGCATGAGAAAACATACGTTTACATTGCCAAAGCAAAAAGCACAATACAACAATACAGCAATACAATCAAAACAAAAAATGTACATTTGAAAGTCAGAATCTTCAATAGATCAATTTCTATGTACCAAGATCACTGGGTGCAGGTATAGTGCAGGAATATACACAATGATTAGTCTTTAGGGTGGTTGTGTTCCGTTCGATATCCTTCTCCTATCACAGCAACTCACGAATCTTGCTGCTGTGTTTGCACATTGTTGTACTTCGCCCAGCAGATATGGGAGTTTTTTGTCATTGGTCATGTTTTCGAAATCTCTGTGTGTGGTTGTAATCTGTGGGAAGTATGTGTCTCTGATGTCTTGGTACAATGGACAGACGGTTAGGAAGTGTAGCTCGGTTTCCACTTCCTTTTGTGTGCAGTGGGTGCATAGTCTGTCTTCTCTCGGGATACAGGTCTGCCTGTGACGACCTTTCTCGATCGCAAGACTGTGCTCACTGAGTCTGTACCTAGTTAAGATTTTTCTTTGTTTTGGGTCGGTCACGGTGCTCAGGTATTCTGCCACTGCGTATTCTCTGTTTAGGGCCAGATAGCATTCTAGTTTACTCTGCTTTTGTGTTGCTTCTTTCCAGTGTGTCAGGTAGTTTTCCTTTTGCTGTTTAATAATTTTGTTTGGTCCGATGGGTTTTCTATCTCGTGGCTCTGTTTGTGTTTGTGCCCGGAGTTCCATGGCCAGCTAGGTCGCTTTCTTTTAGGTGGTTGTAGAACTTAAGTGCTCTCTTTTTTATTTTGATTATGAGTGGGTATCGTCCTAGTTCTGCCCTGCATGCATTATTTGGTGTTTTTCGCTGGGTACGGAGAATGGATTTGCAGAATTCTGTGTGTAGGGTCTCGGTTTGGTGTTTATCCCATTTTTCAAGGTCATGGTTTGCTAATGGTCCCAGATCTCACAACCATAGAGGGAAATTGGTTCTATCACAGAGTCCAGTATTTTAAGCCAGGTTTTAATTGGGATGTCTATTTTGATGTTTCTTTTGATAGCATAGAATGCCCTTCTTGCCTTGTCTCTCAGGTCCTTTACAGCTTGGTTGTAGTTCCCTGTGCTGCTGATGTTTAGGCCAAGGTAGGTATAGTTTTTTGTTTGTTCTAGTGGGATCGTATTTAGGAAAAATTGATGGTTTTGGCGGCTGGATCTTTTTTGAAATATCATGATTTTAGTCTTAGTTAGGTTCACTGTCAGGGCCCATGTCTGCGAGAATTTGTGTAGGAGATCAAGTTGCTGCTGTAGTCCTTCCTTGGTTGGAGACAGCAGCAGCAGGTCATCTGCGAAAAGTAAGCATTTGATTTCTGTGTTTGCCAAGGGGATGCCTGGAGCTGTAGACTGTTCTAACGTTTTTTGCTAACTCGTTGATATATATGTTGAAGAGTGTTGGACTCAGGCTGCATCCCTGTCTAACTCCTCGGCTTTGGGGGAAAAAGTCTGTGTGCTTTTCGCCTATTTTAACTACGCATTTGTTGTTTGTGTACATTGATTTTATGATGTCATAGGTTTTCCCCCCCATGCCACTTTCCAATAGTTTGTACATCAGACCCTCATGCCAAATTGAATCGAATGCTTTTTTGAAGTCGACAAAGCAGGAGAATAATTTGCTTTTGTTTTTGTTTATTTGGTTGTCAATTAGGGTGTTTAGAGTGTAAATGTGGTCTGTTGTGTGATATTTTGGTAGAAAGCCAATTTGTGATTTGCTCAGGACATTGCTTTCTGTGAGGAAGTTTAGGATTCTGTGGTTGAGGATCATGCAGAGGATCTTTCCGAGGTTGCTGTTTACACAGATCCCACGGTAGTTATTTGGGTCATATTTGTCTCCACTTTTGTGGAGTGGCGTTATCAGCCCTTGATTCCATGTGCTGGGGAAGATCCCTGAGCTGAGCACTATACTACTATATCTACTTTCACTAGATTGGGTTTGATAAGGTTTTGGGGTCTGTAGCCAAACGTTCAGATTGACCTCACCCAGGGACAGTAGTAGATCTGTTACCTCTCTGTAGATCTGTGTAGTATTTACAATGTAGTTGGGAATCAATCTACAAAATAACATAGAACGTCAAAACATGGAGATACAAGGTTCCTGCCCAAACAGTCTGTTATACACATTTACACGTTATACATGTCTATGGTTTATTTTTATCAGACAAGGTTTTTAAACTCTGCCGCAATTACTGTACATGAGACTGTTCTCTCTCTCTCTCTCTCTCTCTCTCTCTCTCTCTCATTACAAAGACACTTTATAACTTAAGTTATGATAGTTATGATGTGCTGTGCTGTTCGCGACGCGTTGTGAGCTTGTAGATCGGCTATTTTCAAACATTTTAGTACTTTTACTTTTGGTAATTTAAGTACATTTTGATGCCAATACTTTTGCACTTTTAATCAATTACATTTAGAATTCTGGACTTTTACTTGTAACTAGAGTAGAGTATTTCTATATTGCAGTATTGATACTAGAGGAAACCATAGCTAGTGGTGCTCACTTTAGCCTAGCCTCTGCTCCCGTGCAACAGGGAACAGGGGGACATTACCAGTCACAGTCACCACCACTGCCCCACACGCACCCTACGACCCAAGACGGCTGGGTGACTGATCCTGGTCGTAAGCGTAGTAATAAACAAAAGCACACGGGACACCAACCACTTCACGTTTCAAACAGATTTTCCCCACTCGCTGCTGCACCCATTGAGTTTAGCAGTGAGACGTCAGCTCCACTGTGTGACACGCCCCCTCCATGTGTCACTGAGAATACAACTCTGGTTATTAGTTCTATAATGAGAAACGTGAAGTTAGTGACACCAGTAACATAGTCAAATGCATCCCCGGGGCCAGAGTGGGCGACATCGAATCAGATTTAAAAATGCTGGCTAAAATTAAACATAAACGTTATGATACAATTGTAATTCACTGCGGTGGCAATGACACACGACTTAAGAGATCAGAGATCACAAAGATACATATTGAGTCAGTGTGCACATACGCAAAGACAATGTCGGACTCTGTAGTTTTCTCTGGTCCCCTGCCAAATATGATTGGTGATGAGATGTACAGCCGTATGTCTTCATTCAACCGCTGGTTATCAAGGTTTTGTCCAGATAATAACGTGGGCTTTATAAATCATTGGCAAACTTTCGTCTGATGGGGAGAGACGGCATACATCCAATCTGGGATGGTGCAGCGCTCATCTCTAGAAATATAGACGAGTTTATCAATCAAAAAAAAGGGATAGTTCACCCCCAAAAGGACTTTTTCCTATCGATTAGACACCCCGCGGTGACATGAATTCATTACATTACATTACATTACAGTCATTTAGCAGACGCTTTTATCCAAAGCGACTTACAATAAGTGCATTCAACATAGGTAGGGAACAAAACTACTAATCACCAGAAGTCTTAAGTGCATTTCCTGCAAAAACAAGCAACCAAGAGTATACCTAGCGCTGAGGTAAAAGTGCTATATATCAGCTACCTACTTTATTAAACAGATGAGACAAAATAGCTAAATCAAATGAGCACGAGCTAATACAAAAAGTGTATCGACCAAACAAGATCCAATAAAACAGTACGACAATAAAGCAAGAGTTCGTAGTAAGCCAGACAAAGAGAAAGGGTAGTGTTTCCTGAAGAGGTGGGTTTTCAGCCTGCGGCGAAAGATGGGCAGTGACTCTGCTGTCCTGACATCAGTGTCTCTGCTGTCCTGACATCAGTGGGAAGTTCATTCCAAATCATGGATATGTTTTAGTTTTTGTCGCAAGCCAATAATGTGATGACCGGCAGCGGTTCCGGTAGGACACACAAAGAGTCTCCTTTGTGTCTCCTACCGGAACCGCAGCCTATACCGATCCACTGGTCATCAAATGATTGGTTTAATTAGGAATGCGACAAAAACAAAAAAATATCCATGAACTCAAGTCTCTATGGGGTGACTAATAGAAAGAAAAAACATATTTTTCTCTTTAAATGTCTTTTTACTTTTATTATTTTATAACATTGGTGAAAAAGAACTTCCTCACACCCAGATGAGTTTAAAAACAGGTGCGTATGGGCGACAAGCGGTAGATGAGATCAATGATAAAGACACCCGCACACTGGCCACGTTGAAGAGAGGTCATTTAATGTGAAGCAAACGTTGCGGTCGTGCGGACTTTCCTCAGGCGTTTAATAACATTGATAACGTGGCCAACAATAGGGAGACGCCAAGGCGAAAGTGGTTAATCGCACGACAAGTGACGCTCGCCAAAAAAGAAGCGACCACGTCTCACCACAGAGACCTAAACCAGGCTTTACAAAACCTTTGCTTTCCTCTTTCTGCCTGACAACAAGAGGACATGTGGTTCAGCTCAGGCGCTCTTTAACACATTAAGACCGGGAACGCATCTGTGTCATTTTTTTTTTGATTTATTTGGGCTATTCAAAAATAGCAGATCTACAAGTTCATAGCGTTGCACCGAGTGCCGCACTATGAACTTGTAGATCTGCTTTTTTTTTTTTAATCTTGAACATTTTGTGCAAATCTTTGAATATATATTTTTTTTTTTAAGCGAACATTTTTAACTGTTACAACTTCTTGGGGGTCCCTGGAACAAAAACATTTTGAGATGGGGGGGGGGGGGGGGGGTACATATAACTTTTGAGAACCACTGATATATAGCAACATACGTTTTTTCAAAAAACTGTTAGGATTTAGAAGACATTTGTAGAATCCCCAGAAGCAAAGATTTGAGTTACAAATGTTGACTTTAAAAAATATATATATATATATTTAAAGCGAACATTTGTAACTCAATTTTTGGGGGGAAATCGTGGTTCTTTGAATACATATTATGTATTAATATGAATACATATTATGTATTCAAAGAACCAAGATTTTCCCCAAAAATAGCAGATCTACTTGAATAGCCCAAAGAAATGTAAAAAGGACACAGATGTTAATGTGTTAAAAGCAGCGTTGTGGCTGTGGTGTCCTTTATATACAGTATATATATATATATATATATATATATATATATATATATATATATATATATATATATATATATATATATATTACTGTATATACATATATATATATATATATATATATATATATATATATATATATATATATATATATATATATATATATATATATATATACTGTATATATATTATATATATACTGTATATATATATATACATATAAATATATATATATATAAATACAATATTTGTGGTGTCCTGTAGCCTCCTCTCTCATTTAGAGCTAATCGCTACACAGGGACGCTCACTGACACCGCCAGGCAATTAGGGGGCGTGGTCCCAGGCCCCCATCCTTTACACGGCACTTAGAACATCTTTTAATGGCCTAGTGGGGGCTAGTGGGGGCTAGTGGGGGCTAGCAGAGAGAGAGAGAGAGGGATCGCCTCCCTCGGCCCATCAGCACAAGCCCGGGTCTTTTTTTTACGGCCGTCGGGCGGGCTGGCGGCCCCGGGCCCCGCGCCGGGGCCAACGGGGCCGATTGTTAAGGCTAGGGGGAAAGTGATCCCTGGAGGCAGACCACTAAAACCCACTGCAGTGGCCGTTACCATGGCAGCAGACAGGTGGTGTCTGGGTCACAGGGCAAACATGGCCGGGTTTCAGCCTGACGGGCCCATGGCGGGTCATAAAAACACACACACACACACACACACACACACACACACACACACACACACACACACACACACACACACACACACACACACACACACACACACACACACACACACACACACACACACACACACACACACACACACACACACACACACACAGGTGAGGCAGTGAGCAGAGTGAATAAACAGCAGTGCAGGGTTTCATTAGATTTAAGTCTAAATATGGGAGCAGCAAAACAAACAAACACTTCACACATTAGGAAACAGGACAGCATGAAACAATTACAAAAAAAATGTTTTGCTGCTCCAGTAACAATGTCTTGTTTAACATCTTACTGAAAAAGGCTGTATCTCGCTTCCTAAGCACTTTTCTTTTTACAATGTATTTTTGGCTCTGGCACTCAGAGCCAAACTACCAGAAATAAGTGAATGAGTTAAAGTACCAAAAGTAAAAGTACTCAAATGTTTGAAAATAGCCTATGTATAAAATAGGGATAAAGGGGTTAATGTGTGTTTTATAATATAATAATTTATATCTGCAAAGTAACCAGTAAATAAAGTTTGCAAATGTAGTGGGGTAAAAGTACAATATTTGTCTCTGAGATGTAATGGAGTAGAAGTAAAAGTACTTAAAACTGGAAATACTTCAGTAAAGTAAAACCTCAAAATCGTACCACAACCAGCACACGGTCTCCTTAAAGGGGCTACACCATGAATTTCTTTTTTTTTTTTGGTTTTTAGTATTTTTTGGGCTCCCCAGTGTCTCTTGTACCCAAAAAAATATTTTTTTTTAACATTCAGTCATTCATGCTCATTTCATGGATTTCCTGAATGGGCGTGTCTGAACAGGCCATTTCAGAATGGCAGGGCAAGTGATGTCACTTGCCCTGATTTTGCATTGATGATGGCCAGACAGAATTGCTCAGTAGCTCCCCCCTGCCCAATAGGACGTTTTGGTATTGCAGCTGAAAAAGCTTGGAATGACAGACAGTCAGATTGTGAGAAAAAATATCTGGATGTTTTTTAGGCTTACAACCTGTTTAAAATGTATTAGGGGGCAATATTTATATATAATATTTTTTTTTTAATTCATGGTGTAGCCCCTTTCAAGCTTAGTTCCGCGCGCAGAGAACGTCAGAGAATAGCACAACCTGCAGGTCAAACAACACAACGTCACGTGTCTGTGATGCGTTGCTCTTCTCAAACGGCTTAACTGTCAGTCGGAGGTGCTTTATAAATGACTAAATGACATCCAATTCAATGGCTTTAGTGGCATGAGAAAACATACGTTTACATTGCCAAAGCAAAAAGCACAATATAACAATATAGCAATACAATCTGTGTGTGTGTGTGTGTGTGTGTGGGGGGGGGGGGTGATGCGATGATGCGCCCCATTATTAAAGCTTAAAGATAATAAATAA
>NC_139943.1:421949-441949 GCF_963454915.1 Gymnoscopelus microlampas
CAAAGATACCAGCATCGCCAGAGCTGTAGGTGCCTCAAGATGCGTGGTGGAATTTTTCCATAAATCCGAGAAAGCCTCAACAAAAGTGAAGGTGAAACAGCAGCAGATGAACACACCAGATCACAAGATGATCCAGGATGTCAGTACAAGATGGAACAGTACATTCTACATGATAGAGAGACGCTGGCCAGTCACTGCAACTCTATCTGATCCTGACATGCCAAAGGGCAAACAATACTTGGACTTGAAGGCAGAGCAGTGGGTGCTGCTTGAAGAGCTGCTGCAAGGATTGCGGCCGTTTGAATTGTGCTACCGTTTACCTTAGTGGGCAGGAGTACGCAACTGCTTCATGTCTCCCACAGGTGGTCAAAGGGCTGCAACGGTCCATGCAGCAAAAGAGTTTTGAGACGAGCGCAGGAAAAGCCTTTCTGTCCACTGCAAAAAAAGGGATAACCGAGAGATGGGGGAGTCTGTTCAAAAACCCAGAGAAAAACCCACATCTTCTTGCAGCTGCCCTTGACCCAAGATTTCGAGTTCAAGTTCATGGCACCTGAAGATGGCACAAGGGTGCAAGGGGCAGTTGTCAGTCCTTGCTATCAAAGAAGCAAAGGAGAGCGCTGGTGAACCCACAGAGTCCACACAACAGCAGGAGAACGTCAATGTTAGAGCTGATTAAATCCGCACTGGATGACCTCCTTCATTCTGACACAGACAGTCAGAATGAGAACTCGGATCAGTCGGATGAAGAGGAAACCCAGGACGACGATAAGATCCAAATGGTGAGGAATGAGGTTCAGCGGTACAAAGAGCCACCTCTAGCCAAAAAGGGAGACCCTCTCAAATGGTGGCGAGAAAATGAGAAGAGTTTTCCCACACTGTCAAAGGTGGCAAAATCTATTCTGTGTATTCCTGCAACATCCACCCCGGCTGAACGAATCTTCTCTGCAGCAGGGAATATCTGCTCTCAGAAGAGAGCCAGCCTCACACCAGAGCATGTGGAGATGTTAACTTTCCTCACTTTGAATAAGCTGTGAATGTATTTGACATCATGTAGCCTACTAGGCTAGCTCATGTTGCAACAGAGCTGTGTGTCCTATTATTATCTTTGAAGGAAGTATTCATTATTATTGTTATTGTTAGTTAGAACATGCCTAAAACAACCTAAAATTTAAATTATAAGGTAATTGCTTAATAAGTGCGATAATAGTTAAGATAATCGACCGATTCATCGATTATGAAATTAATCGATAGTTTCAGCCTTACCTGTAATATATATATATATATATATATATATATATATATATATATATATATATATATATATATATATATATATAGTAATATATATATATATATATATATATATAATATGTATATTAATACAGTATACTGTAATATATATATATATATATATATATATATATATTAATACAGTATACTGTAATGACAACCAGGAATAGATTGGTGACCACCGGAGAGACGGGTGACAGCCGGAATGTAGACGGCATCCGGGAGCAGTTTGGGTTAGCACCCCAGTCTGTGTCTTCCGTGAGGAAGAAGCCCAACAAATCCACGGTGAGGCCTTTAGGAGGGCCATTCAAGCAAGCCGCAAAGGGAGCCTGCAGTACCACCACGGGCCAAGACACCATCACACCAGAATGAAATGTTTGGAGCGGGGGAGTCTGGTGCAACGTTCAGGTCCTGGACCTGGTGAGACGGAGGAGGAGGCCGGCCAGGAGGCCGTCCACAGAGCCTAGTCCCTCCACGTGCCAGAGCCTCTCCTCTCCCCCATTCCTGGCAGAGTAGTTTCGGACAAGCGTATTGAGTGGCCCTGTCTTTCCCTATTTAGGACTGACCGTGGGTAGCTACCTGGGACGTAAGTCGGGGCTTGATCGACCCTGGCCGGGTCACCTGGGCGAGGGTGTATGTTGTTGCGAGACCCGAAACATCCTATGACCCCAGGCTACAACACTGATGATACGTCCCAGGTGCATCCATGTGATGTTTTTTCGTTATGTTTTAATATATATATAATATATATATTAATACAGTATACTCCACACAGCTACAACAGGAAGCTGATGGAGGGAGATGTATTTTATTTGCTTACAGGATGGCGGTGGATCCAGGAACTGGATAACACACACACACACACACACACACACACACACACAGCTGTACAGGACCTTAAGTTTTCTTGGCAGCAACGTGAACGAACTGCAAGTTCAGCCAAAATAGACAATAAAGCAGAAGAGAAACATTTTGCCAAATTGCCGGCAATTCAGTCCAGAGGCTCATTTTACACACACACACACACACACACACACACACACACACACACACACACACACACACACACACACACACACACACACACACACACACACACACACACACACACAGGCTCATTTTACCAACATGATTCACACTGGAAAAAGGAAAGCGTTTCCCTGTCCTCGGATGAACTCGCTCTCTCTGTCAGGAAACATCGAAGAGAGAGAGAGAGAGAGATAGAGAGAGATAGAGAGAGAGAGAGAGAGAGAGAGAGAGAGAGAGAGAGAGAGAGAGAGAGAGAGGTGGGTGTGTGCGCGCACCCTCAATCTCACACACGCGCGCATGCAGTGCATACGTGTGTGTGTGTGTGTGTGTGTGTGTGTGTGTGTGTGTGTGTGTGTGCACGAGGGGCCGGAAACAAGCCATCAGTGCAGATTCTTTGCTCGCTATGGAATTAGGTCATGCTGCACACAGACCACACCCATAAACATGCACTACTTTAGAAAGGACATTTTCAAAGTCACATGGGTGTGGGGAAACACACACACACACACACACACACACACACACACACACACACACACACACTTTAGGACAACCATGTTATGAATGCCATTTAAAAATAATTGCCATTTTTAACCGTAAGCCTAAAGCCGAAAAACAGCTGATCTATAAGCCCACAACGCGTCGCGCTATATATATATGTGTCAGTGCTTCTCACACCTTTTCACGTCAGGGACCCCCACATTAATATGCATTAGGACCCTCATGTGTCACAACACTACACACACAACACTACACACACAACACTACACACACAACACTACACACACTACTTTTGCTACTTGGTTTGCTAAGTGATGAAAAAAAGGAGGTTTCTGCCCGACAACATGTCGAAATGCACTTTTAATGAGTGGCACACTAAAAAGGAGAGGCGTGGCCGGGCTGAGCGAGTATCTGGCATTAAGTTACAGAGAGAAGATAAAAGCTCTCTGGATGCTTTCCCTGCTTTCATGCGCTCAGAACTACGCCGCTTACTAATAGCGGTAAATATTTGTGCAGCTGCTCTGCAGTGCATGGCCAAGGTGGGGCAGCAGTAATAATATCACATCAAAAGGAATGATCGATGCTAAATAAGAGTCATGACAGCCATCGGGGGCACGAGGGGGGGCAGAGCGCTGCAAGTACGTTAACTCAGTGCACTGTGCCTGTAGCTACAAGTTTGAGTACTTCTACTCTACTTGAGTATTAAAATCTGTTTTATTATTTTCACACTCCGCTAACATCTTAGAGTCAACTATTGTATTTTTTAACCTTGCAGATTGAGATTCTGGCGTTGTTGTGATATCGGCTATTTTTGAATTGTGAAAGCTGTTTTTATATTTTGGGGGTGAGGGGGGGAGGGGGGGAATGGGCCATTCATAATGACTACTTTTGTACTGTACATATATTAATCGCCAATACTTTTGTACTTTTACTCAAGTAACATTTTGAACACAGGCATTTTACTTAAATACAGAGTATTTTTATATTGTGGTATTGGTGCTTTTACTAAAACCTAAACTTTGCCTGCCTGCCTGCCTGCCTGCCTGCCTGTCTGTCTGCCTGCCTGCCTGTCTGCCTGCCTGCCTGCCTGCCTGCCTGCCTGTCTGTCAGTTTACACAAAACAGAATCATGTTGATCTCCTTCCCATCTTGGATAAACAAGCAAACAGACAGACAGACAGACAGACAGACAGACAGACAGACAGACAGACAGACAGACAGACAGACAGACAGACAGACAGACAGACAGACAGACAGACAACAGCAACAGAATGTGAGCACACAGCCTTAGGGGAAGCTGTAATAGTTCCCAGTGTGTTTAAATCACACCTGGAAGTGTGAACCTTGTGAGCTTGTAGATCAACTATTTTCAAATTGCCAAAGTATAAAATAGGGCTGACGTGGTTAGTCACTTTCCACCAATGAAAGTGATGGTGGTTTTGTTGCATCACCACAGTGGCACTAGGGCTACACAACCCTGTGACCCCCTCACAGAGATAGAGAGAGAGACAGAGAGAGAGACAGAGACAAAGAGAGAGAGAGAGAGAGAGAGAGAGAGAGAGAGAGAGGGACACAGGGACAGAGACAGACAGAGAGAGACAGACAGAGACAGAGAGAGACAGAGAGAGAGACAGACAGAGAGAGAGACAGAGAGACAGACACAGGGGTAATGAGATTAAACGCACCCGAGCCGAGCGTGACTGTCATTGTGACGTCTCCTCCTCTCCACACTGTCCTTCACTCCCCCTCGCCGGGTCATGTGACACTATAGTCAGGGATTACCACAGGGTGGGGTAAGGGGTGGGGGGTGTGGGGTGGGGGGGGGGGGTTGGGGTGATTGAGTTCACGGGCTGAGAAGAACTCAAGGCAAGAGTGATGCGCCATGTGGCTCACTGTGCTTTTCCTATGGGAAGAACAGTGGGTCAAAATTCTTTATTAAAAAATAGCCGATCTACAAGCTCACAGCGCGTAGCATTCTGAAGCTTTAAAGGACAACTTTGTTTTTTTACAACCAAGGTTTATATTTTAGCTTGTAATTAAAGTAAATATAAGATGAGTGTATTTTTTTTTTCATTTACTGCTTTCTATAGTTTATGCAATTTTCGAGATCTTTTTTACAGCATTCTGTCCGGTGGCTAAATATGTCTTTTTTTACACAATAACCCGGCGTTTTCTTTATTATTATTTATTTACAGTAGCTCTTCTAGCCCCCAACAACTCACATCTGGCCATCAAAGACCATGGGACCTTTTTTATTTTGTAAAAGACATATTTAGCCACCGGACAGAATGCCCCGGCCCACTGTAAAAAATATCGCGAAGTGCCGAAAGTAACAAGTAACTAAGGTTTTCAAATAATTGTAGTGGTGTAAAAGTACAATATTTGCCTCTGAGATGTAGTGGAGTAAAAGTAAAAGTACTGGAAATACTCCAGTAAAGTAAAAATACCTCAAAATTGTTCTTAAGTACAGTACTTGAGTAAATGTACTTAGTTGCTTTACATCACTGCAGTGTAGACTCACAAAAAGGCTCACAACGAGCAATTTGCACAACTTTTGAATGTCCAGAGTTATGATGATCATCATGTGTTTCTGCCTGTGATTCTGTCCTGTTTAGGCAGCAATCAACGTCAACATCAACGTCACACACCACCACCACAACAACAACAACAACAACAACAATGTCACATAGGCTGATCATGGCATGACATCATGACATCATGACATCATGACATCATGACATCACACCATTATGAAGGTATGTTTATTTAGTCTTTATGTAAAGTCACTCCATCAGCAGAGAGATGGATGCTTCCATATTATTATGCTTCCCTTATGCTCCGCCTCCCACAAAGAGCCTCTGTATGCTGGCCCCTCCCACAAAGAGCCTCTGTATGCTGGCCCCTCCCACAAAGAGCCTCTGTATGCTGGCCCCTCCCACAAAGAGCCTCTGTATGCTGGCCCCTCCCACAACGAGCCTCTGCACGCACGCACGCACGCAGGCAGGCAGGCTGTTTTTGGGATAGTTTCATGCTAATATTTGTTGAAAACTTCCATTACTAGTTACTTAGATTTGTATTATTATTAAACATACATTAACCACTTCAGCCATACAGTATATACATTTCGGCCATTTGAAAATAGCAGATCTACAAGCTCAAAATGCGTCGCGACGCATTGTGAGCTTGTAGATCGGCTATTTTCAAAAGATTGTTATACATTTGAAAACTTGTGAAATGGGACATTCTGCATAACGACTACTTTCTACTTTTGGTACTTTAAATACATTTTGATACCAATACTTTTGTACTTTCACTTAGGTACATTTTTTATTCCGGACTTTTACTTGTAACAGAATATTTGTACATTCTGCAGTATTGATACTTTTACTAAAGTAAAAAAATGTAGTACTTTTTCCACCACTGTCTCTAACCCTCAGGAGAACATCCCATAATAATATATAACATATAATAAAGCCCTTTTAACAAGAAAACCAATCTGTCTGTTCATAGTTCTTTTAATAAAAATGAATAAAGCTAAATGATGTGGGCTTACATAACACCACATTGTATTTCAAACGGTTACATATTGGTTGTTTTAAGATTCCCGTCTCTGTGCTTGGGCACGCAGCGAGTAGAAATGACGATACATTTGAGCTGCAAATATTAAAATAACAAACCCCATATGTGACAGGGTCAAAGCAGGGGGGTGAAACCAAATTGTAACATTTTTTATTGATGATGAAAAACCTGTATTACGCACTTAAAAACATCATTCTCTTAACTATATTTCTGCACTGCATGTTTTATGGTTGACAATGTATTTCCCCCCGGTCCCCGAGCCACTTGACATTGGACTCCCCTATAGGCTGTGTGACATTGGCCTTGTGACAGCGGACGGCCAATGTCCCCAGGTCACGCTGGTGGCAGAGCGAATGAGGGCGGAGTAGGGTGTGGCCCACCTTATTCAAAAGTGAGCGCGAGCCACTTGGACAGCAGAGAGACAGGCATACAGGGCAGTGTGGAAGTGACAGCCAGAAGGGACGGTTGTGCACAGGAGGAGCAGACATACCACGGAGCAGAGGTGGGGAATACAGTGATCGCGGCACGTACCAAGCCACCAGCAGCGGACGGTGAGCAGACGGCGCAGTAGCAGCAGAGACGGGGAGGACAGACAGACGAACCAAGGAACGGAGGAGAGGTCCAGTGGCGATAACGTTGCGCGCTTCACACCCTCAAAGCCAGACGTACAGTCTGGCGGGCGAGTAAGTGTCCTTCTATGCAACGTTACCTTTATAAACCCACGGTCCTAAACCTCATATGTGAAATATACCTGAACAGATGAACTGGTTCTAGTTTCTATGATTGCAGGCAATACGCACGAAGACAAGAAGAGACAGTGATTCCTGGCCTAAACCCCCGCTCCAGTTAAACCCCATATAAGGACATTCCCACCTTTTGCATTGAACCGTGATGAGTATATGACGTATAGCAATTGAATTGGCACTTGGCACTTTACTGCTTCAGTAATAGTTGGCACTTTAACGCTAAATTCATTATTTATTTGCTATAGTTTGCACAAGCCCTGTCTGTTTTTAGTGTTTGGTGATTGTCTGTATTCCTGTATTTTAGTTAGTTAGTGGGCGCATTAGGAGGTTGAGGTTTTAGAATTAGTGTTATATTTTGTTTATGCTTTTCAATATTTTATGGCTTATAGACGCCACTGTATTAGCTTAATAAAATAGATTACCTTTTTATACAAACCTGTTTCCGTCCAGCTTTCTCCAAGGGATATGTGTTGAAGTGTTGTTCTCATTTAAAAGTATTGTACTTACCTGGGTAAACTCGAACCTGTGAATAGCCTAAGAAAGAGTGTTACAGAGGACCCTACCTCTTAAATAAAAAGGTGGCGTAGTCTTGCAGTACCTATCAAACAGTATTATTCTCACAGTAATTACGCACCCCGCACTTTACCGTGCAACTGATATTTTATTGTTGTGAGTTTAATGTGTATTGTTATTTATTTATTATTGAGACAAAGTAAAGAGTGTCAGCATTCTAAAAAGAAGTGGCAAGTTACATGTGACAACCTGGCCACCGTCACATATTTGGCGTAGCGCGGCAGGACTGGGTAGAGAACAACACAAAATCCCTAAGAGAAACTGTATTGAAATTTTGCTGTTTTGCTGCTTTTTGTTTTGTTTTGTTTGGTTGAATCAAGAAAGTAATGATGATGATGCCAGTGTATCCAGGGGCACCGTGGCTACCTAAGTTTTCGGGCATAGAAGGTGAGGAGAAATACAGGGAATGGAGAGAACAGATTAAAGGATTATTGGGCACTCAGGATTTAACAGAGGAGAAAAAAGTTGCTTTTGTAGTACAGACCCTTACTGAGGAAGCTAAGCGACAAATTAGTGTAATTGACAAGGAAGATCGCAATACAGTGGCCAAAGTCTTTAAATGTTTAGACACGTTGTATAAAACATCTGTTTCTGCTTCCCAAGCTCGTGCCTTGTTCTATGGCTGTGCGCAACGCGCAGGCGAAAGTGTGCAGGCTTATATTTTGAGGCTTAGAGAGTTGTTCTGCGGGCTGCGGCGGCTCGACCCAGACACCGCTCCCTCCGATGCCATTCTGCGAGAGCAGTTACTTGTAGGACTGTCTGAAGGCCCTCTGGGTCAAGCCTTAAGAATATATGCCCGTCGAAACCCCACAGAAGACTTCGCCGCCCTAAAAAATGAGGCCTTCCTACTAGACACTGAACATAGAAGAGAAGGGACTGCTGAAATCTTGTGCCATGCTGTTAAACCTGTCTCTATCCCAACACCCTCACAGGAATCTGAATGGAGAGAGAAACTGAAACAGGAGATTATGGAAGACGTCAAATCGCAAATGCAGGGGTTTACGCAGGAGCTCATGAAAGAGATCAGACCGCTCCTTCGACCCAACACCACCGATACACGACCTCGCGGTTCGCCTCCATCTGAACGACGCCGGGAGCCGTACCAACGCAACGAGTGGGATGAGGGAGGTAGGCCGATCTGTAGGAGCTGTAGGCAGTCTGGGCACATTGCTCGCTTTTGTAAATCTGACCCCAATCATTTAAACTAGTACGCCCTGTCGCCGAGGTCCGGGAGACAGGGGTGCAGCGCGCACTCGCCAGATCAAGGGCTAATGAAGTGTTTATTGGGGACTGTCCGACTATTGGGATCACTATGGGAGGAGTCCACTTAAGGGGGTTACTGGATACTGGGTCACAAGTCACATTAATGCAGCAAAGCTTATTTGAGGAAAAATTCTCACACCTAACGTTGGGAAATGGGCCCCTTGTTTTTAAATTACGCGCCGCTAATGGTCTTGACTTACCGTACACTGGCTATGCCATATTGGACCTAGAGCTGGAGGGAATGAAGATCCCAGGGAGAGGAGTTGTAATCGTGAAAGATGAACATTGTACTCAACCGCTGATTATTGGGATGAATGTCGTGAACGCTGTATGGCATGCCCTCTTTAAATGGCCTGGGAGGCCTGTGTTTCCATGTCAGCAGGGAAGGACGCTGTGGAAGGACGCATTCGCCACCTGTAGGAGGGTGGAGGCAGTGACGAACGAAGATGGGTCCATCGGTTATGTGTGGCCGGTCGGCCGGCGGAAGATTCGAATCCCCGCGCAGAGTGAAGTGATGATCTGGGGCCGCGCTTGGAGAGGACCAAATGGAGCGGACTACGAGGCCTTGATGGAAGCCTTGCCGGATGGAAAAGATTTGGGAGTGGCCCGTGCCCTCGTCACGGTGCGCCACGGACGTGTTCCCATACGAGTGTGCAACCCACACGCATATAGTCTGGTCCTGGACCGCCACCAGAAGCTGGGGAGGCTGTACCCGGTGGAAGAAGCGGATGTCCGAGGCGGCAGGGACCTGAGCCTGTCCCTGGGGACCGACGGAGAGGTGGAAGTGGCCGTAATCAGTGTGGAAGATGATGGACCACTGAAGACCCTGCCCGAAGAGATGGAAGTGTTGACGGAGCGTGATGACCTGCCGGAGGCGCAGAAGAGAGAGTTACACGAGATGTTGTGTCGGTGGAAGAAGGTGTTCGCCATCCATGACGAGGATTTCGGACGGACGGACGTCGTGCAACACCAGATACCGACCGGAGACGCGGCACCCATACGAGAGCGACACCGGCCGTTGCCGCCCTCCATGTACCGGGAGATGAAGACCCTCCTGAATGAGATGCTGGAGAAGGGAGTCATCAAGGAGAGTTGCAGTCCGTGGGCGGCACCTATCGTACTGGTCAAGAAGAAAGATGGCAGCTGGAGGTTCTGCGTCGACTACAGGAAACTTAACGCCGTGACGCACAAGGACGCCTTCCCCCTACCCAGGATAGAAGAGACGCTCACCAGCCTGACGAAGGCGCAATGGTTCTCCACGTTAGACCTGGCCAGCGGGTATTGGCAAGTAGGAATGGATCCCCGGGACCGGGAGAAGACCGCCTTTACGACCCCGCTGGGCCTGTTCGAGTTTCAACGCATGCCGTTCGGGCTTTGTAATGCGCCCGCGACGTTCCAGAGGCTGATGCAGCAGTGTCTGAGTGGTCAGGTGACAGAATCCTTGCTGGTATATCTTGATGACATTATAGTATATTCACCTGACTTCTCCTCTCATCTACAGCACCTCGAGCTCGTCTTCCAACGCCTGTGGAGACATGGACTGAAGCTGCGGTTAGACAAATGCAAACTTCTGCGGAGGGAAGTGCAATTTCTGGGCCATGTCGTGGACAAAGAGGGAGTGCGGCCCGATCCGGAGAAAGTGGTGGCAGTGCGGGACTGGACACCACCCTCAACGGTCCGCGAGGTCCGCGCGTTTCTAGGTCTAGCGGGTTACTATAGGCGTTTCGTGTCCTCTTTTGCTGCTATAGCACGACCCTTAAACAACTTATTGATAGGAATCCCAAATGACGTAAAATCCCACCAGTGTAAAGTCGAGTGGACTTCGGAGTGCCAGCGGGCGTTTGATGCGTTAAAGAGTGCCCTCACACAAGCCCCGGTGTTAGCGTATGCGGATTATACACAGCCTTTTGTGGTTTACACTGATGCGAGTGGCCGTGGGTTGGGAGCGGTTCTAGCCCAGGTCCAAGACGGTCACGAACGTGTAATAGCTTATGCAAGCCGCAGTCTCCACCCGACCGAGCAGAATGACGCAAATTATAGCTCGTTCAAATTGGAGCTTTTGGCCCTTAAATGGGCCGTGACCGAGAAGTTTAAAGATTATCTCACTGGCGCTCGATTCACAATATTCACGGACAATAACCCTGTTGCGCATCTCCAAACGGCTAGATTGGGAGCTGTGGAACAACGGTGGGCTGCTCAACTTGCGTCGTTTACTTTCGACATCAAGTATCGACCGGGCAAAAACAACGCCAACGCTGATGCCCTATCGCGGTTCCCAGTGCAGCCTGTAGATGTGGCGGCTGTACAATCGACGCCAGCAGCCCGGGAGGATGAGTGGAGAGAGACGCAGGATCGGGATCCAGATGTGCAGGTGGTGAAGAGGTGCGTGGAACGGGGGAGAGCCCCTAATATGGTGGAGAGGAAGAATTGGACTCGGGGAGCGCGGCAACTGTTACGCCAGTGGAACAAACTGATTATACGAAATCATGTGTTATATAGGAAGGTGACCGATCCTTATACCAAAGAACAATACTCACAGATCATTTGTCCAGGTTCACGCAGAGAGGAGGTATGGAGAGGAATCCACACGGCCGCGGCGCATGCTGGGTTGGAGAGGACCTTGGCCCAGCTGCGACGTCGGTTCTATTGGCCAGGCATGGAGGGAGCGGTGCGTCAGTTACAACAGGGTTGTGTCGCCTGCAGCCTGCAGAGGAACAGGTCAGAGCCTCGGGCCCCCTTACAACCCTTTGAAGTCTCATATCCACTAGAAGTAATAGCCATTGATTTCCTCACATTAGGTAGGCCTGCTGATGCGTGGCAAAACATTCTGGTAGCTACTGACTTATTCACCCGTTATAGTTGGGCTATTGCCACCCGAGACCAGACTGCGCACACCACTGTCCGTGCGTTATGGACGCATATTATCCAGCCGTTCGGCTGTCCGGCCCGGTTCCACTCAGATCGAGGCCCCAACTTCGAGTCCGAGTTAATGCACCATTTATGTCAGACTTATGGTATTGCAAAAAGTCGCACCACTCCGTACCACCCGGCTGGGAACGGTGGAGTGGAACGATTTAATCAGACATTACTGAACATGTTGCGATCACTAGACACTGATAAACAAGGAAGATGGAATGAGCACTTACCCGAGTTAGTTCATGCTTATAACAACACGATCCATAGTGCTACGGGTTATGCCCCCGCCTACTTAATGTTTGGCCGACATTTGAGGCGCCCTATAGATGTCCAGTTAGGAGTGCAGTCAGCGCAAGAGCGCATGGGAGTGGGTGGCTGGGTACAGGACCACCAACAGAGAATGGCGACAGCTTATAGGACCGCAGGGGAGAGGATGGGAGAAACGGCCAAGAGGAGAAAGCAGGTTTATGACCGTAGGGCCGGTATTACACCCCTATTACCAGGAGAGAGAGTGTGGATTCGAAATAGGAAGAGAGATGGCCAGGGGAAATTGAGTACGTGGTGGGACCCCGAGCCTTACGCAGTGATGGAACAGGTGGGAGCTACGGGGTTGGTGTACCGAGTCAGACCCGAGAAGGGGGGGCGAGAAAAGACCATACATAGAAATGCGTTGAAAGTGTGTGTAGCCCCCAGGTCGCCCCACGAGGACCCCCCAGCTGTAGTGCAGCCCGAGCAGGTAGAAGCAACAACGCCGCAGTATTATGGGTTTCTCTCCGTCCCGAGAGCACCAGATGAGCCACGGCGCTCGGGAAGAGCAAATATAGGCCAGCCACCCCAGAGGTATGGACATGATTAGGGACAGTTGCAGGGACTGGCAACGGAAAAGTGGGGGGGGATGTGACAGGGTCAAAGCAGGGGGGTGAAACCAAATTGTAACATTTTTTATTGATGATGAAAAACCTGTATTACGCACTTAAAAACATCATTCTCTTAACTATATTTCTGCACTGCATGTTTTATGGTTGACAATGTATTTCCCCCCGGTCCCCGAGCCACTTGACATTGGACTCCCCTATAGGCTGTGTGACATTGGCCTTGTGACAGCGGACGGCCAATGTCCCCAGGTCACGCTGGTGGCAGAGCGAATGAGGGCGGAGTAGGGTGTGGCCCACCTTATTCAAAAGTGAGCGCGAGCCACTTGGACAGCAGAGAGACAGGCATACAGGGCAGTGTGGAAGTGACAGCCAGAAGGGACGGTTGTGCACAGGAGGAGCAGACATACCACGGAGCAGAGGTGGGGAATACAGTGATCGCGGCACGTACCAAGCCACCAGCAGCGGACGGTGAGCAGACGGCGCAGTAGCAGCAGAGACGGGGAGGACAGACAGACGAACCAAGGAACGGAGGAGAGGTCCAGTGGCGATAACGTTGCGCGCTTCACACCCTCAAAGCCAGACGTACAGTCTGGCGGGCGAGTAAGTGTCCTTCTATGCAACGTTACCTTTATAAACCCACGGTCCTAAACCTCATATGTGAAATATACCTGAACAGATGAACTGGTTCTAGTTTCTATGATTGCAGGCAATACGCACGAAGACAAGAAGAGACAGTGATTCCTGGCCTAAACCCCCGCTCCAGTTAAACCCCATATAAGGACATTCCCACCTTTTGCATTGAACCGTGATGAGTATATGACGTATAGCAATTGAATTGGCACTTGGCACTTTACTGCTTCAGTAATAGTTGGCACTTTAACGCTAAATTCATTATTTATTTGCTATAGTTTGCACAAGCCCTGTCTGTTTTTAGTGTTTGGTGATTGTCTGTATTCCTGTATTTTAGTTAGTTAGTGGGCGCATTAGGAGGTTGAGGTTTTAGAATTAGTGTTATATTTTGTTTATGCTTTTCAATATTTTATGGCTTATAGACGCCACTGTATTAGCTTAATAAAATAGATTACCTTTTTATACAAACCTGTTTCCGTCCAGCTTTCTCCAAGGGATATGTGTTGAAGTGTTGTTCTCATTTAAAAGTATTGTACTTACCTGGGTAAACTCGAACCTGTGAATAGCCTAAGAAAGAGTGTTACAGAGGACCCTACCTCTTAAATAAAAAGGTGGCGTAGTCTTGCAGTACCTATCAAACAGTATTATTCTCACAGTAATTACGCACCCCGCACTTTACCGTGCAACTGATATTTTATTGTTGTGAGTTTAATGTGTATTGTTATTTATTTATTATTGAGACAAAGTAAAGAGTGTCAGCATTCTAAAAAGAAGTGGCAAGTTACATGTGACAACCTGGCCACCGTCACACATACATCTCCGACTCCACCAGCTGTAATACTCAAAATTGTCCCGCTCATATTTTTGCCAGCACCCTCGCGGCAACCTGATATTAGTTAATATCTCATTACCGTGCGGTCGCCCTGGCTCGCACACTTTCCAGGAGCGCATTTCTCCTGTAATTCGTGCTAGTGCCCAGAACTGTAAGAGACGTTGCCATTTTAATAATCTATCTTTCATCAAACATCTCCAGTTCAAGGGCCTCGCATGTTCAAAGGAAGTGAGGGCCTGTATTCTGTTTGGAGAGGAACACAATCTTTCACTGAACCAGTTCTCAGCGCCTCAAACCACTTGAACCCTCGGTGCGAGTTTTTTTTTTCGAAAGAGAATAGCTAGATCTACAAGCTCGCGAATCATCGCGCCGCGCGCGTTGTGAGCTCGTAGATCGGCTATTTCCCCTGAAATAATTCAGAAGATTTAGTTGGTTAAGCGGTTAAGTGGTTAAACCTATGGCTTTGGCTATAAGGTTGCAAAGCATTGTGGGTCTGATGTGTCACTCATCCACCTTAAAGCCATGGAAATGTACTGTAAGGTTTGTCAATACCGTTAGAAGCACACGATAGGATCTCTAACGCGGCCTTGTCAGTTATGAGAGGAAATTTGGTGAAATGAGACTCTTTTATTATATTCTGCTTTTGCCTGGTAAATTGTTTCTCTGGGTTCATGTGTTTTTCTTCCATTTCTATCAGGGTTTTTTGAGTTTGCTTGAAAGCCTTAAAGGACCCCTTCACCCATGTTCTGTGTGACTCAGAGGAGGATGTGGACAGTTCACAAACCTGCCCACAAGGACTGTCCACACAGCCCAACCAACGACTACAGCAAAACCTCTGCACGTCCGTCCGTCCGTCTGTACGTCTGTCGATATTAACGTATCTCAAGAACCGTCAGACCGACGACTTCTAAGTTGTCTCACGTATCGCCACCGACGGCGGCGGCGAGCCGGTGGACTGGCGGTTGTCCTGAACCGCCTGACCGCAGGTGTACAACCAGACAGATCTGCGCCCCACTATAGTAATGTTACTGTAACACTATAGTAATGTTACTGTAACACTATAGTAATGTTACTGTAACACTATAGTAATGTTACTGTAACACTATAGTAATGTTACTGTAACACTATAGTAATGTTACTGTAACACTATAGTAATGTTACTGTAACACTATAGTAATGTTACTGTAACACTATAGCAATGTTACTGTAACACTATAGTAATGTTACTGTAACACTACAGTAATGTTACTGTAACACTATAGTAATGTTACTGTAACACTACAGTAATGTTACTGTAACACTATAGTAATGGTGATAGTAATGTTACTGTAACACTATAGTAATGTTACTGTAACACTATAGTAATGTTACTGTAACACTATAGTAATGTTACTGTAACACTATAGTAATGTTACTGTAACACTATAGTAATGTTACTGTAACACTACAGTAATGTTACTGTAACACTACAGTAATGTTACTGTAACACTATAGTAATGGTGATAGTAAGGTTACTGTAACACTATAGTAATGTTACTGTAACACTACAGTAATGTTACTGTAACACTACAGTAATGTTACTGTAACACTATAGTAATGGTGATAGTAATGTTACTGTAACACTACAGTAATGTTACTGTAACACTACAGTAATGTTACTGTAACACTATAGTAATGGTGATAGTAATGTTACTGTAACACTATAGTAATGGTGATAGTAATGTTACTGTAACACTATAGTAATGGTGATAGTAATGTTACTGTAACACTATAGTAATGGTGATAGTAATGTTACTGTAACACTATAGTAATGGGGGCTGATCATTTCGGGTGGGGGGCTTAAGCCTGAAGCCCCGCGGTGTCGGCGTCTATGTGTACGGGTATTGCATAACCGGGTGGGGGGGCAGGCATTCCCAAGTCGTTCCCGACTAGTATCATTCCCAAGTAGGCTGGTGCCTCACGGGTCAGACAAGGACCCCAAAATTAATATGTATTTGGCTGCAGACCCCCATCTGAAAATATGTTGTGCCAGGGACCCCATATAGCGGAGCAGATAAGTGCTACGATCTTTCAATTTATGATAAAAGCGTGAAAATTGGCGTGAGCAGTCTCCATGGGTCACTTGACAAGAATATTGTCTGAGCCATTTGTAATTTCAAGATGGCGGCCATTTTTCAAGATGGCCGACACCTTAGTGGGCATTTAAGTGATATGATGGTTTATTTGGTGATACAAGCATGAAAATTGGCATGAGCAGTCTCTGTGGGTCACATGACAATAGGCCACCCACAGCTATTTGAAATTTCAAGATGGCGGCCATTTTTCAAGATGGCCAACACTTTAGTGGAGCAATTAAGTTATATAATGGTTTATTTGGTGATACAAGCATGAACATTGGCATGAGCAGTCTCTCTGGGTCACTTGACAATAGGCCACCCACAGCTACTTCAAATTTCAAGATGGCGGCCATTTTTCAAGATGGCCAACACTTTAGGGGAGCAATTAAGTTATAATGGTATATTTGGTGATACAAGCATTAAATTTGGCATGAGCAGTCTCTAAGGGTTGCTTGACAAGAAAACACTCCCAGCCACTTGAAATTTCTATTTTCAAGATGGTCGCCCCCTGGATCCTCAAAAGATACATTTTCTCATAGAAATGTACGTTTTTTTTTTCATTAAGGACGATTATTATTATTATTATTATGCTAAAACAGTTGTGTTGATTTGTTGATCATAGATAGATTAGATAAGAGTGAATATCTGCACTACCAGGGCACACTGGTGATATATCACTGCTGTTAAACCTCAGAGTGGGGTTCAATGTCAGCTAATTGAAAGTTAGTATCCCAAATGCTGTCTAATTTACCCCAAAACAGTTAGATAGCCGCACCTGAATTGACAGGTTGTGCCAGCGCGGGAGAGCTGAGCCAAGGTTAATGGGGTTTTAATTAACCGGATGGTGTACAGATCGCATGGGATTTAAATGGCATTGGATGAACGATCGGACTAAGTGTTGGGTTAAGGCACAAACTTAGTTGTATCCCATACATCAAAGTGCTTGGTAAAAGGTGGTAAAAGCATAAACCCTCTGCCTATGCTGCAGACATGGCAGAAGCCATCATAACAGTTGTGAAAACTAACTGGGACAGATGTTTCATTTGTCAGCAGGTCACCAAGGAAAAACTCATTCAGCCAAGTTTATTCAACAGAGAGCACGATCGTACTGGTCATGATACCATTGCAAGAAATGTTCCATTATTTCATAAGATCAATGCTCTGCCTATCTTACTTAGTCCAACCTGACTAGATGAAGGTGATGGCATAGAAAGCACATTGACAAGAAACAGAGCAACATATCATTCAAGCTGTTCAACAACACAGAGCTGGAAAGGGCCCAAAAGAGAGCATCTACATCTGCTGAAGACACTGAAGATACCAAAGATATCCATGTCAAGAGACTAAGAAGATCTAATGTATGACCGGTCCAGTGATGTCACAACTGTGAACGAGGCCAGGCTTGATCTCTTTGCCAGAAAGCAAAGACGATATGACTTGATCCTGCCAACTCAAGCAGCACTCAAAGAGCATGCCAAACGTGCTTCTTATGAGGCTGGATACGTGTGGGGACAGGCATTGAAGCGACCTCCACAAATGCCGAGCCCATCTGACTGGGGATGGGTGGAACAGGACGAGAAGTGGAAAGTCTTCTGGACTCCACTTCCACCTATTGCGGAGAGTTGTTGGGAGTTGACCAAATGTGGGTGCACCAAGGCATGTACTGGAAGGTGTAAGTGCTTCAGATATGGACCCAGTTTCACTTGCCTATGTAATTGCCCCTGCTAGAACCTATTTGCATGTTTATTTTGCCAGAGTTATTCCCCGTTGTCCTCTGTGTTTTCAAGTGTAGGCCTATGGCTCGGCTTCCCCTCGCCACATCGGCGCATCATGTTTTACTTTGTATCTAGTCTATTACTGTGTAATTTTCAGTTGTTACTTTGTAACATTGCTTCCACTACCTTCCACTGCCATATCTAACAGTGAAGCACATTTTCAGTTTAGTTCCTTAGTATAGTTTGTCATGGTTCCGTGGCTATTGCCATTCAGTGTTAGCCATTGCTCATAATTTTAGAGCACTGTCCGTTCAGCACCACAACTGTGCTTATCAGCACCACAACTGTGCTTATCAGCACCACAACTGTGTTAATTTATTCATCTTATTTTTTGTTTCCCCACCCCTTAGTATCTATTTGACACATGTAATGGCTGTTAGTTTAAAAAAAAAAAAGATATATATTATCCTCCCTTGTGACTGTTACCTTGTCGTGGTAAGGGAGCTTGTGTAAGCCTACCTCAGTGAACCCTGAGAGCTATGCCGGTGGGAGGCAACTCCTGACAGGTTTTACCAAACTGGACAGCTTGTGGGCGAGGAGTCAGACAAAACACAGTCAAACAACCTCTCTTGACAGAGCTTTTTGAGGAACCCAATACATTTCTATGAGAAAAGGTATCATTTAAGGATTCACATGGCGGACGGCAGACATCTTGAAATTTCAAGTGGCTGTGGGCGGTTTCTTGTCAAATGACCTTTTGAGACGGCTCATGGCAATTTTCATGCTTGTATCACCAACTAAATGATTTCTTAAGCTTAACTGCTCCACTAAGGTGGTGGCCATCTTGAAAAATGGCCGCCATTTTGAAATTTCAAGTAGCTGTGGGTGACTTATTGTCAAATGACCCACAGAGACTGCTCATGCCAATTTTCATACTTGTATCACCAAATGAACCATTATATAACTTAAATGCTCCACTAAAGTGTCGGCCATCTTGAAAAATGGCCGCCATCTTGAAATTTCAAGTAGCTGTGGGTGGCTTATTGTCAAGTGACCCACAGAGACTGCTCATGCCAATTTTCATGCTTGTATCACCAAATAAACCATCATATCACTTAACTGCCCACTAAGGTATCGGCCATCTTGAAAAATGGCCGCCATCTTGAAATTACAAATGGCTCAGACAATATTCTTGTCAAGTGACCCATGGAGACTGCTCATGCCAATTTTCACGCTTTTATCATCAACTGAAAGATTCTGCCAGAAAAAAGCCTTTAGCCGCTCCACTAATAGTACTTTGACTCATTTACTAGAGTTGAGTACTTTGTCCACCAAACGTAAAGCCTGCAATCTAAGCCTCTCGTGTCCCGCGGCTTCATGCAACCATGCTGAGGAGGAGGAGGCGTTATTTTACGTCCTTACGTCTGTCATGTTCCTACAGTAAGTGAAGTGCTCTGCCGGAGGCTGGCTCACATGTCACCTGGCCTTATCAAGGGGAACGCAAACAATAGCCCGCGCGCAGGTCTTCCCATAAAGACATTTATGTTCGACAACAGTGACAACTAGCGCACACACACACACACACACACACACACACACACACACACACACACACACACACACACACACACACACACACACACACACACACACACACACACACACACACACACACACACACACACACACACACACACACACACACACGGGGGGGGGGGGGGGGCTGACAATGCAATAGTATCTTTCCAGGCTGCAGTGTAAAGCATTCATTGGTGGTTTAGAGCCTAAAGGCAGCGTGTCCTCATGTTACCTCTGATAGAATAGGTGTGAAAACCACAGCCACGCCCCTCTGGGTGTGACTCACCTCACACGGCACTAGGGGTCAGCTCAGGTAAAACACGTCACGCATTGTGAAAACAATAGAACACATGAAGT
>NC_139943.1:446949-524449 GCF_963454915.1 Gymnoscopelus microlampas
TACAAAGTATAACTGGTAACTAATGTTTTCAAATAATACCTCATAGTTTTACTGAAGTACAGTACTTGAGTACATGCACTTAGTTACTTTCCACCACTGGTATTGACGCACATTATTGTGGCGGCTGCAGTAACAATGACACGCCATAATCTAGACATAAATATATCTATAATCTAAAATATGCACCTAGAGAGAGAGAGATAGAGATAGAGATAGAGATAGAGATAGAGATAGAGAGAGAGAGAGAGAGAGAGAGAGAGAGAGATAGAGATAGAGATAGAGATAGAGAGAGAGAGAGAGATAGAGATAGAGATAGAGAGAGATAGAGATAGAGAGAAGGGTAAACCAACACTAATCACACTCAGTGTGAAGTCTGTGATGAGTTTATTTCATAGAGCTTGTCAATATATGAAATAGAGGAACAATGTTAAATCCCTGTCCATTCATTTCAATAGGCTGCTCAACAGCGCCACTTGAAGCAAATCACACACAGGTGTTGCAAATACTGCAAATTAAAGATGTCAGAGGCTGCTACATGGCGTGAGTCATGTCCGCGTGCGTTTATAAGTGGCACGCGTGTGTGTACACGCATAGCGCACGTGGGTACACGCATAGTGCTCGTGTGTACACGCATAGTGCTCGTGTGTACACGCATAGTGCTCGTGTGTACACGCATAGCGCACGTGGGTACACGCATAGTGCTCGTGTGTACACGCATAGCGCACGTGGGTACACGCATAGTGCTCGTGTGTACACGCATAGCGCACGTGTGTACACGCATAGTGCTCGTGTGTACACGCATACGTGGGTACACGCATAGTGCTCGTGTGTACACGCATAGCGCTCGTGTGTACACGCATAGTGCTCGTGTGTACACGCATAGCGCTCGTGTGTACACGCATAGCGCTCGTGTGTACACGCATAGCGCTCGTGTGTACACGCATAGCGCTCGTGTGTACACGCATAGCGCTCGTGTGTACACGCATAGTGCTCGTGTGTACACGCATAGTGCTCGTGTGTACACGCATAGCGCTCGTGTGTACACGCATAGTGCTCGTGTGTACACGCATACGTGGGTACACGCATAGTGCTCGTGTGTACACGCATAGCGCTCGTGTGTACACGCATAGTGCTCGTGTGTACACGCATAGTGCTCGTGTGTACACGCATAGCGCTCGTGTGTACACGCATAGTGCTCGTGTGTACACGCATAGCGCTCGTGTGTACACGCATAGTGCTCGTGTGTACACGCATAGCGCTCGTGTGTACACGCATAGCGCTCGTGTGTACACGCATAGCGCTCGTGCGCGGTGCCGGCCAGTGTGTGTGAGTGTGTCTTTTTGTTTTTGCCGAGCTGTGCAATTCTGTTTGTGTTTTAATCAGTTGCAGGTGTTCATGCTATATGGATGGATACACATACACACCAAGTCACTTGTAGAAGTGGCTGGCACTTAAAAAAAACTATTTTTCCCAACTGAGATTTAAGGGGAAACAGGCATTATGAATCAAATAGAGATATCAGCTATCCTATGCTACGTTGTTCTCACGGCGTCTCGACTGTTATACATGGGCCATGTGCCTTAGCATGTTTGTTGGTCACATGATGTGAGTTATGACAGTTCTATCCATGTGGTCACATGATGTGAGTTATGACAGTTCTATCCATGTGGTCACATGATGTGAGTTATGACAGTTCTATCCATGTGGTCACATGATGTGAGTTATGACAGTTCTATCCATGTGGTCACATGATGTGAGTTATGACAGTTCTATCCATGTGGTCACATGATGTGAGTTATGACAGTTCTATCCATGTGGTCACATGATGTGAGTTATGACAGTTCTATCCATGTGTTCCTAAGCACACAAACTACATCAACACAATCCTTCTGCATTCACTGAGTCACACCGTTCCCACGGTAAACCACTGTTCATTTTGACATCAAATTCCGATTTCATTTTTTGAGTTTTAAAGGGCCCTATCTGCCTACACCCCCCCCCCCCCCCCCCCCCATTTATTACTATTTTGAAAAACATTTTAAAATAGAGAAAATAGCCGACACATTGTGAACTTGTAGATCGGCTATTTAAACTATTGAAAATCTTTTCTCCACTAGTCCCTTCCTAACATTTGAGTCTATTTTTGATTTGTCAGTATATGTAGTCGTGGTTTCAGTCATCATAGCTTAGGTTTTATTTAGTTTTGGTCAGTGTAAAAAGGTAGTGGACGAACATTAAACGTGGAATCATGTGGATGTCAGGATCTACAGGGGAACGTTGTCGTGGATCTGTGACTTCAGCCATCTGTCACAGAACCGCTGATCTAAAGAAATACATCTAAATCCTAACAGTATGTTGCTATATCAGTGGTGATACAACTTTTTGATGTCAAGGACCCCCAACGTGATATATATTTGGCCGTGGACCCCTCAAAATATGTTGTTCCAGGGACCTCTAGAAGCACAGATCGGAGTTAAAAATGTTCGCTTTAAAACCTATTTTTTCAAAGATTTGGACACATTTTCCACGATAGAAAAGCTCATGAGCTTGTATATCTGCTATTTTTGAATAGCCAAATAAATCTTAAAATGACAGACGTGTTCCCTGTCTTAATGGGTAAAGTAAACAGTGTGAGTACTTTTTACACCACTGACAATATACAACTAAGGACTGTTTTAGTGAAGAGGAGCTGCATAAGCCTGTATCTAAATATGAATATACAAGAGGACCTGTATCTAAATATGAATATACAAGAGGACCTGTATCTAAATATGAATATACAAGAGGACCTGTATCTAAATATGAATATACAAGAGGACCTGTATCTAAATATGAATATACAAGAGGACCTGTATCTAATATGAATATACAAGAGGACCTGTATCTAAATATGAATATACAAGAGGACCTGTATCTAAATATGAATATACAAGAGGACCTGTATCTAAATATGAATATACAAGAGGTCCTGTATCTAAATATGAATATACAAGAGGACCTGTATCTAAATATGAATATACAAGAGGACCTGTATCTAAATATGAATATACAAGAGGACCTGTATCTAAATATGAATATACAAGAGGACCTGTATCTAAATATGAATATACAAGAGGACCTGTATCTAAATATGAATATACAAGAGGACCTGTATCTAAATATGAATATACAAGAGGACCTGTATCTAAATATGAATATACAAGAGGACCTGTATCTAAATATGAATATACAAGAGGACTGTTTTAGTGAAGAGGATCCATAAGCCTGTATCTAAATATTATGTTCCACCAATAGCCTGTGTCTGTGGCACGCAGACCCACATTGTACTGTAAGTAAGTTTAATGTTCAGTGTAAAACGATTCATTTAATTAATCTGTTTGTTTTTGTTTCGTTTTTTTATCTGAACCCCAAAAAATATATTTAAAATAATTTGTGCCCATATTGAGTGGTCCTACAGCGCCCTCCTGTGGTCCCTTTCTATCAATTACTCACCCCATGCAGCATTGAATTCATGGAGTTTTTGTTTTGTTTTGGTCGTATTCCTAAGCCAATAATTTGATGCCAATAATTCTTTTGAAAATAGCAGATCTACAAGCTCACAATGCGTTGCATCGCGACGCATTGTGAGCTTGTAGATCGGCTATTTTCAAATGCCAATAATTTTCCGCCGATCATCAAATTATTGGCTTAAGAAATCTCCATGAATTTAATTCAATGCTTCATGGGGTGTGAATAAGTCATTTTTTGGGTGAACTACTCCTTTTAATTATTTTGCACCGAATACTAACGAGAACACATTTTCCTAGCCTAACGTATAAAGTGATGAAACACCAAAATAAGCTAAAACAAGTTGTGCATGAAACAGCATGGCCACTGTGCAACTTTACAGGTTAGGCCTACTGACCAGCACAGCACAGGTTCATTTCTATTCGCCACATAAACAGAATAAATACAGCCTGTGAATTAGACACGGACTGGCACAAAAGAATCGGCCCTGGCATTTGTGATCTTCATCGGCCCATAGCGGGCCCATAGCGGGGCACCAAAATCGTGCACGCGCGTGCGCGGATTTTGTTAGTTTCTTTACGGTTTTTGGTGACTTTATTTCGGTTTTAGGGTTAGGATTAGGGTTAGGTTAGGGTCATGTTATTAAATTCTTATTTTTGCCTGATTTTACTTTATTTGTTCTACTTTATATGTTACTTTATTTTTGGCCAAATAGGTTTACTGTTTAAATAACATTGCAACAGTAACAATAGTGTGTTTTAAAAAAAAATATTATATATATATATATATATATATATATATATATATATATATATATATATATACGAAATATTTAATTGTGTTAGTTGTATTTTGATTATTGCTTGGAACCTATTCTTTACTATTACTCCATTAATAGGTCACGTCAGTTGCTCCATTTTACGGCGATCTAGTCACAGTCCAAGTTTAATATCATAGCAAGTTTAATATCATAGCGCTCACTTGTCTATCAAATCATCTACACATTGCCTATATGCATACGATTATTTGTTACACTTAATATACAGCTTCACACTCCACAGAGAAACACACAAAACCACCCACCAACCACAGTGTTGCCAGGTTCTATGAGAGAAACAAACAACCAGGTCTAGGAAAACAAGCCCAAAAGAAGCATATCTTTAACCTACTACTGTAGCAGATCTACAAGCTCACAACGCGTCAAGAATCAAAATGTGACGCGTTGTGAGCTATTATCTGCTATTTTCAAATAAAATCTTGGGGAAAACTTATAATAAGCCGACCTGGCAACACTGGCTGCACAGGCACCATAACTCACATCAAGCATAAGGCTTTACGCATCATCAAATAAGGCCACAGCGCATAGTTAAACTCTTTAGTCTATTACGACCAAATTCACCCTGAGACAAAGAGCATAGTTAAACTCTTTAGTCTATTACAACCAAATTCACTCTGAGACAAAGAGAATAGTTAAACTCTTTAGTCTATTACAACCAAATTCACCCTGAGACAAAGAGCATAGTTAAACTCTTTAGTCTATTACAACCAAATTCACCCTGAGACAAAGAGCATAGTTAAACTCTTTAGTCTATTACAACCAAATTCACCCTGAGACAAAGAGCAGGGCACGGCGGCCAAAAACACAAGCACTGTAACGCACACACCAACATTGCACTGTAACGCACACACACCAACAATGCACTGTAACACACACACCAACAATGCACTGTAACACACACACCAACATTGCACTGTAACACACACACCAACATTGCACTGTAACACACACACACCAACATTGCACTGTAACACACACACACCAACATTGCACTGTAACACACACACCAACATTGCACTGTAACACACACACATTGCACTGTAACACACACACCAACATTGCACTGTAACGCACACACCAACATTGCACTGTAACACACACACCAACATTGCACTGTAACACACACACACCAACATTGCACTGTAACACACACACACCAACATTGCACTGTAACGCACACACCAACATTGCACTGTAACACACACACCAACATTGCACTGTAACACACACACCAACATTGCACTGTAACACACACAGCAACATTGCACTGTAACACACACACCAACATTGCACTGTAACGCACACACCAACATTGCACTGTAACACACACACCAACATTGCACTGTAACACACACACACCAACATTGCACTGTAACACACACACACCAACATTGCACTGTAACGCACACACCAACATTGCACTGTAACACACACACCAACATTGCACTGTAACACACACACACCAACATTGCACTGTAACACACACAGCAACATTGCACTGTAACACACACACCAACATTGCACTGTAACACACACACCAACATTGCACTGTAACACACACACCAACATTGCACTGTAACGCACACACCAACATTGCACTGTAACACACACACCAACATTGCACTGTAACACACACACACCAACATTGCACTGTAACACACACACACCAACATTGCGTGTGTGTGTTACAGAAAAGCGCTATATAAGTCTGATGTATTATTATTATTATTATTATTGCACTGTAACGCACACACCAACATTGCACTGTAACGCACACACCAACATTGCACTGTAACACACACACCAACATTGCACTGTAACACACACACCAACATTGCACTGTAACACACACACCAACATTGCACTGTAACACACACACCAACATTGCACTGTAACACACACACCAACATTGCACTGCGTAAAGACGCACAGCAGCAGCTGCCCAACTCATTGACCAAAGCACAATAGAATAGAATAATAAACAAGTGCTGTTGGCTATGTTCTACCTTATTGAATGAGCAGGTCGATGATGCAGTCCTTGTCCAAAGACACAAGAGTCTCTTTTTCAATCGCCATCAGCATAAAGGCCTCGAGGTGTTCCTGTGATGCTGTGCTCCTCAGACGGTTTTTGATGAATGTTAATGTTCGCTCACATGCAGCTTGAGTCACTGACAGTGTTAAAAGGAACTTGTACATCAGCAACAACAGTTCTTGTGCTAGTATTTGCTTCCTCACCTACTTCTCCAAAGGCCCTGCGAGGGCTCCAACTGTAGTAATAATAATAAACAAAACATCTTCGCCACTCAAAACAACAAAGGCTGTTTTGCGTTGTTGAAAGTCTATTCTCGGAGGTGGGAAGCCTCTCAGCACCCCTCCTTCTCTGTAAAATACACTTTTTGTCCAGAAAAGAAAATATTTCACCGGAAGGAAAAAATCTGGTCAATAGAAAAATTCCATTGACCAGATCTGTAGAGGGCGCAGTGGAGCAACCAAAAACACTTTTTTCCTTTCAGTGAAATATTTTCTTTTCTGTCCAAAAAGTGTATTTTACAGAGGTGGGGTGCTGAGAGGCTTCCCACCTCCGAGAATAGACTTTCAACAACACAAAACAGCCTTTGTTTCGGTGAGTAGCGAAGAGGTTTTGTTTATTGTTACTACAGTTGGAGCCCTCGCAGGGCAGTGGAATTCTTTGTCTATGAGCAGAGCCGAGCGCCTGGCAGAGCGTTAGAGAGAACTCACTAACTATGGACCAACATTAACACTCTTTACTCTACTAGTGCTAGCACTGACAGCAGCATTATGGACCGACATTAACTCTCTTTTCAGCAGACTGCTGCTGGGCAAACAAATCTTTGTTATTTTTTAAACGTTTCCCCGCATCATAGCCTCCAGACATTTTGTTTTTTTAGCTCGTACTTTCTCTGCATCAACCTTTACTTTTTTGTTTTGTTTTCTGTCCATTTCACCTGCCAGTAGAATCACCTGCTTGCATTCTATTGACGTATTTCTGCCCGGCTTTTTTTTAAAGTGGTTTACGTCAAACGTACGGAGCAAACCACTTAAGTGGGGGGCGGGGGGAACAGAGTCTCCACCTCCCCTCCACCAAAGTGTCACTATCACTTCAACCCCCCTATGACCATGTAGTGAATGGACCAGGCCGGACAGTTTCTCTTAAAGGGCCGGTGGGCCGGTGCAGGGCTGGGTGTTTTAGGGGGCTTGGACAATGAGTAGACAAACACATTAGGAGCTATAGCCCTGAAGGAGTGTGTACAAAATATGGGGGTCCTTGCTAATAAAACGTTGGAGAACCACTCAGTGGACTCCTAATATGCCATAGTGTCATAGTAAATCAGTGAAGACATACTCTGAAGAAAACCTGGAGACTGACATTCAGTAATTGGGTCTTAAGATCAAAATAATCATAAGACCCACTACAAATTATAATGAAAACAAAAACAAAAACAAAAAGCCACGGACAATGACAAGTCTTGCCATGGACACATGTTGTGCTTTGGTTCTAATCATAGGGTTGTAATAGACGTGGTTAGACACCAGGCGGCACCAGAGGGCCGTTCTTTAAACCTTGACTGACCTAATTATTTCAAACTCGGTCATGTCATGCCAGGTCCCTTCATTACACCCAGCACCTTTCTGATGAATTATACTGGGTTTAAAAAAAAACTACTGACCATGATACTAACCATGATACTGACATAATATCGATATGATACTGACATGATACTGACCATGATACTGACATGATATCGATATGATACTGACATGATACTGACATGATATCGATATGATACTGACATGATACTGACATGATACTAACCATGATATCGATATGATACTGACATGATACTGACATGATACTGACATGATACTGACCATGATATCGATATGATACTGACATGATACTGACATGATACTGATATGATACTAACCATGATATCGATATGATACTGACCATGATACTGACATGATACTGATATGATACTGACATGATATCTCTATGATACTGACATGATATCTCTATGATACTGACATGATATCTCTATGATACTGACATGATACTGACATGATACTGACATGATACTGATATGATACTAACCATGATATCGATATGATACTGACCATGATACTGACATGATACTGATATGATACTGACATGATATCTCTATGATACTGACATGATACTGACATGATATCTCTATGATACTGACATGATATCTCTATGATACTGACATGATACTGACATGATACTGACATGATACTGATATGATACTAACCATGATATCGATATGATACTGACCATGATACTGACATGATACTGACATGATACTGACATGATATCTCTATGATACTGACATGATATCTCTATGATACTGACATGATACTGATATGATACTAACCATGATATCTCTATGATACTGACATGATACTGACATGATACTGACATGATATCTCTATGATACTGACATGATATCGATATGATACTGACATGATATTGATATGATACTGACATGATATCTCTATGATACTGACATGATACTGACCATGATACTGACATGATATCTCTATGATACTGACATGATACTGACATGATACTGACATGATACTGACATGATACTGACCATGATACTGACATGATATCTCTATGATACTGACATGATACTGACATGATACTGACATGATACTGATATGATACTGACATGATATCGATATGATACTGACATGATATCTCTATGATACTGATATGATACTGACATGATACTGACATGATACTGATATGATACTGACATGATATCGATATGATACTGACATGATATCGATATGATACTGACATGATACTGACATGATACTGACATGATACTGACCATGATACTGACATGATACTGACATGATACTGACATGATACTGATATGATACTGACATGATACTGATATGATACTGACATGATATCGATATGATACTGACATGATATCGATATGATACTAACCATGATACTGACATGATATCGATATGATACTAACCATGATACTGATGATGTCAGTATCAACCCTCTCAGAGACAACACTGTGTGTGACAGGGGGCCCAGGGATGTCAGTTCCTGTCACACAGTGCTGTGAGAGGGGCCTGAACATTAACATATTCTTATGAAAATGTGGGTTCAATTGGTGTAACCAGAATTCCCCATTGACACATGTTGCTTCTACAGTCAATGAAGAAAGTGAGACTGAAAATAAAGCATGAGGTCAATGAACTTTGTGTTTTATTTAATTCCACCTGACAACAATTAATCAATATAAAAACATAAGAAATTGTGAGTGAGTCACTATGCCTGTGTCATCAGAGCCCTCTCACACTCCTGTGTGACAGCTGTCACACAGGAGTGTGAGGGGGAGGGGCCTATGTATCTGTTGAGTCTCGTAGTTGAACGTGTCAAAGTACATTGCATGTAAACGCCACTATCTATGCTTCTGTGGTGAAGGAGATAAATCATTGCTTTGTAAATAGAAGGTTCAAAATCAAAGGTGAGTTTTTTTTTCTTCAAGTTTGTACCTGGCTCTAATCTTTCACGAAGAGCGTGCAAGAGAACTTAAGTATGAACATGGAACTCCATTTCCAACTTCAAGTGTGTATGGAATATGCAAAATGTATCATATCGTTGCTGTCGGGCAGAAACCAGCTAACTCCATTTTTCCGCTTTTGCATTTTTTTTTGTTAATTAAAAAAATATTGAAGCAATGAAAAGTATTAAAAAGTGCTTCTGACAAAAGCAGCTAACTCCATTGGATCCTCAAACGTTCTGCTAAACCAGCTAACTCCACCAAAGGGGGGTGGAGTTAGCTGGTTTTGCTGACTCCAGACTCCACCCCCTTTTGACCTCCAACCTCATTGTGAGCTTGGAGGTCCATTCAGCTGTTCTTATCAATGATGAACTAAACCTCCTAACTCCACTTTTTGTTTTGTTTTTGTCATTTCCTGAAAAATGAACATTTTGGAGCTGGCAGCAGAGCTATTTAATATCACATCACAGGTTTTACTGGTGTAAAGAAATATGTTTTCCCCCTTAACTCACACAAGCAGTCCTCACGTCACATTACTTTAAAATCATTTTATTTTGAAATCCATTCAATGTCAACTTGTTTTCATTGTTTAAATGACTACATATACATTCGTCAAACATTTACAGTATTTATACCAAGCCACAGTACACATTAATAAAACACATCCAAAGACAGCCTGGGTTGTCTCTTTGCATGACACTAGTCACAAAAACCACTGCATCAACTCCCATGAAATTCAGGAAAATTATCAAAAAACTAAGAAATCAAAATCAAAATGTGCTAATTGCTATGACTGCTGCCCCTGGTTATCTTCATGGTCAGTTTAGAAATAATTGAAAATAAAAGTCATACCCTTTTATTTTATCTTAATAAAAGTCATACGCTTAAATCAATATTGTGGTTGTGTCTGCATGCTGTAATGCAGTGGTTCTCAAAGTGGGGTCCGAGGGGCCCTCAGGGGTCCATGACGGGGTTCCAAGGGGTCCTCAGCTAAATTAATTAATATAGGCATCAACATCGCTTTAACACTATTTTATATTTCAGCCATTAGGAAATAGCAGTTCTACAAGCTGCCATGTTGAGAGCGTGTTAGATCTGCTATTACATTTTTGGGGGATAACATCTTTAGATTGTGATTTTTTTTCCTAACTTGACAATTTTTAACACCACAAATCTTCTCTTATGGGGGTCCCCACCCACCTGGCAAAATATCTTTTCAGATGAGGGTCCGTGGCCAAATACATTTACATTTTGGGGGTCCTTGACATGACATTTTTTTGAGAACCACTGTTGCCAGGCAGAACACTAAAAACTCATATGACAGAAGTAAAAAAGAACAGAACAAAAAAAATACAACTAAACTAAACCAGACAGAAAGAGTTGTCCACCTCGCTATGTCCTGAGCTAGTTTCAACTAAGGAAGACTAGAGGATTCCCTGATAACATGTCAAAAGTCCCTTGTCAGTTCAACACACACACACACACACACACACACACACACACACACACACACACACACACACACACACACACACACACACACACACACACACACACACACACACACACACACACACACACACACACACACGGAGACATTCCTAAAGTAAGCAGACTTCTGACTTCTCTGGGATTTGGCTCATTTTTGTTTCAGTCATTTTGTTGTTTTGTTTTTATTGTCCTGTTTTCTTTAAGCTTTGTTTTGTGTCATTAACTGTTCGGTACGGACAATAAGGTTGCTTTGCGATCCTTTCCATGAGAATTTCCGATTGTGTCTGGCTTACTGTAGATGCACACCAGTGTCGTCACCCGACAACAGTTAGATCTACAAACTCACAACACGGTTCACGGCACTGGCATGCATCCAATTATAATCAGGCATTTACTAGTCTACCAATGGTTCTCAGAGTGGGGTCCAAGGACCCTCAGGGTTCCTTGAAGAAGTACCAAATGGGAACCTTAAGTCTGTTAACTCTGAGAGTGTACAAATGGAACCAAATGGACCCGTAAGGCTCCATTTGGTTCCATTTGTACGCCCTCAGAGTTATGGGGGTCCTTGAAATTAAAATGTTTGAGAACCACTGGTGTGTAGGACAAAATGCAAATGTCCCTAAATCTGTCATGACATCACGTCCCATCTGCAGGGCCCTGTCATGTAGCGCATGACTCCAGCAGTAGTTTGCTGATTACACCAACTACAGTATATACAATTCTGTATGTGTGCACGTGAATATATATATATATAAGAGAGAGAGAGAGAGAGAGAGAGAGAGAGAGAGAGAGAGAGAGAGAGAGAGAGAGAGAGATTTTCGCCGGTGCCTTACCCATTTTGCCTAAACTAATTTGCCATTTCTTACTATTTTGTTGTTGTTCATTTTGTTAAATGTTTTTAAAAATAGTAAAAAATGGCAAAGAAGTTCAGAGATAATGGGTAACACTGGTATTTTCTGTATACTTGTAAGTGTTTTATGACAGAGGCACACGCTAAGGCACAGATTGTTTTGCGGATATTCCCTAAGTACACCTGGGAACCCTAAATCCCAGGAATTTTGTTGAATGAAACATGAGTTGTGCTGAAAGTTAAATCTCTGTACAGGTTAAGGTTTGACATTCTATAGAGCTATGAGAACAGGTCTATAATAATAATAATCTACTCATGGCATGATAAGAGTTTGGTGGGTTTTGTATGTTTCATAGCAGCGAGTGAGGAGTCAAATGAACTGACTAAAGAAATAAAAAGTTTGCTGATGGGTTGAATAAAAATGACATACTGCATCTTAGTTTACTGCATCTCCCATCAGTGATAGATCAGTGTGTCATATGCTGACTTTACCACAAGTCACGAGTGCATCGGGTTTATCTATTTTCTTTATAAAAACAACACAGAAGTGAAGCTTCACAACGGATAATAACAACAAACCAACTGCTTGGCTTGTTTACAACATGAACAGGCAACGCTGTGGACCATTTGTGAAGGCGGTGAAATTGTGCACGATTTACTAACTGTACTGTACACCCTCATTTTAAACCTGCAACCTGAGACCACACGCAGCGTGCCTACGAGGGCTGTGAGATCTGTGCTCTCCTGCTGCAGTGTGACCAAGGAATAGGATTCTTCATGTGAAGACGAAAACAACGAAAATGGCATTTTAGTCTAAGTGTCTTTTTATAATAGAAATGACAATACTGAAAAGTAATCAAGTTTCCCCATCAACTACACATGTACCGTAGCTGTGTGGCGTTTTCCTCTGAGCCTGGCTAAACATATGTATTCATTTACAGTTCAACAGAGCTTTACTGTACGGCCCACGCATGTTAGGATGAATAAAGTACTATTGAACCTCATTGTATTTAATACATTATGTGGCCAACAAGATTATTTTTCTCTCTCTCTCTTTCTCGAGTTGGGAATTAACAAAAGGAATGTCCCTGATAGGATTTTAGTTCTGCGGACACTCATACGTATATTCAGATCACCAGTTACCATATTCACCCACCAGTCTATTTACATTGCACTCTTTCAACGGTGTTATTTCCAAATAAACCATTATCACATCGAGCACTAAATAATATACTTTTTTTTTTTAGCTTCTTTAGTATAAAAATATCATCCAAGGAAATTATAACACAATTTTGCCGTGCTTGAGCAAAAAACGAACATACATTACTGTACCTATATTTACTGTACAATTTCAAACTTTGAGACACATTATTTACCGAACAAAAAGAATACAAAATGTTGATCAGCATTAGTACCTTGTATACGCCAGGGTTAAACGTAGTCGGGGCGAGCAGTCAATATGATCGGTTCAGCTATATGTACAATCTATTCATACAGAGGCTAGGTCCTATATTACACGCCACCAAATTGTTATTAATTCATGAAATTAGAGATTTTGGTAAGATAAGCAAAATGATAAAAAGCATTCCCTCACAGATTCACGTAATATATTAGTTAGCCCAGTAGCTACAATATCAGACATGCACATTTCATTATATCCTCTGTAAGAGGGCATTTCTGTTTTATGTACATTTATGATCAGAAATATTATACAGTACAACCCGACGATTGGTCATTGTTTTAACCACTTAAACCCCAGATTGACAAGCTGACGACGCGCCGCGTTGCGACGCATTGTGAGCTTGTCGATCGGCTATTTTTAGCAAAAGCTTTCCCCACAAAAACAGAAAACAGAAAACCTAGTATAGAGCCGTGAGGGACTCCGGTCAGCCATATAGGGTTTAAGTGGTTAACCAATTTGAAATGACTGGTTAGTTAGTTGTCCTTGTTGTCTTCATAACTAGACCTTTCACATTGGAGAGTGAATAGTTTTTACACTGGCTTGACTTGGCGATGGCTTAAGAGGATTGTTTTTGCATTGCACAGGTAGTGGCGAGCTTCAGTAACTGCTGAACACTATAGTGGCAAACTATTCACTATGAAGCACTTTAGCCTCAGATCCCACTGAAGGAGAGAGTTACTACACACTCTTTGATCTGGCCTCCATACATGCGGTCACGCTTTAATGCGTCGTCAACAACAAGCCATTATAAGGATTCAATGTTTGGAATTACTGTGTATAATATACAGTAGTGTTTGGAACCATTGGTTTCCACATGGCAAACGTTACTTTCACATTGTTCTTGTTGTTACCTCTGAGCACACTGACAAGAAAAAAACAAAAACAAACTGTGCAATGTTTTGTTGGCAATAAATGACTAATATGATATGAATATTCTTCATTTACAACAGAGGTCTAGTGTCTAGTAGAGCATTGGTTCTCAAAGTGGGGTCCGGGGTACGCTTGGGGTTCCTTGAGGGCGTACCAAATGAACCCTTACGGGTCTGTAACTCTGAGAGTGTACAAATGGAACCAAATGGACCCTTACAGGTCTGTAACTCTGAGAGTGTACAAATGGAACCAAATGGACCCTTACGGGTCCATTTGGTTCCATCCAATTCCACCACGCGTTGTGAGCTTGTAGATTGGCTATTTTCAGCAAGTATAAATCAGGCTTTACATTGCTTGAAAAGCTCCTATTCAGCCGGTAAATGTGGGGTTAAGTGGATGAGACACATGTAGCTCTCTATTCTGAACACTACTGTATGTGCTATTTGGGGTCAGGCGGTATCACACGCCCCCCTCTGGTTCAACAAGGAACTGTTCCGGCTCCAACAAGCCATTTTTTAGGGAGACCTTCAAGACAAAATGTAGAAACTTCTCCAAGTGAAAGGTGACTAGTGATGAAAAACAAGACACGACAATATCAATCAATAACCATTCAAAAGTGTGTCTGAAAACAGTGACAGCGATCGTTTTTTTGTTTGTTTTTGTTTTCTATCTTCTATTAAAAGGTTTGTGCAGAGAATACCCCTAAAACATCAGAACTATAATGTACTGTTAACCACATGAACCCTGTCGTCCATATTCTCGGGCGGACATTTGGCGGAAATAGCCAATCAGTTCGTCTATTTTTGACAAAGATATTTAGTGTAGAGCGAAAACAAAAGGAGGGGGGCCTTGTATAGACCCCTGGGGGACTCCGGTCAACTATAATGTAGGGTTTAAGTGGTTAAACCGATACCAATGACAGCCCATATAAAGGCACTGTGGCAGGCAGAGTGAGTAAGGATGATGAGAGGCAGACAGTGTGAGTTTAACTGCATTGACTGTATATATAAACAGGTAGATAAGATAGAAAGACACAGAACATATAGATATGTCACTTTGAGGAATAGGGGGCCACACTGTCTGCTTGTACTAAGATTGTAACGCAATATTTAGTTTGATGCTTTAGCCCTTTGAATGCCAGAACACACAACGACAGGATGGAGTGCCACACATGATGCGTTATGTGTTTTCTGAATAAAAAGGCATTTTCTTTTTAACGGATGTCCAGTATAAAATATAGTCTCATATATCTCGTAAGCACTCTTGTGCTTCAGTGTTTTGCATTGTTGTGCATTCAGTTACACAGTGAATCTCTGCCCACGGGGGTCCCCAAGTCTTGAATGACATCAAATCTCATAGAAAACGTTTATTTTTTGCAGCTTTGTTCTAGAGAGTGCGGGATACTATTGCTATTACTTACTTAAAAGTAGAGAAAGTTGCTGACATTAATAGAACTTTATAAATGAACTTTTCATAAATGAAGATAACGTACTGCATGCTAGGTTCCCTGTTTCAAGTTTGGCTGGGTTTTTGTAATATGAGACAACAGTAATGTTACTACAAATACTTCAACACCCACGCGTACTATACTGTAGGTTACGGCTTCAATGTACCTCAAAAATATCATAACTCGTTTAGTTCAAAAGCCTGGTGAAAACCTACGTGTAAAAAGTGAGAACTGGTGTTGGTGGTGGACTAGTGAATAGTAATAAAAAAAAAAAAACAGTTCACCATCATCACCCCACTCATGTGGGACAGAAGATGAGCTGGGAATGGGTGAGAGAACACAGCCATGGAGGGGGACAAGCTGCCTTGCTCTGAAACAAGCACCAGCTGCTTTCTGAAATCTGTCGCCGGCACTGAAAGTCACTTGGGTGATGGGTGTCGTCAGGAACTGCAAACGTAGGTACTGTAGGTACATATTATTATTATTATGGCTCTTTGCTCTCCTCCTCCTCACCCCTCGAGTTCGGTACAAAAAAGTAATAGCTTCAAAACATACTGCTTTTGCTGGAGTGAGTGGCGACTCTGGTTTAAGTCTCGTTTTTTTTCCTCATTTTAGGGCATTGGATATAAAGGTAAGGGCAATGGATGTAGCGTAGGTACAAAGAACAAGGAGGCTACTAGAAAGGATTCTGATTAGCGTTTCAGTTATTTGATCCACGTTTGCGTGGCCAGAGGCTCGTCTTAATCATCTGTACAACCTCTATACGAACATGACTTGTCCTGCGTTTAGGTCCATGTGATGGAGTGGAGATTTAGCCTCGTTCAAACGTAGTTGCGTGCCGGTGGTCGCGACGTACGTACGAGCTTCGGCGCTGCGAAGCTTCGGTGCATCCAAGCATAAATCAGGCCTCGTTGTGTCGAGAGAACAACCCCGCCTCTCCTCTCCATGGGGGGGGGGTATAAAAAGAGCTCTCGTTCTTCTTCTGACCACGAATCAAAGCAAAACTCTTTCCCGCTGAAGTGGTTCAACCCTAGCTTTATACGGAGGACTCTTCATCCGTCCCCGGTGACTTCCCTGATGAAAAGGTTGTTTTGTTTGTGTTTGGAGGCGAAGTTGGAGGAACGCCTCTCCTCCTCGGGGGCTCCTCCTCCTCCTCCTCCTCCTACACGTGGATACTAGCGGTCAAAAGGAACGTACAGTAAGCTATGTCTCACCATAAGTAACATCGTTCCTGCTTACATATTACATATACATACGTGTTCAATGGAAATCACAAAACCTTTTAATTTGTTATTCATTATAAGAGGGTATTCAATCAATGTAAATCATGAAATATTCTCATTTTGCTGTTTATTTCATAACCACGACTCAAGATTTAACATTGATTGAATATGGTCTCTGTCGGGGGGGAAACCTCATATGTCCAAAAACTTGACTTTACTTTTCAGGATTCAAATTCAAAAGCATCAAAAGTAGCAGATCTACAAGCTCCAAACGCGTCACTTCGCGCCACGTTTCGAGCTTGTAGATCTGCTACTTTTGAGGCTTTTGTGTGACGCTGTAGTATGATCAAACAGGAAGTTAATTTACGCGCGTCAGCCACGATACGTAACACATAACTACCAACTACGTTACTTATGGTGAGACAGAGCTACTACATGTACTTTATGACCGTTACTACATGTACTTTATGACCGTTACTACATGTACTTTATGACCGTTACAATCCATCACAGGGTTTGTTTTGCTAAAAGGAGAAGGGGGTCTCCTCCTCTTTCAGTACATGTCTCTGTAGATCTCCTGCAGGAGGGGGTGCAGCGAGGTGTCCTCCGTCTTCTTGATCTCCTGCACCAGCTGGGCGTGCTCAGTGACCAGCTGTCTCAGGTCGGCCAGCTTCTGCAGCAGCTTGGGGAAGAGGAAGGCGTCGTCCGGGTGGTTGGCCAGCAGGTGGAGCCGCAGCACCTGGACGATGTTCTCCTGCATGACCTCGATGTGGGGAACGTTCACCAGACCTGGACGGTCTGAGGAGGAGGGAGGAGAGAGAGAGGAGAGAGGAGAGAGGAGAGAGAAGAGATATATATATATATATTTAAAGCGAACATTTTAAACTCTGTTACAACTTCTGGGGGTTCCTGGAACAAAACATTTTGATAGGGGGGGTCCACGGCCATTTTTGATAACCACTGATATAACCACTGGTGAGATACAGAAGAACCAGGATACGGTGTGACTTTTCTCTCTCTCATGGCGCCGAAGATGGCTGCCTCATGTGTTTGTGCATAGAGAAGTGAATTTAGAATCCATTAGATATCTTTTTTTGTAGCTGCCATCTATTGGATTTCTCAGTTTGGAACAGTTTGGAGCTGTGTCTACATTGCCGAACTGAGAGATACAAGAAATCACCAATCCCATATATGTGCAGACTTTTAAATGATAGTGGATTTTAGATTTGTGTTTTAGAGTATTAGATTTTTAGATAGGCAATTGCTTTTTTTAGATTTGAAGTTTTGTATTGTAATCAGCAAAATAATTCAGTGTTTTTAATGGCACCTGTCTTTTTAAACATCTGTGATCATGCTGAAAGCTGAATAAACAATATAGGAATAAACAATATAGGATATTATAGCAAAATCATTTTTTATAAACACTGTTAGGATTTAGAAGACATTTGTAGAATCCCCAAAAGCAAAGATTTGAGTTACAAATGTTCGCTTTAAAAATATATATATATTCAAAGATTTGCAATTTTTTGTATATTTTTTTAAATAGCAGACCTACAAGCTCATAGCGCGGCACTTGGTGCCGTGCTATGAGCTTCTATATCTGCTATTTTTGAATATCCTAAAGAAATAAACGATGTTTAACAATAATTTAACTCTTGAGAGTGTAAAATGAAACCAAATGGACCCGTAAGCGTCCATTTGGTTTCATTTTACACTCTCAAGAGTTAAAGATCTATATGGGTTCATTTGGTTACCAACTCTACATCATTTAGCTGGGGACCACCTGGAACCCCCTCAAGGCCCCGGACCACTGGTTGAGAACCACTGTCCTACACTCATCCTGTACCTCCATCTATTACCATCATCATCATCATCATCATCATCATCATCATCAGTACCTCCACAGCAGATGATGGGTTAGTACTAGTATGGGTTAGTAGTATGTAGTAGTAGTAGTTAGTATGGGTTAGTAGTAACTGTACCTCCACAGCAGATGATGGGTTAGTAGTATGTAGTATGGGTTAGTAGTAGTTAGTATGGGTTAGTAGTAACTGTACCTCCACAGCAGATGATGGGTTAGTAGTAGTAGTAGTTAGTATGGGTTAGTAGTAGTTAGTATGGGTTAGTAGTAACTGTACCTCCACAGCAGATGATGGGTTAGTACTAGTATGGGTTAGTAGTATGTAGTATGTAGTAGTAGTTAGTAGTAGTTAGTAGTAACTGTACCTCCACAGCAGATGATGGGTTAGTAGTATGTAGTATGTAGTAGTAGTTAGTAGTAGTTAGTAGTAGTTAGTAGTAACTGTACCTCCACAGCAGATGATGGCGGCCACAAACAGAGCCAGGTCGCTGTCGTCCAGCTCCAGGGCGTTGAACTTCATGGCGAACTGGAACTTGGGCTCCATCATGTCGCTGAAGGGCCGCCTCAGGCTCTTCAGGAACTCGCGGGTGATGAAGCCGGAGCCGTACGCCACCAGCAGGCCGTCCTTGTTCATGCAGGACGCCAGCATGGCGAACAGAGCCTCATACACGCCGTACTTCAGCAGGGTCACCTGGGGTCGTATAGGGATGGGTTACCGTTAGGATTTACCATTGTGACTCTTCTCATCCATGGACCCCCCCCCGAGGAACAGATGTAACAATACAACAGCCTGTCACAATGATTACATCATCGCCTAATCACAATGATTACATCATCATCTAATCACAATGATTACATCATCGTCTAATCACAATGATTACATCATCGTCTAATCACAATGATTACATCATCGTCTAATCACAATGATTACATCATCGTCTAATCACAATGATTACATCATCATCTAATCACAATGATTACATCATCGTCTAATCACAATGATTACATCATCGTCTAATCACAATGATTACATCATCATCTAATCACAATGATTACATCATCGTCTAATCACAATGATTACATCATCGTCTAATCACAATGATTACATCATAGTCTAATCACAATGATTACATCATCGTCTAATCACAATGATTACATCATCGTCTAATCACAATGATTACATCATCATCTAATCACAATGATTACATCATCGTCTAATCACAATGATTACATCATCATCTAATCACAATGATTACATCATCATCTAATCAATTATTTGAGAAATAATAATTTTTGCATAATCGTCATAAGTAGTTATATGTAGTTATGATACTGTATGCTTATAATTATAATCATGGATTTTATATGAAAATAACATTAAGTATGCAGTATCATAACTACGTCTTTGGTGTTTACAACAAACCAAACCGTTTGAAAATGGGATGTAAATTGAGCACGTTATGGTTATTTCAATAATACATGGCCATAGACATAATGTTATGAATGCCTGTTGCAAGATGGCCGCCTTGTGGCAACGTCGTTCTCCATTGGCCAGCAGCGCGGGTCAGTCATCTAGCCTTTATATATACCCCCCCCCCCCAGCCTACCTGGTCGTTGAGGTCCAGACCAGAGAAGCCCGGGACGGACTTGGCAAACTCTGTGAGCTCGGTGACCGTCTCCACCGAGGTACACTGGCAGCAGTGGAAGATCCGGACCTCCGCCTCGCGGTCCTTCAGGACCCCCGCGCTGCCCACCATCTTGGCCACCAGGGTCTGCTCTGCCAGCTGGAGGGTCTCCATGTCATGGATGACAAAAGGCTGGGGGGGGGGGGGGGATATTATGCTTTAAGAAACTGATTCTCAAACCTTTTTCATTTCAACGATCACATTTGATATTCATTGACATAAACGTGTTCAATGACTGATCAGTATGACTACACTATCCTTTGGTACAAAGTAGTACTTAATCTACTTATAAAGGTGTCAATTCTTAACAATGAATGGGCCTTACACTAGATTATGAGAAGAGAATATTTAAAAGGTGCAGTAAGTGATATTTCTTTGTTAAAAAAGTAAGTGTTAAATATCTCTTATCTATTGTGATAATAATCACTGCTAGTGTTTGTTCAATAGCAGGCGTCTCTCTGTCTCTCCAGCGCTTTAATAAGTAGAAAATACATGTTCAGGTTGGGATAACAATTGTATCCAATCAGGAGAGAGAACTCATACAGGATACAATATAAAACAAGTTTGGCTGAAATTGGCAACCCACCTGAAAATGTGTTTTGTGTTTATTAAAGAGCTGGAGAGACGAGGAGAGCCTGTTACTGAACTAACACCCTATTATCAGCATATAGAGCTTTAACTTTTTTATATAATATATATAACAATCAATTACACTACCTTTAACACTGGAAAGGCCTTATTTAATACAGAAACTTGGTCAACATTAGTTAGAAGATTAGCTGATGTTAAAAGAAAGTCAAAACAAACTGGACTTACAGTATGTACAGTATTCATAGAGTATCTGTGGTGTATATTATACATAGGCACAGAAAATATGTTGTGTATGAAAACACTTAGGATTCTACATGGACGCCAACTATGAGGGTATTTTATAGGTTAGCGAATGAGCTAGCAGCACAACTGTCAAAGACAGATTTATGGGGCACAAATAACTAGTTTTCCACTTCAGGAGCTAAGTGGGGGCGGGGCTTACTAGAATGACAGCCAGCTTCAAAACATTCCTATTTCCTACCAACACAAGACCAAAAAATGTCCATTTGAAACCATGTTCCCAATCATAGTTAAACCTCTATTGAAACCAAGATATAAAAAACTAAACTCCCCGTAAAGACGACTATATTAGAAAGCCTGCCATATAGTATCATATAAAAGTAAGCCTGGGATAGGCCTGTTTGGCCTGTGGGTCAATATTGAGCTAAAGAGGGTTTCATCTGGGAGCGTTCCCACAGCACTGAAGACAACAGCTGCTGCTGCACATCAAACCACTTCTGTGAATCATACTGGAAACCACTACGTTACGTATGTGAATCATACTGGAAACCACTACGTTACGTATGTGAATCATACTGGAAACCACTACGTTACGTATGTGGGAGCATTCTGTGGATTGTTCGATTGCCTTGGACTGGGTCCCCCAGGGCTCTGTATTTGGTCCCCTCCTTTTTTGAAAACAAGGAAAACAGCCAGCACTCAATAAACGGCCTTTCATTGATGTGTCTGCCTCACCCAGAAAAGCACCGGACGTGTTTCCACCTGATCGGTCTTCCTCAGCGCAAATCCTCTTTCTCCCTCTACACCAAATCTCTTTGCAGAGTGAGCTTGTAAATCTGTTTTTTTCTATTGTTGCAGAATGTTTGCCTATTATGACATATACTGTATAGGGAAGCTTAAAGGAGTAGTTCATCCCCCCAAAAAAAGTATTTTCTATCAATCACACACCCCATGAAGCATTGAATTCATGGAGATTTATTTGTTTTTGTCACATTCCTAAGCCAATAATTTGATGCTAATGTAGGAGACACAAAGGAGACTCTTTGTGTCTCCTACCGGATACATTAGGGTCTTAATTATTATCTGAACTACTCCTATTAGTTACATAAATACCGCAGCATACAGGAAACCTCAAGCTTTTGTTATCGGGATGGCTTCCATGATCCGGTGCTTCTTCTCCCGAATATATACATTTTGATTTGAATAGGAGATGAGCTCCGTACGTACAGCTCAAATAACAGATGAGCTCCGTACGTACAGCTCAAAGGAAACTGACTGATATCTGAGAAGGAGCGTAATGCCACACGTCAGCATTCTAACGCTGAGTGACAGACACATGGTAGAGAAAGACATCAAGTCACAGAGAGAGGAAACAGTAAGACTGTTGTCTGAGCAGGGTGGGCGTGTCTGAGCAGGGTGGGCGTGTCTGAGCAGGGTGGGCGTGTCTGAGCAGGGTGGGCGGTGGACAGCACTTAATAACTTACAGTTACAGCCAAAGAAACAAAAGCCCCCAAGTTGATCATAAGGACGGAATGTAATCCTAAATGCACTGCGAGGGAGAAGTACTCACATACTGTGGAGTACTTTCAACGAGTGGTGGAAAGTAACAAAGTACATTTAGTCAAGTACTGTATTTGAGTACAATTGTGTACTCACTCAACATTACATTTACTTGAGTATTTCCATTCTTTTAAACTCTTATTATACTTCTATTCCACTACATCTCAGAGGCTGATACTGCATTGTGGACTTTTTTTGGACAGCTTTAGTTTCTAGTTAATTTACATATCTCTGTTGTCGGGCAGAAACCAGCTCCAAACTCCAAAATGTTCATTTTTCAGGAAATGAAAAAAATATATATACATTTTTCAGAAAATGAAGAAAAACTTATATTTTTAAAACAAAGTAATACTGCCTCATCAAAGCTGGTAATGTGACTTATTCTTGTCAGATACTTGCATGTGTCATCATATTATCACCACTTTACAAAAATCCATATCTTCAGTTCTTGCATATTGAATGAGCCTCGTTTAATGCTAACAGCCGATTGAAACTCAGCCAATCTCAAGCGCACCGCCGCTGAAGATGAAGACCATGGAGGTTTTTTAGAAGGTGAAACGCCAACAAGAAACACCGGGAAGATGCAAGTTGGAACGTCATCTGTGTGGAGCATGTTTATGGACATAATCTGAAGGGACAGGCCGTATAAAGTCGGCGAAAATGTTCTCTGGATATTCACACTACAAACATTGGCCCCCAAAGGCTTCAACGATGAACTGACTGTTGGGATGATTTATTGTCATCCATGATTCTGCCTCTGTTATTCAGAGCCATGTTTCCCTTTGCCAGTGACCTAGTTAACTGTGTTGTATTTACACACACACACACACACACACACACACACACACACACACACACACACACACACACACACACACACACACACACACACACACACACACACACACACACACACACACACACACACACACACACACACACACACACACACACACACACACACACACACACACAGGATTGTCTTTTCAAATATTGCATGAATGACTGACACCTACACACTGCGGGTGTAGCCTTTAAATGTCTGGTGGTTGTTGTGTCCTGATGAAGGTCTGTGACCCAAACGTGAATAACGTTTTCTTTAAGTTCCAGACAGAGTGAGGGAACTCTTTCTCTGATATCAAAGATACTTTGTATGCATTTAGTTCAATGTCCTCCAATAGAAACTTCAAATCAAGTTTTTCAAATTGATTAGAACATTTAATGGTGTCTATATACTATAAGTATACACTATATGACCCACATTTTAGACTCTAGAGCATTGGTTCTCAAAGTGGGGTCTGGGGCAGCGGTGGCCTAGTGGTTAGAGGGGCGGCCTTGATACCGGAAGGTCCCTAGTTCGATTCCCCAATTCATCACATCAATCATGAATCACCGCTGAATAGCCCTTGAGCAAGGCTTCCATGCAGGGTCCGGCTGGAAACAAGCTTCGTGCTTAGTCCGACACCCTGGGTAAACAACAAACTTTGCTTTGCTTTGGGGACCACCAGGGGTCCTTGAGGGGGTTCCAGGGGGTCGCCAGCAAAATCCATATTTTGCCTATTAAAAATAGCAGATATACAAGCTCAGAGCGCCTCACTTCATGCCGCGCTGCAAGCTTGTACATCTGCTATTTTTGAACATTTTCAAAAGATCTTAAAAGTGTTTTTGAATAAAAAGTCATTTTACATTCTTTTTAATACATTTCTCTTCTGGGGGTCTCTGGCAAAAAAACATTTTCAGATGTTGGTCCATGGCCAACTATATGTCAATTTGGGGGAGCTTGGCACGAGGACTCTCAAAAATCGGGATCGGACCCAAAAATGTGGCATCGGCCCGGGTCTAGTTTTGAACGTGGGTGGCGTACTCTAGCTGACCCGTCCCTCTCTGACCCGTCTCACTCCTACATTACATTAAATTACATTACATTACATTACATTACAGCTGACCCGTCCCTCTCTGACCCGTCTCACACCTATATTACATTAAATTACATTACATTACATTACAGCTGACCCGTCCCTCTCTGACCCGTCTCACTCCTACATTACATTACATTACATTACATTACATTACAGCTGACCCGTCCCTCTCTGACCCGTCTCACTCCTACATTACATTACATTACAGCTGACCCGTCCCTCTCTGACCCGTCTCACTCCTACACCCTCCAGCTCTGGACGTTGGACTCTGGACCCTAATGCCACCCAGGAGGCAACATGTTCAGACACACACCATGAGAGGGAGCTGGAAACACTTCAGAGGAAAAGGAGGGAGGCAGTAGTGGAAACTAACTAAGTATATTTACTCAGACAAGTACTCTAATTAATCCATTAAGACCGGCAAAGCATCTGTCATTTTAGATTTTAACCACTTTAACCATTATGTTATACTTTGACTATTCAGAAATAGCAGATCTACGTGGCATCATGGCATGTTGTGAGCTTATAGTACTTTCTGTACTTTTAAGTATAGTCAACTAACGTTTAGAATACACGACTGTTACTTGTAACAAAGCTGGTATTCTGGTATTGATACTTTTACTTAAAGTAAAATCTTGGAGTACTTCTCCACTACTGGACGGGGGGGGGGGGGGACAGAGATGGAGGGATGAAGGAAAGGAGGAGTGGTGAAGCTGTGCAACACAGTGGCTTCTTTATATCATTTCAACAGAAACAGATGATTCCTTGTCCGGCTGCAGGCTGGCTGGCTTGTGCCACTGATATTGAGCAAGTATATTTCTGTCATCGGGTTGGCCGGCCGGCCAATCAGCTGCAGCTCATATTGAGACATGAGACACTTTTGGGTTTATTCGTTTCGTCACACTTTGAAAAGACAAAAAAACAAAAACAACGATGAGCCAAAAAAACTAAAAGTGGCCCCAATGGGAGGTGATAAACTTCAGCGTTGCACCAAAAGCCTCTAATCCTTTGTGTTAGGAAACTGTTCTAGAAGGCAAGAACATTACAAATGTCCAAAGCAATACACAAGTGGCACATTAAGGACGGTACAGACACACGCTGAGCTAGTGTCTGGCTCATCACCCACACCCTGCACACCAAACATCACCCACACCATGCACACCACACAGTGGCTCTCATTTATCAACGCGGCGCAGACCAAATAATGGGCGTACGGCGAGATCACCGCAACTTTCGGCATTTATCAATATATCCTGACGTTGGATTCATCCTACCGTACGCAGATCTCACGTCTGGTCGAGATCAGTTGTTCACTTTGGCTGCGCCCGTTTATTCCATTGTAGACCTGCAGAGCAGCATTGTCTGACTGTCTGACAGGTATCTGGACACATAATCCACTCCTAAATGTATATCTACACTAATAAATAATCCCTGTGAAAATATAACATTTTATAAAGTAATTTAAACAAACTGCTTTAACAGTCATTCGGTTAAGCTTGCAGATCTGGCTGCATAGGCTATTTGAAAATAGCAGATCTACAAGCTCACAACGGGTCGCATTGCGAAAAATACGAGCGCTTCTGCGAGAGCATTTTCAGGAGCCCCGACCATCTTTCCATGGACAGTGAGGTCTACAAACTTACAGTAGCTTGTCCTATGTTATGGAGTTATGTCATAGAGAGTTATGTAGGCTACACAACCTGGCTGGGTTAAGGATATAAACCCGACGATCGAATCTCTTATTAACGTGGCAGCACGGGATCACTGCCGCCCGTCCGAGTCTCACGGGGAATATCCTACATGACTGCTTGTGTACTGCTCGGTATGGGTTAAATAAATTAATATACAAACCCCATTCATGGCGATGTGATTGGTATCATAATATGTCATTCATGTAGGCTACAAGTCTACGTGACAAAGATTGTACCGCTACGGATTACATGAAAGACACAGTTGGGCGCGCGTGTGTGTGTGTGTGTGTGTGTGTGTGTGTGTGTGTGTGTGTGTATGTGAGTGTGTGAGAGAGAGAGAGGCGTGTGCTTGTGCGTGTGTGTGACTTGACAAGCAGCGAGGCGAGTCGGGGAAACTCTTTCTTATTGGCTTTTCATTATGTGTTTGGTCGTATTCTGGTTCTCCATGTCGTAAAATCAGGGCGAGAATATTTAAGGGCGTGTTGTTTAAATAACGCTCGGTTTCAGCCGTGACATTTATCAAGACTCCGACCAAATGTACGCTAGGATTGCCTATATAGGATTCGTTGATAAATGTGACTTTGACGTTGGTGTACGGCCGAATATATGGAAAAATATAAGGTTTATACGCTCCGTTGATAAATGAGGGCCAGTGACTTGGACGGTCCTCTTTGTGCCAGTAAAACCAAACCTGAGCCCTTGTAATGTTCTGTCCTATCGGGTTCATCGGGTTTAAGCGACTCCGGCACACACACACACACACACACACACACACACACACACACACACACACACACACACACACACACACACACACACACACACACACACACACACACACACACACACACACACACACACACACACACACACACACACTACTGGGATGTAAACCTCTGAACCGTGACAGATTGACACATTGACAAATGACTGTTAATAACCACTTGAACCCTAAGGTGGAAACCAACCTGGGGGTGACAGGGCCTTCTCAGTTGTGGCCCCCCTCCCTCCCTATGGAACTCTCACATCAAAGATGCCTCCCCCCCACCCTCGCCACGTACGGTACAAAACCCACACTCAACACCCACCTTCTCAGACTGGCATTCCCTAATTCTAATCCCCCCTTTCCTACCTTTTATTATTATTAGTTCTTAGTTTTTAATCTTGTAACTATTTTTTCCTAATACAATAGTTATTTTGTTTCTGTTTTGTAAAGCGACTTTGAGTTCTTAGAAAAGCGCTACACTGTATAAATTATATTATTATTATTATTGATTTATGTTGTTGTTGGGCAGAACCTTGTATTTTTCAGGAAATGTTCCAGTGGATCCAAGCTCTTGTTAATACTTTGCATTGGTTCAATATTTATAAAACCCACAGACACACTGAACCACAGACACACTGAACCACAGACACACTGAACCACAGACACACTGAACCACACACACACACTGAACCACACACACACTGAACCACATACACACTGAACCACAGACACACTGAACCACAGACACACTGAACCACAGACACACTGAACCACAGACACACTGAACCACAGACACACTGAAACACTTTCACTTGCAAAATGTTGATCGTAATTTTTTTGTTGTTGCTGATTAGCAAGTTCACAAGACATGACGATGTGACGCATTGTGAGCTTGTTGATCGTCTATTTTTGCTACTTATCCACTCCATTCATTTATGAAAAACACAAAGTTGAAATATGGAGATACAAGGTTTCATCGTCTCTGTCTGTGGAAACCATTAAACCATTACGTCCAAAACGTTTCAGGATCAAATTGAAAAATTGCAAAAGTAGCAGATCTACAAGCTCGAAACGCAGTGCCCCCATCACACCATTACTCGTTAGGTGACCTACAGACATGCATGTGTACAGACAGACAGTACTCGGTTAGGTGACCTACAGACAGTACTCGGTTAGGTGACCTACAGACAGTACTCGGTTAGGTGACCTACAGACAGTACTCGGTTAGGTGACCTACAGACAGTACTCGGTTAGGTGACCTACAGACAGTACTCGGTTAGGTGACGTACAGACAGTACTCGGTTAGGTGACGTACAGACAGTACTCGGTTAGGTGACGTACAGACAGTACTCGGTTAAGTGACCTACAGACAGTACTCGGTTAGGTGACCTACAGACAGTACTCGGTTAAGTGACCTACAGACAGTACTCGGTTAGGTGACCTACAGACAGTACTCGGTTAGGTGACCTACAGGTGTGCTGGTCTTGCCAGTGAGGATGGTCCTGGCCTTGGCTTTGTTCATGTTGAAGTTCTTGAGGTAGGCCTCGTAGATCTGCCGGGCCAGGGTCTTCTGGTCGGCCACCTGGGGGTCCTCCACGTCCCGGTCCCCCGTCACCATCTCCGCCTTCAGCTTCAGCTTCTCCGACTGGGGCATCCGGCCGAAGCGGATGGCTGTGGAGAGAGAGAGAAGAGTGAGACACATGTTTACCTTACAGTGGAGGAGTAGAGAAGAGATCAGGGGCTCCCAGACGTTTCCATGCCAAGGACCCCCCCAGAAGAGCCATTATGGCCTCTGGCGTGCGGCCCCCCTTAGTGCCAAACGGTTTACCCATTCAATCCGGGAACGCGTCTGCGCCCTATATACATTTTGGCCATTTGAAAATAGCCGATCTTCAAACTCACAATGCGTTGCGAGTTTGCGACACGACGCATTGTGACCTTGTAGTTCTGCCATTTTCAAAATATTTGATTACATTTGAAAACTTGACATGGGACATTCTGCATAATGAGTACTTTTACTTTTGGTACTTTAAGTACATTTTGATGCCAACACTTCTGTACTTTCACTCAAGTACATTTTGAGTGACACTTTTACATCGTAACAGAGTATTTCTGTATTGCAGCATTGATACTTTTACGTGTAAAATGTGAGTGCCTTTTCCACCACTGATAGAGAGGGAGATAGGCAGCACCCACCCAGCATGGGGCCTCATTAGATTACTGTTCACTAAGTAAGTGGATGAGCCACTATGTGTAAAGGGTTAGGGTTAGAGCCACTATGTGGTATAAGAGCTGCACACTGGAGCGTTGGCCAGGAGCCAACTCTCATTAAGAGAAGAGACATTGAGCGGAGCTAAACTTTAAGTCTCCAGGGGGAGGGGCTGCCCCTCTGACCTCACTGGGAGGGAGAGAGAGCGAGACCCTAGGTGGGGAGGTGGGCGGGGCTATTATTATTATGTTCTGTCATTTCCGGTGGTGGATAGAAGTACTCAACTCCAGTATTGTGTGCAAAGCAACAATACATTACACCAGTGGTTCTCAACCAGTGGTGCGGGGACCAGCGGTGGTCCTTGAGGGGGTTCCAGGTGGTCCCCAGCTAAACGATGGAGAGTTGGTAACCAAATGGAGTGGACGCTAATTAGATCTTTAGCTCTTGAGAGCGTAACATGCAACCAAATGGACCCGTAAGGGTCCATTTGGTTGCATGTTACGCTCTCAAGAGTTAAATTATTGTTAAACATCTTCATTACTTTGTTTACAAGAAGTAACACAATTAGAGAGAGTAGAATAATTGTTATTTTGATCAACGTTTGCCTGTTGTCTCTCCTATGGAACCAACATCTATACAACATGGATGTTGTCTCTCCTATGGAACCAACATCTATACAACATGGATGTTGTCTCTCCTATGGAACCAACATCTATACAACATGTTGTCTCTCCTATGGAACCAACATCTATACAACATGGATGTTGTCTCTCCTATGGAACCAACATCTATACAACATGGATGTTGTCTCTCCTATGGAACCAACATCTATACAACATGGATGTTGTCTCTCCTATGGAACCAACATCTATACAACATGGATGTTGTCTCTCCTATGGAACCAACATCTATACAACATGTTGTCTCTCCTATGGAACCAACATCTATACAACATGGATGTTGTCTCTCCTATGGAACCAACATCTATACAACATGGATGTTATCTCTCCTATGGAACCAACATCTATACAACATGGATGTTGTCTCTCCTATGGAACCAACATCTATACAACATGGATGTTGTCTCTCCTATGGAACCAACATCTATACAACATGGATGTTATCTCTCCTATGGAACCAACATCTATACAACATGGATGTTGTCTCTCCTATGGAACCAACATCTATACAACATGGATGTTATCTCTCCTATGGAACCAACATCTATACAACATGGATGTTGTCTCTCCTATGGAACCAACATCTATACAACATGGATGTTATCTCTCCTATGGAACCAACATCTATACAACATGGATGTTGTCTCTCCTATGGAACCAACATCTATACAACATGGATGTTATCTCTCCTATGGAACCAACATCTATACAACATGGATGTTATCTCTCCTATGGAACCAACATCTATACAACATGGATGTTATCTCTCCTATGGAACCAACATCTATACAACATGGATGTTGTCTCTCCTATGGAACCAACATCTATACAACATGGATGTTGTCTCTCCTATGGAACCAACATCTATACAACATGGATGTTGTCTCTCCTATGGAACCAACATCTATACAACATGGATGTTGTCTCTCCTATGGAACCAACATCTATACAACATGGATGTTGTCTCTCCTATGGAACCAACATCTATACAACATGGATGTTGTCTCTCCTATGGAACCAACATCTATACAACATGGATGTTGTCTCTCCTATGGAACCAACATCTATACAACATGGATGTTGTCTCTCCTATGGAACCAACATCTATACAACATGGATGTTGTCTCTCCTATGGAACCAACATCTATACAACATGGATGTTATCTCTCCTATGGAACCAACATCTATACAACATGGATGTTGTCTCTCCTATGGAACCAACATCTATACAACATGGATGTTGTCTCTCCTATGGAACCAACATCTATACAACATGGATGGCATTGTGGACGACATCTTATCCAACGACATAAACTGTACTTTGGGTCATAAGTTAAGTCTGAGAGTCTAAATGTCATCAAACGGTTCTGTGGCTCAAATGCAGAATAAATAATGGAACTTGATATGAAAAAGGTTGAAAGCCACTGCATTTCACAGCCCAATATATAGAGACGAATAGACGCGTCCAAGTGGCCTAACTTGACGTGCGGAGGCCAGGGTCCCTTTGGAGTGTGTCAGGGCCTTAATACATAATACTCATCCTACAGGGGAAATTCAGCTTCACCCAGCTGATGGCTACTCAGGTGGTCATGCTGAGCACATGGGGAGGGGGGGGAGGGGGGGGGGGGTAGGGGTTAAGAGTCTTGCTTGTTCGACACATAGACCAAGGGAGGCGAACCGGCTGGGAAACCAGCGGCCTCTCTATACACCCAGCTCCTGCTCAACCAACAGCAACAACTATAGGGTTATTAAACGCTAACAGACCAGCCCTCACAAGCTTACAGCAGCATGGCATCACTGAAGCATTTATTACACTTCATCTTGTCTGAACATGTGATCTGTGAGCTGTTGTACAAACTATATTACACAATAATATTCTGTTTGTTAAAAACAGATACACAGACTGCTGAGACGGCCGGAGGGCCCAGAAGATATGATATTGAACACGGTCATTCTGCTATATTAAGATCCATGGAAATAGTATTCCCACACAACAGCCCTATAGGTTTATCGTTACATTGTAACCGACTGGCTTCTCCACACATCGTCCTTTCCTGTTATTTAAAGTCCATGTCTGAATATTATCTGCACATTTACGTGATCTTTGTTGTGCGTAATCAGTCTGATTCATCCACACAGAACTGTTTAAAGTCTTACATAGTCAAACAATGTTTTTTTTACACATTAAGCAAATCACCTGGAGACCTCCTAAAATCATTTGGGACCCTCCTGGGTTTTTGAGAACCACTGATATAGACACACGCAGTATAATGACAACGGAGCTACCAGTAGTGTAGCCTAAAAAAACACATTAAGTACAATACAGTACAGTACAGTACGGTACAGTACAGTACAGTACAGTACAGTACAGTACAGTACAGGATGAAATGGTGATCTGTGAACGTGTCGATCTGTTTTCATAAAAAATGGCAAACTTCCTGCATTCTCAGCCGCTGTGCGATCAATAGATGATCAATAATAAGCCCTATGACTAATACAACTTCCGTTATGAGCCTAACTACAGTACGTGGGTCTCTCCTAAACCCACCCGACCTCACAGGATCACTTAACACTTCCCTCTCCAGTGTCCCGCTCCGTCTGCGCTCACATTACCACCCTATGAAACCCAACACACACACACACACACACAGACACACACACACACACACACAAAGAGGAAGTGCCATTGACAGAAATACTACCACTGAGTGTAGGCGATGTAGGCGATCTAGGGACATCCCCCCCCCCCCCCCCCCCTACTACGACACTGGTTCTAAACGTCTGGTTCGGGGACCACCAGAGGTCCAAACGGACCCTTACGGGGTCTGTAGCTCTGAGAGAGACTCTGACAAACGGAAACAAATGGCCTTTAATGACAACTTCCATGGGACTGGTTTATCAATACTGTGCTCATGATACAGTGTCCTATACTGTATACCAGTGTTGATTTTGTCGACTAAAACTATGACAAAAACTAATTGGCGACTACCTTTTTTCACTGAAGAAAACTACATCAAAACGACATCAAAACTAAGCTATGATGACTAAAACTAAGACTAAATATATTGACAATTCCGTCAACAAATAAAAACTAGACTAACATGTTAGTGAGGGATCTAGTGGAGAAGAGATCCAGTAGAACTAAAAGACAAGTTATGTTATGTTTGGTTGCGCTCGGGTGTTACGCTCTGTTGTGGGCTTGTAGATCAGCTATTTCCAGCATGCAACCAAGTGTAAAATCAGGCATTACGACGCCATCAAGGCACCGCCAACATACACTTTAGTTACTTATGATATTTAGTCGACTAGACTTACAGTAAAACAGTAAAACGTTTCAGATGACTCAAATATGACTAAACTAAATCAGTATAGACTCACAGACAAAAGGCCATGTCTGTATTTGTGTGCTCAGTCTTTGAGTAAACCCTCCAATGATGTTGACCTTTTGGATCTTGACATTAGGCAGGCACGTGTGTGCATGTGTGTGTGTGTGTGTGTGTGTGTGTGTGTGTGTGTGTGTGTGTGTGTGTGTGTGTGTGTGTGTGTGTGTGTGTGTGTGTGTGTGTGTGTACACAGCTACATGCACACACACACACACTCAGACAATATGGTGATCAGTGCATTGCGCCCTGCAGGACGCTGACCGTGGCCAGAGGTCAACATGCCATGCTGGCTGTATGTTGAGTAAACAACATGGGTCACAAAGCCAGACAGTGAGGACAGTGTCCCACTGTCCCACATCCTCACCTCTATGAACTATAGGACACATAGACATTACATATGAACTATAGGACACATAGACATTACATATGAACTATAGGACACATAGACATTACATATGAACTATAGGACACATAGACATTACATATGAACTATAGGACACATAGACATTACATATGAACTATAGGACACATAGACATTACATATGAACTATAGGACACATAGACATTACATATGAACTATAGGACACATAGACATTACATATGAACTATAGGACACATAGACATTACATATGAACTATAGGACACATAGACATTACATATGAACTATAGGACACATAGACATTACATATGAACTATAGGACACATAGACATTACATATGAACTATAGGACACATAGACATTACATATGAACTATAGGACACATAGACATTACATATGAACTATAGGACACATAGACATTACATATGAACTATAGGACACATAGACATTACATATGAACTATAGGACACATAGACATTACATATGTACTATAGGACACATAGACATTACATATGAACTATAGGACACATAGACATTACATATGAACTATAGGACACATAGACATTACATATGAACTATAGGACACATAGACATTACATATGAACTATAGGACACATAGACATTACATATGAACTATAGGACACATAGACATTACATATGAACTATAGGACACATAGACATTACATATGAACTATAGGACACATAGACATTACATATGAACTATAGGACACATAGACATTACATATGAACTATAGGACACATAGACATTACATATGAACTATAGGACACATAGACATTACATATGAACTATAGGACACATAGACATTACATATGAACTATAGGACACATAGACATTACATATGAACTATAGGACACATAGACATTACATATGAACTATAGGACACATAGACATTACATATGAACTATAGGACACATAGACATTACATATGTACTATAGGACACATAGACATTACATATGAACTATAGGACACATAGACATTACATATGTACTATAGGACACATAGACATTACATATGAACTATAGGACACATAGACATTACATATGAACTATAGGACACATAGACATTACATATGAACTATAGGACACATAGACATTACATATGAACTATAGGACACATAGACATTACATATGAACTATAGGACACATAGACATTACATATGAACTATAGGACACATAGACATTACATATGAACTATAGGACACATAGACATTACATATGAACTATAGGACACATAGACATTACATATGAACTATAGGACACATAGACATTACATATGAACTATAGTACAGAGTACACTCTGGAACAACATATTTTGAGATATTTTTGATTTTTTATATTTTTATATTTTATATATTTTCAATGTTTTCATATTTTTGTATTTTTGTATTTTTGTATTTTTATATTTATTATGTAGAAGAAAAAAAAACTATTAGGATTTAGAAGACATTTGTAGAATGGGCCTCAGGTCTTAATGGGTTAAAGTTGTCACTAGGTTCACCCTACACAGTGATGGGAAAGTTTACTCAGGAAGAGTAATACGTTATTAGTTATTTATTACTACTTAAAGATGACTTGGTATCAAGAGTAACTGCATTACAAGTTATATTGTTATATTGCTATATTTGCTGATGTGAAATAGCCGAAAGAAGATGATAACTGTATTACTTTTGCTTTCCCAACACAACACCCGTCATAATTATGTCATAATTTAGGCTCAATAGTCTCATACAAATCACATTCATTGTAACTTTAGTAACTCAAAGTTACTTGGATTAATAAATGTCATATTATTACAGTTGTGGCTATTGTTGCACTAATACTGGGCAAAGTAATAATAATACTTCATAAACAATCAGGGAACCCATTTGGTAAAAAAACATATATATATTTTTTTCTTTGTTTTTGCCACTGGGGGCACCACCTCCTTTTAAAACAGGAACTTGGGCTTGACCCTCCCCTTTCTTAGTCCACTTCCTCCCGGGTGGCTTCTGTGTTTATTCCTACTAACAACAACATGACATGTTTGAGGCAGTGCTGCTGACAGATGACTTAGTAACATAGTTACTGTGAGCACCCTGAGGGTGAGCGGGTTCACCCAACAGTACACACAGCCCTGCACACAGGCAGCCCCGTCTGAAGCTCTCACTGCAGGCATGCAGCAAGCAAGTGGCTCTCAAACACGTTCACGTGAAGGACCCCCACATTGATGTAGTTTGCCCCATCTGAAATGATATTGTTTCAAGGACCCCCGGAGCATATCGTTTATCGTTGTTGTCAGGCAGAAACCTCTTATCTCCATATTCTAACTCTTTGTGTTTGTTTGTAAATTAACGCCCTACGTGATCATACTACAGCATCACACAAAATCATCAAAAATAGCAGACCTACAAGCTCAAAGCGCGTCACTTCGCGCTGCGTTTTGAGCTTGTAGATCTGCTATTTTTTTATATATCGGAAAGTATGAAATATGTTCAAAGTGGTTCAAACTGTTCCTCCTTTTCCTGGGGAACCCCCTGGAACCCCCGTCACAAACCCCTGGGGGTCCCCGGACCCTACTTTTTTGGAGAGCCACTGCATGACAGAATGTAGTGCGGCAGATGATAATGTGACTGTTCTATCTCATACAGATAGATGATAATGTGACTGTTCTATCTCAGAGCAGATAGATGATAATGTGACTGTTCTATCTCAGAGCAGATAGATGATAATGTGACTGTTCTATCTCATACAGATAGATGATAATGTGACTGTTCTATCTCAGAGCAGATAGATGATAATGTGACTGTTCTATCTCATACAGATAGATGATAATGTGACTGTTCTATCTCAGAGCAGATAGATGATAATGTGACTGTTCTATCTCATACAGATAGATGATAATGTGACTGTTCTATCTCAGAGCAGATAGATGATAATGTGACTGAAAGTCAAAGTGCTGTAATGGGAAAACGATTGTACTGAATAATAGTCTATTCCAGTTGTTGAGCTTGTTTTAACATGCAACCGAATATCGAAGAGCTTGTTTGTGTGTTAGCACGTAATAGTCTCTGTGTGTGTATGCGTGTGTGTGTGTATGTGTGTGTGTGTGTGTGTGTGTGTGTGTGTGTGTGTGTGTGTGTGTGTGTGTGTGTGTGTGTGTGTGTGTGTGTGTGTGTGTGTGTGTTGTGAGGGCCAAACTACTCAGGAACAAAGCAAGTGGAGAATGATGCAAGATGGGAATACATGCCCCCCCCACTCGTTATGCATTACCCGTAGGGCCTGTCAGCCTGACACAATCATTGCATCATCGCAATTATTTGAGGTAATCGCAATTATTTTTTGCATAATCGTCATAATCATTTCCATGTTAAAAGTTCATATATGTTCAAACACGCCCCCAGGCCATCTGCAAGAGACACATCACTGTGTGTGTGTGTGTGTGTGTGTGTGTGTGTGTGTGTGTGTGTGTGTGTGTGTGTGTGTGTGTGTGTGTGTGTGTGTGTGTGTGTGTGTGTGTGTGTGTGTGTGTGTGTGTGTGTGTGTGTGTGTGTGTGTGTGTGTGTGTGTGTGTGTGTGTGTGTGTAACTCACCGTTGTGGGACATGCCCACAGACAGGCACTTCTGGAAGCGGCAGAATTGGCACTTGTTGCGGTTCTTCTTCTGGATCTTGCAGCGTCGCTCACACTTATCATACTCCAGCTTTAGACGGATGGTTCTCCTGAAGAACCCCTGCATGGTGGAGCAGAACAGACACAAGGGATTTAACAGGATGGTTCTCCTGAAGAACCCCTGCATGGTGGAGCAGAACAGACACAAGGGATTTAACAGGATGGTTCTCCTGAAGAACCCCTGCATGGTGGAGCAGAACAGACACAAGGGATTTAACAGGATGGTTCTCCTGAAGAACCCCTGCATGGTGGAGCAGAACAGACACAAGGGATTTAACAGGATGGTTCTCCTGAAGAACCCCTGCATGGTGGAGCAGAACAGACACAAGGGATTTAACAGGATGGTTCTCCTGAAGAACCCCTGCATGGTGGAGCAGAACAGACACAAGGGATTTAACAGGATGGTTCTCCTGAAGAACCCCTGCATGGTGGAGCAGAACAGACACAAGGGATTTAACAGACTATAAAGTATTGCCAAAGCCTCAGTATTAGTTATTATTGTCAATGTTTAACATCTAAGCCCATCTGAAAAGCTTTAGGGCCAGGGACCCCCAGGGACCCCCAAAAGAGAAGATTTATGTTTAAAAATATTAAAGATTAAAAAGAAATTCAAAAACTTTCCAGATTGATTTTTTTAATGTAAAAAAATAGCAGATCTACAAGCTCCCAGCGCAGCATGAAGTGACGCACTGTGAGCTTGTAGATCTGCTATTTTTGAACGGACACTTTTTGCTGGGGACCCCCTGGAACACCCCCCAGAAGGACCTCTGGAGGTCCCTGGACCCACTTTGAGAAGCAATGCCATAAGACATAGAAATGGCCATTTAAGCTTGTATTAAACTAATAAAAAGGTTTAAAAAAATAAAATAAATGACAGTTTCTCAGTTTGTTTAACCGCTATAACCTTGGCATCCCAATTTTGGGAATGTCAATTGAAAGGCGCTTTATTGGCACGAGAAGACATCCGTTCACATTGCCAAAGCAAGTGTCAAAACATAATAAAAACAGTTTATTGTGTGTGGATGTCAGGGTCGCCATGCGGCGCATTGCGGGTTTGTTAGACGGGCTATTTTCAAAAATAATTTAGAACATTTTTGCGGCTAAATGGTTAAGTGGTTAAGAGTACAAGTCAAAAGAGCCTCGAATAACCTTATTTTGCATCCAAATAAGCCATCCAGAAGACGCTATTGACCAACTCTCCCCATTAGAAATGAAACGGGAGGCCATTAATCACAGTTATTGACTCCCCTCCATGTGAGTGGTACGTGACACACGGTTATCATTTCAACACTGATCTCCACTGAGTTTACACAATCTCACACAAAGAGCAACATGTGTCTTCAGGGACCAGTCAACAGGCTGGACATGGACAGTCAACAGGCTGGACATGGACAGTCAACAGGCTGGACATGGACAGTCAACAGGCTGGACATGGACAGTCAACAGGCCGAACATGGACAGTCAACAGGCCGAACATGGACAGTCAACAGGCTGGACATGGACAGTCAACAGGCCGAACATGGACAGTCAACAGGCCGAACATGGACAGTCAACAGGCTGGACATGGACAGTCAACAGGCCGAACATGGACAGTCAACAGGCTGAACATGGACAGTCAACAGGCCGAACATGGACAGTCAACAGGCTGAACATGGACAGTCAACAGGCTGAACATGGACAGTCAACAGGCCGAACATGGACAGTCAACAGGCTGGACATGGACAGTCAACAGGCTGAACATGGACAGTCAACAGGCTGGACATGGACAGTCAACAGGCTGGACATGGACAGTCAACAGGCTGGACATGGACAGTCAACAGGCTGAACATGGACAGTCAACAGGCCGAACATGGACAGTCAACAGGCTGAACATGGACAGTCAACAGGCTGAACATGGACAGTCAACAGGCTGGACATGGACAGTCAACAGGCTGAACATGGACAGTCAACAGGCTGGACATGGACAGGGGAATATTGCTTAATATCAACATGCAACCAGATTCATAGCTGTCTGCCTTCTTATTTATCTTGAGGAAATAATGTCAGGTTTTCAGCAGTGGTGTAAAGTAACTAAGTACAATTTCTTAAGTACTGTACTTAAGTACATATTTTGAGGTATTAGTACTTTACGTGAGTATTTCCAATACTTGCAATGCAAATATTGTACTTTTACTCCACTACAATTATTTGAAAACTTGAGTTACTTAGTTACTTTTAAAGAGTTTGATTATTATTACAAAACACACATTAAACACTTCAGCCCTATATACATTTCGACCATTTGAAAATAGCCGATCTACAAGCTCGCAATGCGTCGCGATGTGACGCATTGTGAGCTTGTAGATCTGCTATTTTCAAAAGATTTTTATACATTTGAGAACTTTAACCATCAAGTGAATTACAATGTGTGACAAGAATGTGTTGATTCTGGGTGGAGTTGTGATTCAGGTGATATTTCACTATAAATAGAACAAACCGTTGTTATGAAAGACATGGGGAAATGAATACATACACACTGACACCAGAGCCCGGACCATGGCAGATGTTTGGGTCAGAGTTTGGAGAGTCCTAGACCAGTGGTTCTCAAACTTTTTATTTATTTCAAGAACTCGTACAAATGGACCCACACGGGTACATTTGGTTCCATTTGTACACTCGCCGTTACAGACCTTTAAGGGTCCATTTAGAACACACTGGCCCTGCAGGGGGCCAGTGTGGGTGTGTGTGTGTGTGTGTGTGTGTGTGTGTGTCCAGCGCTGCAGGGGGCCAGTGTGGGTGTGTGTGTGTGTGTGTGTGTGTGTGTGTGTGTGTGTGTGTGTGTGTGTGTGTGTGTGTGTGTGTGTGTGTGTGTGTGTGTGTCCAGCGCTGTAGGGGGTCAGTGTGTGTGTGTGTGTGTGTGTGTGTGTGTGTGTGTGTGTGTGTGTGTGTGTGTGTGTGTGTGTCCAGCGCTGTAGGGGGTCAGTGTGTGTGTGTGTGTGTGTGTGTGTGTGTGTGTGTGTGTGTGTGTGTGTGTGTGTGTGTGTGTGTGTGTGTGTGTGTGTGTCCAGCGCTGTAGGGGGTCAGTGTGTTGCCATCATAATAGAGGTCAAACTATTTCTGTCATTTTCCCATGACAGCGACAACTGGAGGATAGGTCACTCACGTCTTTCTTCTAACTGATTCTGGTAGATCCTCAGTCCTGGTTCACCTGGATCTGTCATCAGCATGAACATCATGTATGTATCTCTATGAACATCATGTATGTATCTCTATGAACATCATGTATGTATCTCTATGAACATCATGTATGTATCTCTATGAACATCATGTATGTATCTCTATGAACATCATGTATGTATCTCTATGAACATCATGTATGTATCTCTATGAACATCATGTATGTACTGTATGTATCTCTATGAACATCATGTATGTACTGTATGTATCTCTATGAACATCATGTATGTACTGTATGTATCTCTATGAACATCATGTATGTACTGTATGTATCTCTATGAACATCATGTATGTACTGTATGTATCTCTATGAACATCATGTATGTATCTCTATGAACATCATGTATGTATCTCTATGAACATCATGTATGTATCTCTATGAACATCATGTATGTATCTCTATGAACATCATGTATGTATCTCTATGAACATCATGTATGTATCTCTATGAACATCATGTATGTATCTCTATGAACATCATGTATGTATCTCTATGAACATCATGTATGTACTGTATGTATCTCTATGAACATCATGTATGTATCTCTATGAACATCATGTATGTATCTCTATGAACATCATGTATGTACCGTATGTATCTCTATGAACATCATGTATGTATCTCTATGAACATCATGTATGTATCTCTATGAACATCATGTATGTACCGTATGTATCTCTATGAACATCATGTATGTATCTCTATGAACATCATGTATGTATCTCTATGAACATCATGTATGTACCGTATGTATCTCTATGAACATCATGTATGTATCTCTATGAACATCATGTATGTATCTCTATGAACATCATGTATGTACTGTATGTATCTCTATGAACATCATGTATGTACTGTATGTATCTCTATGAACATCATGTATGTACTGTATGTATCTCTATGAACATCATGTATGTATCTCTATGAACATCATGTATGTACTGTATGTATCTCTATGGTAACAGGTATACTATGTATCTCTGTCACTGCCCTGGCCTGGTGTCAGTCATTCCTTGACAAACTGAAGTTTTTCTGTCCAACTAGGTGACTATTCATGTCCCTCGCCCCCCTACAGCGTCACACAAAAACAACAAAAGTAGCAGATCTACAAGCTCAAAACGCTGCGCGAAGCGACGCGCTTTGAGCTTGTAGATTTGCTAATTTTGCTGATTTTGAATTTGCATCCTGAAATGTAACAGTTTTGGACATATGAGGTCACCCCACATCTCTCTCCCCATGTCCTGTCAGCCTACGGTCCTATCCTATCAATAAAGGCATAAAAGACAAAAATAAATCTTTAAAATGGTTTTAGATATGTGTGACGTGTCTAGTCACATGACACAACAAATGAACCCTAGCATTAGGCGAAAATAGCAGATCTATCTAGCATTAGGCGAAAATAGCAGATCTACAAGTTCACAAGTGAGCTTGTTGTCCGGATATATTGGGCGGTGACATTTGGTGTAGGAGGGGAACAAATGATAGTCCCCTGGGGGGCCCGGTCAACAAAGAATACAGGGTTTAAAGACAGGGCAACAGAGAATACGTTTAAATGCTGTAAATTCTAATAAAGTAGAAGCCTCTTATCTCCATATGATAACCTTTTGTGTTTTTTCATAAATGAACGTCCTACTTGATCATACTACAGCGTCACACAAAAGCATAAGTAGCAGATCCTATAAAGCTTGAAACGCGTTTTGAGCTTGTAGATCTGCTATTTTTGAATTTGAATCCAAGTGACAGTTTTGCACATATGAGGTTTCCACCCGACAGAGTGGATGTTACAGTTTGTGCATTGTCATAAAACAACATTAATGTAATACAAATGTTGAAAAGCAGCCGTTTGAACAGTTAAAATCCGCCCGACAACCCGAATGGTTTCCAGAAATGTTTCCAGGACGTTGCAAATACAGCTGTTTTTTTACGATGTACATTTACAGGCCGACATTACATACAGCATGCTGTACAACTACAAGCTTCCTCCAGGGGTCCTTGGGGGGATACCAGGGGGTCCCCAGCTAAAGTAGCTAATATAGCGTCACAATCATTTTAACCACTTTAACTATTATTTTACACTTTAGCTATTAAAAAATAGCAGATCTACAAGCTCATATGAGCCGCGCTATGAGCTTGTATATCTGCTATTTTTGTAAAATCTTGAAAATGTGTGCAAATCTTTGAATATATATATTTTTATTTTTTTAAGCGAACATTTGTAACTCAAATCTTCGCTTCTGGGGGGGTCCCTGGAACAATATTTTTTGAGATGGGGGTCCGCTGCCAAATACATATCATTTTGGGGGTCCTTGACATGAGAAAGTTTGAGAACCACTGGGTTATGTGCATTCTGCTAGCTGTAAGGTCACCAACCCAAAACATAACAAACGTTTAGATAATGGTAAATATTAGGGTTGTCCGATATTGGCTTTTTTACCGATAACCGATATACCGATATTGTCCAACTCTTAATTACCGATACCGATATCAACCGATACCGATATATGCGGGGATTATTGTGATTAGGGTAAGCTCAAATTTCATATCACACACACCATATACAGTAAGAACTCCTGTAACTTATTTATAAAGCAAAAAAAAAATAATGTTTTTTCAAAAACCGATACCGATATTTTCCCGATATCAATTTTTATGCTAATATCGGCCGATAATATCGGACATCCCTAGTAAATATGAAACGTTATCTGCTGCCCTGCCTTTAAAGTGTTTTATTGGATCTTGTTTAGTCAATACAATTATTTGTTTTTAGCTCCTGCTCATTTGACTACTTTGTCTCATCTGTTTAAGGAAATAGGTAGCTGATATATTGCACTTTTACCTTAGCGCTAGGTATGCTCTTGGTTGCTTGTTATTGCAGAAAATGCACTTATAACCTCTGGTGATTAGTAGCTTTCGTTCCCTACCTTTGTTGATTGCACTTATTGTAAGTCGCTTTGGATAAAAGCGTCTGCTAAATGACTGTAATGTAATGTAATGTAACACAGAGCGCTGTGGATGAGACCATAAGATAGATAAGACAGATAGATATAAAAAAAAACAGATAGATATCTATAAGACAGAGAGATAAAAATAAAAGACAGAGAGATAAAAACATTGATAAAAAACAGATAATGTCTTGCATCACATGTTGCAACAATCATCATAATCATAACATGAAATAACATCTGTTGTAATACACAGTGTGTGTGTGTGTGTGTGTGTGTGTGTGTGTGTGTGTGTGTGTGTGTGTGTGTGTGTGTGTGTGTGTGTGTGTGTGTGTGTGTGCATGCGCTCGTGTCCGTGCGCATAATACTAACTTACACACTGGGTGGACCAATTAGTGATGAATCTCTGTCCACTCTTTGCACATGCATGGGGGTGTGTGTGTGTGTGTGTGTGTGTGTGTGTGTGTGTGTGTGTGTGTGTGTGTGTGTGTGTGTGTGTGTGTGTGTGTGTGTGTGTGTGTGTGTGTGTGTGTGTGTGTGTGTGTGTGTGTGTGTGTGTGTGTGTGCAGTGCACGTGTGTGCTTGACTGCTTGCCTACATGTGCTTCACCTTTGGCGTGTCAAAGGTCTTCAGACAGATATACAGTGGGGCCTTTATTTAACCCATTTAACCCAAGTATTTAGTTACCATGTCAAAGTATTTAGTTCCAGGGACCCCCATGTCAAAGTATTTAGTTCCAGGGACCCCCATGTCAAAGTATTTAGTTCCAGGGACCCCCAGAGGCAAAGATTTGAGTTACAAATGTTTGCTTTAAAAAATACATATTCAAAGATTTGCACACATTTTCAAGATTAAAAAAAAAATGCAGATCTACAAGCTCATAGTGCGGCACTTGGTGCTGCGCTATGAGCTTGTAGATCTGCTATTTTTGAATAGCCAAAGACATCTAAAATGACACAGATGCGTTCCGGTATTGAATGGGTTAATGAATACTCTCTACTGGCTGCTTGTTGAGACGATGGCTTCCACCTTGACCCGGCTGATAGCCTGGAGGTGGTAAACACGGCCCTGGAGGTGGTAAACACGGCCCTGGAGGTGGTAAACACGGCCCTGGAGGTGGTAAACCCGGCCCGGTCCTCTCTGCCCACGTTGGCAATCTGACTGGACTCTGACCCACCGCCCACACAGGCGTAAGGGGGCGGGGCCGTGTTTATCCTCAGAGAGTTTTTGGATATCTCTGCTGTCTGTCAGGCAGAAACTCTACAAGCTCCATATCAAGTGCAGAGCTCTCGCTCTCGGAGCGTTTATTGACGCTCCACGACAGCGTCAGTCTATCAACTGTTGCTATGTTCAAACGTTTGGGCCAATAGCTATACTGTAGCTTAGCCCCTACGGAACCTCTCCCTCCGCTGTATAGCTCCGAGATGAGGTCCCTCGTTAGTCTCATGCCGTCTGTTTTCGAAATGGTCGCACATTTTCCACTTTACATGTTTCTTACCCCTTTCTGCACATCGTATCCAAAAAGCAAAGCATTTCCGCCACTCTCTCAGATGTTTTAAGTTTTAACGGACCATAAAAGCTATCCAACGGGTTGAAGAAAGTATTTAATTTGCCTCGGTTTTCATCCGGTTACATGGTTTTAAGACATTGCGCAAGAGTTGCGCCCATAGAGATAACATTACTGATTCCCCTACTGGTCAAATGTTGAATTGCATCTTCTAATGCAAAATATTATGGAACCGGATGAAAACCGAGGCAAATTAAATACTTTCTTCAACCCGTTGGATAGCTTTTATGGTCCGTTAAAACTTAAAACATCTCAGAGAGTGGCGGAAATGCTTTGCTTTTTGGATACGATGTGCAGAAAGGGGTAAGAAACATGTAAAGTGGAAAATGTGCGACCATTTCGAAAACAGACGGCATGAGACTAACGAGGAACCTCATCTCGGAGCTATACAGCGGAGGGAGAGGTTCCGTCGGAGCTATACTGTAGCTATACTGTAGCTGAAACCACGGTAAACATGAACTCATATCTCATGGTTGTGGTTATCGAGCCAACGTCATGGTTGTAAATGACTGGGTTGTCAGACACATGCAGGTAGAAACTAAAGGTTTAAAGCTTTGTGTGTGTGTGTGGACATGGCCCATGATGAGGCAACACACACACACACACACACACACACACACACACACACACACACACACACACACACACACACACACACACACACACACACACACACACACACACACACACACACACACACACACACACACACACACACACACACACACACACACACACACACCTGACTGACACCTGGATTAAAAGCACTGTTTATCAATGTCTGGTCTGGGGCCCACGTAGAGTCACAATACCAACTTTGATGCGTCAGTTGAAGTTCTTGTTTAAAACAAAAAGAATTGCATTTCCTGAATACTTAATATTTTGGACATAGCTGGTTTCTGCCTGACAGCAGAGATATACATGGTCTATAGTATGCACAATGCTCAGTTGCCTCATCATGGTGGAATGATATCTATTTAACCCACTTAAGTCCTATTCCAAAAATAACACAGTGACGCGTTGTGAAGCTTTTAGATCAGCTGAGTTTTTTTTTTGTCTTAATCTGAATTCTTGAATCGTTTTTGGAAATGTTTTCAAAGTTTTGGCTACAATGACAAAAGACCCTAACCCTAACCCTAACCCCTACCCCCTACCCTAACCCTAACCCTAACCCCTACCCTAACCCTACAATAACAAAAGCTCATCCAGGCTGAGTGGACTTTGTTCTGACGTGAAGAAGTCAATAACAGACACACCTTCATTCTGGCTTCAATGACGTACATCAACAAACTTGGATGCAGTGTTACTTTCGTACAATCTACAAGCTCGCAACGCGTTGTGATCTTGTAGATCAGCTATTTTCAAATAGCCTATGTATTAAATAGGGCTAAAGGGGTTAATGTATGTGTTATAATATAATAATTTATATCTGCAGTAGTAACCAGTTACTAAAGTTTTCAAATAATTGTAATGGAGTAAAAGTACAATATTTGCCTCTGAGATCTAGTAGACGTTTAACTAGAGAAAATTGGAAATACTCCAGTAAAGTAAAAATACCTCAAAATTGTACAACAACAGTGTTAATAAATGTTAAGGAGGAATAGTGTTAATAAATGTTAAGGAGGAATAGTGTTAATAAATGAATGAATAGTGGACAAGAGATCCAGTAGAACTAAGACATGCTTGGCTGTGCGTGGGTGTCAGACTCCGAAAATAGCTGATCTACAAGCTTGCAGCTTGCAGCTTGCATATCGGCTGTTTTTGGCACAAAGCCAAACATAAAACAGACATTGCGACACCATCAAGGCGCCAAAATGAAGTTCAATAAATCAACAGTAGAGTTGACTAAAACGTTTCAGTTTAAACTAAATGGAATTTTATTCAAAAGACTAAAAATGTTCCCTGGATAGAATATATACAGAGCTGTTTTTAGTAGCAATACCACTATATAAAAATACACTGTTACAAAATACACAGTTGTTGTTTTGTCAAACTTATTTTGAAAATAGCAGATCTACAAGCTCACAACACATCACGGCGAAACACATCATGAGCTTGTAGATCTGCTATTTTCGAACAGCCAAAGACAAATAAAATCAGGCTTAAATGGTTCATGTATGTTTAGTAATAATCTAAATGCACAAAGTGACTAGTTCACTAAAGTACAACATTTGTAATGGAGTAGAAGTGATATTATATCATGATGATATAGTATTTCTTTTTTTTTTTTTTTATGGAAACGTGTACTCGAGCAAAGTCAAAGTACCACAAAAAATGCACTTAAGCACAGTACTTGAGTAAAGTACTCAAGTTACTTTTCCACCACTGAATATAGAAGTTGTACAGTACAATGCTATCTGAACGTGCAGCGCCCTGCCCTACTCTTCAGCTGTTAATCATTAAGTACAGAATCCTACCATGCCCAGAAGGGACACAGTCTTCTGACACGTGCACGTTTGTTTGTTTGCTTGTGCATGAGTGCGTGCACGCACACACACACACACGCACACACACACACACACACACACACACACACACACACGATCCCTTTATCCACTGGTGCAGTGATTTTCTAACTTTCTGTGTCCTAAGGCTGTGTATTCGTAGTGAAAAGAGATCATCTACAAACTCACAATGTGTCCTAGATCTATGATTTTCTTTTTATATGTATATATACACACACACACGTATATATAAAAATATATATATTTTAGTGTAAATAATTTGTCTCTGTATTGTGAAATTAGATCACACAAAGCACTGATATAGTCAATTAAAAGATAATTTACAACGTTTTGTACAGTACAGTATTATATTGTAATAACAATGTGTGGTTGTCACTAAATCCCATGGGAGGCACGCTGCACAGTGAAAACCACAGCTGTGGACTGTGGAGACTAATGAGAGAAAAACATCCTCAGGTTTCTCTTCAACTCGACTGGTAAACAATTAACTGAGACATGATCAAACACCTGGTCCTGGGACTGAACTCTGTGGTACTGTACTTCCTGATGAGATTATACAGTAGAGTACAGTAAGTTACAACATCACTGTCTCTGTGTGGCATGGCCTACATCATTAGTGCTGTATATGACAAGATTATTATTATTATTGACTGACAGGAACCAGGGTTAACCTGTAGGTCTTAACAGCTGCCTGTGAATCCTCTCTCTTGTCTGTGCTTGTATCTGTCTGTGTGACTGACACACAGACAGACAGACAGACAGACAGACAGAGAGAGAGAGAGAGAGAGAGAATTTCCATTTGTCTTAAAAAGTGTTATAGTGACAACATTTTGAAAAGTGCTTCTATTTGTTTTAAAAGCTTTATACCAAGCGCCCTTGCCTACAGCAAATATATTTTGTGGTTTTGTAAATTAGCTTTTCTAAGTTGTAAACAGACGGACAGATATTTCACACATCTATAGCAGTATAATGACGTTTTGAAAATAGCTGATATAATAGGGCTCAAGTGGTGAAATTGATTGCTTCTTTTGGGCTTGTTTTCATAGGCCTGGTCACTGTTTCACTCACAGAATCTGGCAACACCGAAGCCAGCTCGGAACAAACCTTTACCCCTCTCTCTCCCCCCTCTTCACTCGCCCACGGCTCTACCAGTCGGCCCAAAGACTGAACATGTTCGGTTTCACTGAGTCGGGTCAGAATAGGTCCGAACCGACGGAACGACGCCATCCCACAACGATTTGTCGGCAGCAGATGTTTTCCAACGCTTTTCCCACTCCGAGTCGGCCCAACATCTGTGCGTTGGAGAGCTACCTTTAAGTATTTCCCCCTTTGTCTTTCCTGATTTGCCAGGTGTGAAATGACGGCAATTTGCACCTGGCACCATTTCACACTTGGCAAATCCCCCCCTTTGTCCGTGACAATGCTGATAACATCCACTGATGTTCCACTGAAGAGCCAATGGCAGGCTCTCTGAACCTTTGAAACGTCCCATGTGTAAAGGATGGGTCCAGCATCATGGACTCTCACCTTGCAGCCCTCACAGGCATGGACGCCGTAGTGGTAGCCCGACGCTCGGTCAGAACACACCCTGCACTCCAGGTTCAGGGAGGAGGAGGTGGACGAGAAGTCCTCCTGGCCCGCCACCATCCCGTAGACCCCCGACGAGGGGCTGGACGCCGGGGTCAGGGCATCTGGGGGGAAACACACAAGAATTGTGAAAATGTTATAATAATAATAATAGTAAAAATCACACCCAGTGTGAAGAGAGTTCATTTCATTAAGTGGGGGGGATGTGCGCACATGATCTGGCAACCCGAAACCATGGCGACTACATAAAAACGCGAATAAACCGCTGAGATTGCGTGAAATGGAAAAACGGGCTTCGCTGTTAGGTGCACATGGTACTGGTGCAAATTCAGATCAATTGCTCCAGCCACTGAGGAGAACCGGGCAGAAACAATGCTGGTCTCACCACGCACTACAGGGGTGGTTTGTGAAATTATTAATAATAATAATAATCAAAAAATTGCAAAATAGCAGATCTACAAGCTCACAACGCGTTGCATTGCTTGTAGGTCGGCTATTTTCGCACGACACCATCACACAACAAAGTATAAAACAGGGCCATAAGAGGTAAGTAAGTAAGTAGAAGCAATGGTTTCCTGAGCCATGTGGATCAGAGGGTAGGAGGAGCCTATAGCATGAAGTAAAGCCTCTGGCAGACATCTGCATGGAAATGTAACGGCATCATCAGCGCATGTTGTTTGGCACGACTAGTGATGGACGGCATCATTTTATGACATCTTCTATTTTAACTGTGCACCTCATGTGCTGATTTTCCAATCACATGCACACATTCACAGGGGGATCAGTGTTAACACTTATATAGGCCTGCCTTGCCATGGTGGGTGTCCGGTTCTGAATTCAACCCAGAGCTTGGAAACAGAGGGTGATATTTGCATTGGTGTACAATGGTTACGGGGGGGTGTGTGGGGGGGTGGGGGGAATACCAGAACAGGTATTTGGCCCTGGGCTTTGTTTGGCGTAAACATGTGACACGACCATAGACTGTAAAAAAGAATGGACAAAGTGACGCCATAGACCAATTATTTGTTTACCAACATTGAGACTGGACGCACAGCAGGTGACTGTTTCATCTTTCCACTCAAACAGAGAGCGTCTCCTTTCAAACCCCAATGGTTCTAATCAGCCCCCCGCCCACAGGAGTGGCCCAATTCTCTCACAACTTGCTACAAAAATCCCTCATGAAAAACTATATAATCTCCTACCTTTCATTTTCAACCTTCACATGTGTCTCCTTCTCTAATAATCAAAAAGTGCTATATATTTCATCTCGCAATTTACTTCCGGATGGTTCGTTTTGCACTTTTTTTGCGGTCACGGGAAAGAAATAAGCGCTGCCGTGGTCTATGGAAACGAGCCCAAAAGTGCACCCAAATAAGCCCAAAATCGCTTATACAAACAGTCACACCTGGCAACGCAGCCTACGCCAATCATGCGTCAGAGATCTACAAGCTATGGGGCAGAGACGCCACCGTATCTTAGCAACAACTACAGCGCTCACTCTCATTGGTCGTGTCACGCTAAGAGCAGTCTCCAGACAATGGCATCGCAGACAGCTTGCTGTTACTGCTGTAGCCATGACAGTCAGTCCCAGCGACGACGGACAGGGCGCTGTGATAGCTGCCATGTCGCTAACGCTAACGTGGTTGTCATGCCTGCAGCGGCTGTGCAATCACTTTGTCAACAATGCACGTTCGTGTGGTGAATGTCAATATTGCTGCTCAGTTAGTCCATTGTAGATGGTGTATGTTTGTGTGTGTCTTCTGTAGAACTATGTAGCTCCACAGCAACTACAGTAACTAACGTAATGGCAGGACCGCCCCGTGCAACGCATGTTAGGCTGCATTATGGTCATGTAGTAATTTCAGATAATTTCGCTCCGATTACAGCAGTGCTTATCAACCCTTTCACGCCGCCCCCCCCCCCCAAATAAAGGTACTTGATCTGGGGACCCCCCCCCCCATTCTGTTTGACTCCGTTCCACAAGTACATATTGTGAAAATAGCCGATCTACAAGCTCAAAACGCCTCACGTTGAGAGGCTTTGTAAGCTTGTAGATCGGCTATTTTCTACATGATTGCCTCTTTCTTACATTCTTTGACAATGTGGCCCATGTTTTCATAGTATAGTTTGTTGACTACTTTTGTTGCAGAAATGCTCATTTCCTTTACTTTCCTTTTTTTATTGTCTCCGCCAGGCCGAAAGGCATGGCGCAAGACTATGTTTCACCCCCTGTCCGTCCGTCTGTGATAGCTAATCTCTCACATCGTTGACTTGATCGCAGCAAAATAACAGCCCGATGAGTCAGTGAGAGCTGGATAAACGAGGTAAAATGTGTCAAAAGGAGTCTGTACGGCTGTCGATAAATGAACACATGACGTCGGTGGGAGAGGAGATATTGTGTCTTTTGGACAAACAGCAGCGTCGTGCTGATGTTTGTTGTGTGAAGCAGCTTAATGTCAGAGTGTTTGTGTTGGAGCGCCTCAGTGCGGCTGCAGAGTTCATGTGCAACCTCTTCCAGAGAGAGACAGAGACACTAGAAACTCTGCTGGGGAAAAAAAAAACTGCTGGGCATTGACTTTCATATGGACATTGATCTACACACTGCAGGTATATCTGCTACACACACAACATCAAACTACACACTGCAGGTATGATGCAGCGTTTGCATTACAGCCAGCATGCCAGCGTAGTTCCCATATGGTTTCAAGGTGGGCTAAACCATATGGACCCCATGTCAGCAATGTCAGCGGCATCCACTTCAGTCCCAACTGCGATGCCCATGCAGGCTATAAGTAGCTTCTACCTGGCCCTTAGGTGGGCCCCAACTACCCATGTTTATGTGGGACCAAGGCGGGTCCTACCTGGGTTTGCCCATGCAGGCTATAACTGGGTTCTACCTGGGCCCTAGGTGTACCCTAACCAACCACAGTGCAGTGCCCATCGCTCCAATTGTTGTGACGTCAGGGCTCTCAATACTGCACATTGGTGGAGGAGGGGGGGCCGCAGGGCGACCGCACACATCGCTGAACCAATGGTAGCCCACGGATGTTTCCTCTGGGGATTTACAATCTGCCCCTCTATGCCACATATCATCCGCACTACAGGGTCTTCACTGACCGAGCCACGGCCCCACTGACCCTCATGACGCTACGCCACTTATATGAGTTGCCAAGTGGCCGCGGGCGCTACGTGGGCGTGGCCGCGGGCTAGACGCGAGCCCCCGCGTAGCGGGGGCGAGCTTCTAGTGTAATCAATTCCCAACAGATCCCCAAACCTGTTGTTTTGGGGAACAGATCCCCAAAGCTGTTGTTTTGGGGAGCGCTGGTTTCAGTTCATTCAACCTCCTCTTGTGTGTTGGCTAGTGAGGCGCGCCTTAGTGAGACATAATATACTTCATTGCGCAATGAGAATAGCTGACATACAAGCTCACAACCGTGTCGCGGATGCGACCATTGTGAGCTTGGAGGTCTGCTATTTTCGGCGCGTTCTCTGTGCACGACACCATCGCGGAACGGAGCATAAATTAGGCTCGACGGGCTGCAGCTGCGCGAGCCAAGCAGGCTCTCGTGCCATGATCATAGAGCGCTCCCTCCGTTCTTCTGACAGCCACTGGGGGCGGGGTTTGGGGGACAACTGCTTTGAATTGCTATTATTGTTCACACAGAAACCAAGGATTATATATTTGAAGAGCGAGAGATCACAGTAAAACTCCTAAGCATTCTTCCTCCATACTGGGAGAAAAACAGCTTCTGAACGTTTTATGGGGTGCATTTTTACACGTGAGTGCAGTGACCACTTTATTGGGGTTCATTTGGTGCCGGACTGCATGCTCATACTGGTTCTTATCAGTGTGACGTTGTCTGATAAGGGGTCTATTGGTTTCTACAGGCCCGTTTTCAGCGATTGCGCCCCCGACACTATGACTCAGACATATCGGTCGGTTCGGCAGTGCGACGGAGGTGTGAGGACCGAACCTCTAGTGTAAGAAATAAGTTGTCCGGGGTTCTGTCAGGGACTCTTTGGCTTTATTAGTACTTTTTCCAGAGGCAGTTTATGCTTGGTAAACGTTGAGTGGACCCTTTTTAATACAAGTTATTTTTAGAAAGTGTTAATTTTTCTGAATGGGAACATTCAGGAGGCATAGCCTTGACGTCAGGACTTGGTACTATATTAAACAACCATAAACTCTAAACACCTTAGCCCCCGGCTTTTCTCTTACATCACCCCACGTGTTCCATGATGGTGTGGTTTATCCCGTCCATTGCTTGCTTATGACTTCCTCCAGCGCCCTTTTATTTCTACTTTTCAATGTTTACCATTGTTACTAATGCTTGTTGCATAACGTTACAAATACATATCATTCTGGGTGGTCCTTGACATGAAAGAGTTTGAACACCACTGATATTATAGCAACACAAGTCTTTTAAACAAACTGATTTAGAAGACATTTGTAGAAGCAGGTCTTAATGGGTTAACGTGGGTTACTGGTTCTAAATGTCAGTTAATTGCCCGGCCCTGGGAACTAGAAACATCAATCAGTGAGGCTTCAGTGTTTACCTCTGTCTCTATGCGTGTTGCAACACTCTGTGCACTAACTAGTCACTAGTAAAGCATAAATCAGTGTGAGGCGTCTTCCATGCATGCATGCAGGCCTCTGAGCCTCTGTGTGTGTGTGTGTGTGTGTGTGTGTGTGTGTGTGTGTGTGTGTGTGTGTGTGTGTGTGTGTGTGTGTGTGTGTGTGTGTGTGTGTGTGTGTGTGTGTGTGTGTGTGTGTGTGTGTGTGTGTGTGTGTGTGTGTGAGGCTAACACACAGCCAACACACATAACACACACCACACATAACACACATAACACACAGCTCTGTGAGGCTAACACACAGACAAGTAAAGTGGATGTTTCCTGAGAGGTGCTGCTTGGTGGCTGAGGAATGTGTGAATTCCTCTCCGGCTCTGGGGCGAGCAGAGAGGGGAGAGAGAGAGAGAGAGAGATGGAGGGGAAGGGCTAGAGAGAGAGAGAGAGAGAGAGAGAGAGAGAGAGAGAGAGAGAGAGAGAGAGAGAGAGAGAGAGAGAGAGAGCCAGTCGGAAGCAGAGGTAATGGCTGTAATATCGTTGCTGTTGCTGGCAGAAACATCTTATCTCCATATTTTAACTTATTTTTTCTCCTTGTAAATTATCATACTACAGCGTCACACAAAAGCATCAAAAGTAGCAGATCTACAAGCTCAAAACACAGCGCGTTTTGAGCTTGTAGATCTGCTGCTTTTGCCGTTTTTCAATGTTTACCCCATATATATGTAGTTTCAATGTACAGATTGTTCTTTCAAAAGTAGCTAGGTTCTTCTTTTGCTCCTTTTCTATCAATAACCCCATGAAGCGTTGAATTCATTCATTCATTTATTTCTTTGCATGTTGTTGTGTATCCTGTAGGACACAGTGTTGTGTATCCTGTAGGACACAGTGTTGTGTATCCTGTAGGACACAGTGTTGTGTATCCTGTAGGACACAGTGTTGTGTATCCTGTAGGACACAGTGTTGTGTAGTCTGTAGGACACAGTGTTGTGTAGTCTGTAGGACACAGTGTTGTGTAGTCTGTAGGACACAGTGTTGTGTAGTCTGTAGGACACAGTGTTGTGTAGTCTGTAGGACACAGTGTTGTGTATCCTGTAGGACACAGTGTTGTGTATCCTGTAGGACACAGTGTTGTGTAGTCTGTAGGACACAGTGTTGTGTAGTCTGTAGGACACAGTGTTGTGTAGTCTGTAGGACACAGTGTTGTGTAGTCTGTAGGACACAGTGTTGTGTATCCTGTAGGACACAGTGTTGTGTAGTCTGTAGGACACAGTGTTGTGTAGTCTGTAGGACACAGTGTTGTGTATCCTGTAGGACACAGTGTTGTGTATCCTGTAGGACACAGTGTTGTGTATCCTGTAGGACACAGTGTTGTGTAGTCTGTAGGACACAGTGTTGTGTAGTCTGTAGGACACAGTGTTGTGTAGTCTGTAGGACACAGTGTTGTGTATCCTGTAGGACACAGTGTTGTGTAGTCTGTAGGACACAGTGTTGTGTAGTCTGTAGGACACAGTGTTGTGTATCCTGTAGGACACAGTGTTGTGTATCCTGTAGGACACAGTGTTGTGTATCCTGTAGGACACAGTGTTGTGTATCCTGCAAGACACAGTGTTGTGTATCCTGTAGGACACAGTGTTGTGTATCCTGTAGGACACAGTGTTGTGTATCCTGTAGGACACAGTGTTGTGTATCCTGTAGGACACAGTGTTGTGTATCCTGTAGGACACAGTGTTGTGTATCCTGCAGGACACAGTGTTGTGTATCCTGTAGGACACAGTGTTGTGTATCCTGTAGGACACAGTGTTGTGTATCCTGCAGGACACAGTGTTGTGTAGTCTGTAGGACACAGTGTTGTGTATCCTGTAGGACACAGTGTTGTGTAGTCTGTAGGACACAGTGTTGTGTATCCTGTAGGACACAGTGTTGTGTAGTCTGTAGGACACAGTGTTGTGTAGCCTGTAGGACACAGTGTTGTGTATCCTGTAGGACACAGTGTTGTGTATCCTGTAGGACACAGTGTTGTGTATCCTGTAGGACACAGTGTTGTGTATCCTGTAGGACACAGTGTTGTGTATCCTGTAGGACACAGTGTTGTGTATCCTGCAGGACACAGTGTTGTGTATCCTGTAGGACACAGTGTTGTGTATCCTGTAGGACACAGTGTTGTGTATCCTGTAGGACACAGTGTTGTGTATCCTGCAGGACACAGTGTTGTGTAGTCTGTAGGACACAGTGTTGTGTATCCTGTAGGACACAGTGTTGTGTATCCTGTAGGACACAGTGTTGTGTAGTCTGTAGGACACAGTGTTGTGTATCCTGTAGGACACAGTGTTGTGTAGTCTGTAGGACACAGTGTTGTGTAGCCTGTAGGACACAGTGTTGTGTATCCTGTAGGACACAGTGTTGTGTATCCTGTAGGACACAGTGTTGTGTATCCTGTAGGACACAGTGTTGTGTATCCTGTAGGACACAGTGTTGTGTATCCTGTAGGACACAGTGTTGTGTATCGTGTAGGACACAGTGTTGTGTATCCTGCAGGACACAGTGTTGTGTATCCTGTAGGACACAGTGTTGTGTATCCTGTAGGACACAGTGTTGTGTAGTCTGTAGGACACAGTGTTGTGTATCCTGTAGGACACAGTGTTGTGTATCCTGTAGGACACAGTGTTGTGTATCCTGTAGGACACAGTGTTGTGTATCCTGTAGGACACAGTGTTGTGTATCCTGTAGGACACAGTGTTGTGTAGTCTGTAGGACACAGTGTTGTGTAGTCTGTAGGACACAGTGTTGTGTAGTCTGTAGGACACAGTGTTGTGTAGTCTGTAGGACACAGTGTTGTGTATCCTGTAGGACACAGTGTTGTGTAGTCTGTAGGACACAGTGTTGTGTATCCTGTAGGACACAGTGTTGTGTATCCTGTAGGACACAGTGTTGTGTAGTCTGTAGGACACAGTGTTGTGTAGCCTGTAGGACACAGTGTTGTGTAGCCTGTAGGACACAGTGTTGTGTATCCTGTAGGACACAGTGTTGTGTAGCCTGTAGGACACAGTGTTGTGTATCCTGTAGGACACAGTGTTGTGTAGCCTGTAGGACACAGTGTTGTGTATCCTGTAGGACACAGTGTTGTGTATCCTGTAGGACACAGTGTTGTGTATCCTGTAGGACACAGTGTTGTGTATCCTGTAGGACACAGTGTTGTGTATCCTGTAGGACACAGTGTTGTGTATCCTGTAGGACACAGTGTTGTGTAGTCTGTAGGACACAGTGTTGTGTATCCTGTAGGACACAGTGTTGTGTATCCTGTAGGACACAGTGTTGTGTATCCTGTAGGACACAGTGTTGTGTAGTCTGTAGGACACAGTGTTGTGTATCATGTAGGACACGGTGTTGTGTAGCCTGTAGGACACAGTGTTGTGTAGTCTGTAGGATACAGTGTTGTGTATCCTGTAGGACACAGTGTTGTGTAGTCTGTAGGACACAGTGTTGTGTATCCTGTAGGACACAGTGTTGTGTATCCTGTAGGACACAGTGTTGTGTAGTCTGTAGGACACAGTGTTGTGTAGCCTGTAGGACACAGTGTTGTGTAGCCTGTAGGACACAGTGTTGTGTATCCTGTAGGACACAGTGTTGTGTAGCCTGTAGGACACAGTGTTGTGTAGTCTGTAGGACACAGTGTTGTGTATCCTGTAGGACACAGTGTTGTGTATCCTGTAGGACACAGTGTTGTGTATCCTGTAGGACACAGTGTTGTGTATCCTGTAGGACACAGTGTTGTGTATCCTGTAGAACACAGTGTTGTGTAGTCTGTAGGACACAGTGTTGTGTATCCTGTAGGACACAGTGTTGTGTATCCTGTAGGACACAGTGTTGTGTATCCTGTAGAACACAGTGTTGTGTATCCTGTAGGACACAGTGTTGTGTATCCTGTAGGACACAGTGTTGTGTAGTCTGTAGGACACAGTGTTGTGTATCCTGTAGGACACAGTGTTGTGTATCCTGTAGGACACAGTGTTGTGTATCCTGTAGGACACAGTGTTGTGTATCCTGTAGGACACAGTGTTGTGTAGTCTGTAGGACACAGTGTTGTGTATCCTGTAGGACACAGTGTTGTGTAGTCTGTAGGACACAGTGTTGTGTATCCTGTAGGACACAGTGTTGTGTATCCTGTAGGACACAGTGTTGTGTATCCTGTAGGACACAGTGTTGTGTATCCTGTAGGACACAGTGTTGTGTAGTCTGTAGGACACAGTGTTGTGTATCCTGTAGGACACAGTGTTGTGTAGTCTGTAGGACACAGTGTTGTGTATCCTGTAGGACACAGTGTTGTGTATCCTGTAGGACACAGTGTTGTGTATCCTGTAGGACACAGTGTTGTGTAGTCTGTAGGACACAGTGTTGTGTATCCTGTAGGACACAGTGTTGTGTATCCTGTAGAACACAGTGTTGTGTATCCTGTAGGACACAGTGTTGTGTATCCTGTAGGACACAGTGTTGTGTAGTCTGTAGGACACAGTGTTGTGTATCCTGTAGGACACAGTGTTGTGTATCCTGTAGGACACAGTGTTGTGTATCCTGTAGGACACAGTGTTGTGTATCCTGTAGGACACAGTGTTGTGTAGTCTGTAGGACACAGTGTTGTGTATCCTGTAGGACACAGTGTTGTGTATCATGTAGGACACAGTGTTGTGTAGTCTGTAGGACACAGTGTTGTGTAGCCTGTAGGACACAGTGTTGTGTATCCTGTAGGACACAGTGTTGTGTATCCTGTAGGACACAGTGTTGTGTATCCTGTAGGACACAGTGTTGTGTATCCTGTAGGACACAGTGTTGTGTATCCTGTAGGACACAGTGTTGTGTATCCTGTAGGACACAGTGTTGTGTATCCTGTAGGACACAGTGTTGTGTATCCTGTAGGACACAGTGTTGTGTATCCTGTAGGACACAGTGTTGTGTATCCTGTAGGACACAGTGTTGTGTAGTCTGTAGGACACAGTGTTGTGTAGTCTGTAGGACACAGTGTTGTGTAGTCTGTAGGACACAGTGTTGTGTAGTCTGTAGGACACAGTGTTGTGTAGTCTGTAGGACACAGTGTTGTGTAGTCTGTAGGACACAGTGTTGTGTATCCTGTAGGACACAGTGTTGTGTATCCTGTAGGACACAGTGTTGTGTAGTCTGTAGGACACAGTGTTGTGTATCCTGTAGGACACAGTGTTGTGTATCCTGTAGGACACAGTGTTGTGTAGCCTGTAGGACACAGTGTTGTGTATCCTGTAGGACACAGTGTTGTGTATCCTGTAGGACACAGTGTTGTGTATCCTGTAGGACACAGTGTTGTGTATCCTGTAGAACACAGTGGGTACATCCACACATGAGCGTATGCTGACGGCAAACGCTACGCTATGGTACGCTTGCCCTTGTTCCGGATCCGACGTTACTTTGATAACTTCCGGAGCTTTGAGCAGCTGGCGGGCAGCGCCGTCTTTCAGGAAGTGTATTTCTTGGACTAGTGCTGTTTGTACAAGTGAGGACAGAGGCGAATAACACTACTCATCATGAAAACATTATGCACGTGCAATATAAAATATGAATATTATCAAGTGATATGAAAGGTAACATTAGCTAATGTTTTCATATCAAGGTGCCTTGACAAAATTAAAACACCATTACATTATTATGAATAGTATTAACCACATGAACCCCAGCATCGGGGGAACATGAGCCAAAAATAGCCGATCTACAAGCTTCGCAGCGCGACGCGTTGTGAGCTTGTAGATCTGCTATTTTTTTGCAGAGAGATTTGGTGTTGACAGTAAAAAGCGTCCAAGAAAAGTAGGTCCGTTTTTAGTGAGAATAGAGGGTTTAAGTAGGCTACATAATAATAAAATAATAACTTTATTTATATAGCACTTTTCAAAACGTGAGTTACAAAGTGCTGCTGAACAGCAGTTAATGTTTACGTTTTATTTTACCTTACTTATATATAAAATATATAAGTAAGGTAAAATAAAACATACACATTTTTTGTTTGTTTTTTTTACCCCTAGGGGGTCTTCAGAGTTACTACAGGGGGTCCGTCAAATCTTTGTGTGAAATGATTTTCATTTTTATTTTAACCACTTGAACCCTAGCGTCCCTTTTCTGAGGAGAACTTTAGCCAAAAAATAGCCGATCTACAAGCTCACAACGTGTAGAGAGAAAAAAGAGCAATTTTATACAATATAGATGGGGTCCCTGCTTCATCTCTCTCTCAGCTATGGGGGTCCTTGGCCTGAAAACGTTGAAGACCCCTGGCATAAGGGAATACCATAGTTAACAAGTAAGTTAATTCTGACAAGCAGTAAAGAAAACACATTTAAACAAACTAAAAGGAGACTCGTTGCCCACATCAACAAACCAACAAATACAGACATACGTGTGAATTACATTAATAATTATGATTGACAGATTCATATGGTAGAAGAGTGGAATTTATGACAATAAAGCACAGAGATTTTGTAGCCCACGTTTGTGTGTGAAACTGTAGAATTAATAAAAAGAAACTTGTCATTTATTTTGGATAGTAATTTAATTTATTATTCTGCTATTCTTTATTATGCTCATTATAATATGATATTGTATCTTATCTATATATAACTGGTCCTCATAATGCTCATTATTATAATGTATTTTGGATAGTAATTTAATGTATTAATCTTCTATTCTTTATTGTGCTCACATAAGCTATTCATAAGGGAACAACTAAACAGTGCAAAGTATTCAGGCCATTCGCCACAAATAAATAAGGACGTTTACATGTATTGAAATAGAGAGCATGTGTTGTTGTGTTTGTGCTGGAACGTCTGCCTTGCATTTCCCCTGTAAGGAAACTACAAGAGATAAACACGCCCACTGGAGAGAACACAGGAAGTATCTGTCCTATTGGTTGGTGCCTATCACTTCCGGGTGATCGTTTACCAGAGCGGAACCCGGATGTGCTTTTCCGGAAGCAACTCGGGACGGTCTTTCCGGTTTTTAACTTAACATGGGTGTGTACGGGGCTAGCGTAGCGTTTGCCGTCAGCATACGCTCATGTGTGGATGTACCCAGTGTTGTGTAGCCTGTAGGACACAGTGTTGTGTAGCCTGTAGGACACAGTGTTGTGTATCCTGTAGGACACAGTGTTGTGTATCCTGTAGAACACAGTGTTGTGTATCCTGTAGGACACAGTGTTGTGTATCCTGTAGAACACAGTGTTGTGTATCCTGTAGGACAGGTTGTATCTTCAAAACATAGCAGTATATTGAGGATAGGTCAAAGTGGGTCAATGAGACATGGTGAGCAGACCCCCCCCCCCCCATACCATGAGGAGATGCCATGTGCCGTAGGCTGGGGTCAAAGTTTAAACAAGCCACAGCGTTCATCCACTAGGAGTAAATGAGGGATTATGGGGGGGGGGGGGGGGGGCTCGGGGGGGCGGGGGGCTCGGGGGGGCGGGGGTCCCGGGAAGGAGGAACCCCCGCTGAGGGGATGACAACAACATGGGACGATGCACACAACTACGGGGGGAGGTTCTGAAACGCTGTAGATGCAGATCTCTATAGTCTGTGCATGTAACATTAGATCTCTATAGTCTGTACATGAAACATTAGATCTCTATAGTCTGTACATGAAACATTAGATCTCTATAGTCTGTACATGAAACATTAGATCTCTATAGTCTGTACATGAAACATTAGATCTCTATAGTCTGTACATGAAACATTAGATCTCTATAGTCTGTACATGAAACATTAGATCTCTATAGTCTGTACATGAAACATTAGATCTCTATAGTCTGTACATGGACATTAGAGCCAGAGACATGCCAGAGTTTTGGATAAAGAGGTTCAAATCATTATGTTATAATATAATGATGTATATAAAGGTACTATATGGGGGGGGGGGGGTGATAATTGTCATTGGGAGGAGTAGTCCTCCTGGTGGGGGCTCCTCACTGGCCGGTATAACAGCAGTGAAAACCAGTGTTGGGACTAAAGCGTTACTAACGTAACGTGTTACGTAACAAAACTACTTTTTGTGGTAACTAATAACGTAACTAGTTACCTTTTCCCATTCAGTAACACCGTTATAGTTACTGTGATTTAAATGTGTGAGTCACTGTGTTACATTACTGTCTGTCTGTCCTCTAACATAACGTACCATGAAAAAGTGAAAGTGGACAGAGAGGAGTGATGATTGGTTAACGCGGGGTAACATTGCAGGCTACGCCAATCAGAGACAGAGTTGGGCGGGTCTTGCCTGTAAAAATACACAGACACACAAACACATGCTGCTAACACACACACACACACACACACGGCCCACCACTACCACACACACGGCAACACGCCCACTACCCCACACACACACACACACACACACACACACACACACACACACACAGTGTATTCGTTTGCAGCTTGGAAATGTAACCATTATTTTGAATTGGTGGGGATAAAGGACACTAAAAATATTTCAGTGAAATGTAAAGTGTGTGCAGGACAGAAAACATTGTCCACACCGAGTAACAGCAAATGCTAATCTCCTGAAGCACCTAACTAAAGTATATACAAGTACATACACATGGGGGGGTTATACACCTAACTAAAGTATATACAAGTACATACACATGGGGGGGTTATACACCTAACTACAGTATATACAAGTACATACACATGAGGGGGTTATACACCTAACTAAAGTACATGGGGTTATAAAACTAGTCGCTAAAGAAGACCCCTCCGTCTCTACCAGCGGCAGTGATCCAGATGGCTCTACATCTAAACAGACAAAACATGTCACCCAGAGTCAACTAAACAGATTGATTGGCAGGTATGTTGTTAAGGACGTGCTTAATCGGAACGGTTGAGTCTGTTGCCTTCAGAGAACTAAGTGAAAGCAGCAGAAAGACGTTTCATTGTTCCACTGCATTTCATAATGACTTTGCTACAATGTTTTTTTCTCTCACTGTGCCACAGAGCAACACTAAAACTGTGTGTGTGTGTGTGTGTGTGTGTGTGTGTGTGTGTGTGTGTGTGTGTGTGTGTGTGTGTGTGTGTGTGTGTGTGTGTGTGTGTGTGTGTGTGTGTGTGTGTGTGTGTGTGTGTGTGTGTGTGTGTGTGTGTGCGTGCGTGTGTGTGTGTGTGTGTAATACATTGGCACAGGGGAGGTGATCGCTGGCACACATGGCATTATTTCTTTATAAATAAAAAAAGGTTTAGTCAGTTAAATTAAGTCCACTCACATCTATATGCAAATTACATCAAATTCATTCAAAGTGATAACTCTGACTGGGTTATTGCTCTAATGATCATTACATCCTGATGTGAAAGAAAATATCTCTAAAGAAGAAATAATAATAACAAATAAAGGTTTGGACCTATCAACATCATTTGGAAATAATATCGGTTTTGTAATTTTATTTTATACATGTTTTCTTCTTTTTTTAAAAAGTAAAGTAAAGTAACTAGTTACTAGTTACTTTCATAATTTAGTAACTAGTAAAGTAACTAGTTACGTTTTTGGAGCAGTAACTATAACTATAACTAGTTACTTTTTTAAAGTAACTTGCCCAACACTGTGACAACACAGCAAGTGTGTGGGGAGGAATCAATCAATCAATCAATCAATCAATCAATCAATCAATTGCCACAACAAATAAATTGGGGAGAAAAAGGGCTAAAAAGAAAAAAAAGGGGGGGGGCTTATGATGCTACTTTTGCTGGGGACCTCCCTGGAACATCCCCCCCCCCCCATATGAGGGTCATATGAACCAATGTCCTATCAGATTGGCCATGTTTTGATCCATATTTTGTCAACAAGTGTGAAATGAGGAAAAACAACCAAAAAACACATTTCACTTTAAGCTTTGTGCCTTTAATGACACGCCCCAAAATATGGACACCATGTGTTAAAAAAACATCTATGTTGATACCCAAATTCCAGTGTTCTACAAACACTGTCCATTGTAGTTATCAAAAACAACAGCTTAATGTAATCTACTGTAAAAGACACTGAGCTCATTATGCAGAAGGAATGGGAAGGCACTCCAGACATTATCCTCATCACATGCGGTTTACAATTAAAGGCCTTTAGGCAGACGCTCTTATCCAGAGAAACTTACCAAGTACAAGAAGGGAGGCCTAGCTGAAACCTAGTTAACCAACAACAGGGTCAATCATTGAGCTTGTAGATCTGCTACTTTTGATGCTTTTGTGTGACGCTGTAGTATGATCAAGTAGGGCCTTAACCCATTCAATCTGTGTCATTTTAGATTTCTTTGGCTATTCAAAACTAGCAGATATACAAGTTCAAAGCGCTATGAGATCTGCTATTTTTGAAAAATGTTGAAAATGTGTGCAAACTTTTTCTTGTCAATGACTCGCAGAATTAGGCTTTTGGCCACCGATCCCCATCAAAATATGTTGTTCAGGGACCCCCCCCCCAGAAGCAAAGATCTGAGTTTAAAATGTTGTTTAAAGGGGGGGGGGGTCCCCGCCTCAGACACCACTTTGTTCTTGAGAAACCCACTGACCTAGAACAGTGGAACCTTCGGAGCCGGAGCCGTTGCTGGAGGAGTGATATTCGGGGACGTCGAAGGAGCTGAGGGCGTCATCGTCGATGGACTGTGAGATGTCCTGCAGGTCCTCCATGCCCCCCAGGTAGTCGTCTGTGCCGGGGCACAGCGGGCTGCCCAGCACCGAGTCCTCCAGGGGCGAGGGCGGACCGTAGTGGCTCTCCATGTCGACCATGGTGCTGGAGGACAGGGTCACTCATCAGCCTGACAGAGGAACACAACCATGGTTAGGGACAGCACTTAGGGACCCCCCCCCCCCCCCCCCATCTGAACATGTTTTGTGCCAGGGAACCCCAGAAGAGAATATTTGCATTAACATTTTTTTTTTTAATCAAAATTTTACAATACTTTTCCAGATTTATTTTAAAATTTCAAAATAGCAGATGTACAAGCTCGCAGCACGGCATGAAGAGACGCGCTATGAGCTTGTATAGCTACTATTTTTGAATAGCCAACATATAAGTGGATAAAGTGGTTAAAATTTCAAATTTCATCCCAAGTATAAATGAAGACCTCTGAGGGCAAAGAGAGAGAGAAGGAGAGAGGGACAATGAACCTGCCCTATGGAGTGAGAGAAGGAGTGAGAGAAGGAGAGAGAGAAGGAGTGAGAGAAGGAGAGAGGGCCCTTTGGGTCAACAGAGGCATAGTACCGTAATGAAGAACACCCAGTCCACCACAGACACTCTGCACAGTCACACTAAGATAAGAGCCATGCCAGATTGTTTTAATAGGTCAATGCAGATCCTGAGCCGACCACTTACTGACGTTCTGACGCACATTATGTCAAAAAGCGCTAAATAAATTCTAATAAATGTACAATACAAGCTCACAACGTGTAGTGTTTGTGAGACTATTTTGCAATGGTCTTGAAAACTTTTTAAAAGGTTTTTTGTTGCCTATAATGACATTGCCCAAAAACAGGGACGCCAGATTGAAAGTAGTTCAAATTGGAACGACACATCGGCTGCATAATTGCACACATGCTGAAAGGCCAAACCCATATATCTGGGTCTGGCTCTATCATCTGTCATCACACAGGGCTGTTTAACATAGCACCGGGGGCGCTCAGTGATGAAATGGGGAGGTGGTCCGCTGGGACCGCGTACTACTCCTACATATGATGACGCACACACACACACACACACACACACACAGGACTAGGTGCTTGGGCCAGGACGGGCCCTGCAGTCAGTGTCAAATGACACAACAGAGGGCCGTGGCCCGTGCACGCGTCTACGGTGCTAAATGTAGATACCGCAGTAACATGATCCATGAACCTCACTGCTCCAAATGGACAGGAAGAGAGAGAGAGAGAGAGAGAGAGAGAGAGAGAGATAAAGAGAGAATGTAGGTCACTGGGCTGGCCTAGGCCCAGATTGGTTAAGTTAAGCTACAGTAAGTTGAGCAGGACTGCAGGACTTGGGTTGCATAAGGCTGGGTTGCATAAGGGTTGGGTTAACGTTGACTAGGCTTGTTGGCACTGCAGGCTCAGGCACTGTGCTCTGCTGGCAGCATTTCCAGTTACACAAGGCTCCAGAGCCAACTTAAGAAAGTGTGCTAAAGAGAGGGGCCTGGTGGCCTGGCCTGGCTTGCCTTACATCAGCTGGGGACAAATTGCCCTCATATCATCCTCTAAGGCAGTGTTTCTCAACCTGTGAAGCCGGCATGTGGGCCCCCAAATAATTGGCAAAAGACACACAAAAAACTAAGAAAAAAGTGTTCATAGTGATACAGATAAATAGGAACTTAAAGTATATCATGTTAGATGTAATGATTCAACCCGGAACACAACGGATTGACTGATCATTAAAGTAAATGCTCTGAAAAGGCCCAGCCATCTGCCCCGGCCAACGCTTTGGAGGTTTTTAAGCGGCCTAGCTGATCCAGAGAAGGCTGGGGAACCACTGCTCGCTCTAAGGGGCAGCTCTGTGGAGTCCCACACCCCAGACATCCACACGTAAAACTGGGTCAATCTCCAGTAAGCCTCCCTTCTTCTTCCCCAGCTATAGAGGCCTCTCTGCTAAGAACAGTGAGGAAGGAGATGTCAGGGTTAGCAGCTAACAGCTGTTAGCTACACTCCTCCACAGCCAGGCTGCTCCTTCACACATGGCTGCCTTTTGGAGACGAGGCGGCTTATCTATCCTTATTTCACCCTGCCTGCAACGTATATGCGGGGCAGCGGGGGCACTGGGCTATTTTGGACATGTGAAGAATTACTCCATGCTCAAAACGTTTCCACACACACGCCCCCCCCCATCCATCCCCCACCCCTGCGGTGGTCCGCTCGCTGCGCTCCAAGGCTAGAAGTTGTAACGCTAAATGAATGGTATTTCTATAGAAGCATCCAGACAACCTGACCTCGCTTTTAAGGACACAGACGTTTTGCCTGCAGGAGCAGCTGAACGTTACGCCAAGCAAGCGTGGATGAAGAGTATGCTATGCTAGCATGCTAGGAGGCTATATATACACCGGTGGTTCACACCCTTTTTTCCCCCTCTTGGAGGAGCCCCCCTTTCTTGTCTGACCCATTCTGAGACACCCTGCACGTGCACACACACACACACACACACACACACACACACACACACACACACACCGGTTAAAATGATGCTGGGTACCCCCTGGAACCCCCCCCAGCAGGACCCCTGGGGGGACCCCAGTGTGTGTGTGCTGGGGTCGCTCACACGCTCACTCATGTTTTTCAAACAAGCTAATGCTATGCTAACCACATTATAAATATACTTCTCATACTATGAATAGTGAAAATAGCCGACTTACTTAAAAAAAAATTAACATTATTATTATTTGACTATTTTTGACCAGATAATGACCCAAAAATGCAACAATTGACGACCTCCAAACAGACAAGGCCTCAGGGGCCAGGCAGTGCACCCTGTGACCCTGTGGGTGGGGGGGGGGGGGGGGGTGGGCAGGCTGGGATCCACAGAGCTATACGGCCTACTTTAGGATCACTGACTCAGTATTTGGCTGCTTGCACAAATACACAAACTGACTGACTGACTGACTGACTGACTGACTGAGTGAATGGAGGACAGGTTCACCTTGCAGCACTGCTGCACAGCGCAGCGGGGATATAAAAGCTACTAGCCTCGTTAGCATTCAACCTCCAGCTCGCGTCCCCAGCGACCTCAAGGACGGTCTTCATTTAGAGGACATCCTGTCTCATACGCTGTATTCACTCGGCACCGTCTCATTACCATGCCGCTACAAGAGGGAATAACAACACTCTACTCTACTCAGCTATTTCAGTATCTTGGCTACGGCTGTTCCCCCCGCAGAACCCCCCCCCCCCCCATCATGCTGCCAATTCAAGACGACAATTAACTTTGAGATATTATCTCTTGGTGAGACACGATGGGATGTGTTGACAGTGGTGGAAAGTAACTAAGTACATTTACTCCAAGTACTGTACTTGTACTTGATTATTTAAATGTTTCGATACATTATACTTCTACTCCACTACGTCTCTCAGACACAAATGTTTTACTTTGTATTCCACTAATAAGTATTTGAAAACTTTAGTTACTAGTTACTTTGCATATTTAGATTAGTATTACAAAACATTTGTTAACCCCATTTCATACTTTGTCTATTTGAAAATAGACAAAATAGACTAAGCTCACAATGCATCACAATGCAACACAATGCATCACAATGCATCACAATGCATCACAATGCATCACAATGCTGAGCTATTTCGGAAAAAAACAGTTTTTTACATTTTCAAAAAGGTTTACCGCAAATTATTAATAGTAGTATTATTAAAAACTGTCCGGCATGCTATTCAAACAAACCCCACCGAACGGTACACTTGCCAGGGTTATAATAAACACGACCTCTATAGAATAATGCAGTTAGTTAAATAGTATACAGTTAGTGTCTGTGACAGGTGACGACGATGTTTAAACAGCCCTGAGAACACATGACTTTCTATTTAAATAACATACATAACACATAACACACAACATACACAACACAGCCTCATAACACACATGACTTTCTATTTAAATAACATACATAACACATAACATACACAACACACATGACTTTCTATTTAAATAACATACATAACACATAACACACACAACACAGCCTCATAACCCCACACCACACACAGAGTATCAGTAGCTTCGTATATATGATGAGCGCATGGTGGACCCAACTAACCTCCTAACCCTGAGAGATGTTGGCAACACACAACACGAGGGAGCTGTATGTAAACACACACACACACACACACACACACACACACACACACACACACACACACACACACACACACACACACACACACACACACACACACACACACACACACACACACACACAGCTGCTTAAAGAGCAGGTCAGGAGAGCAGCTTAGTAAGATAGGATATGGCGGATGGCCAGGACGGGGTTGACTTAGGTTACATTACAACTTATATCACATCTGAGAGAGAGAGAGATAGAGAGATAGAGAGACACTATAAGACACAGGAGGACATATAGTCAGTGGTTCCTACGGTAACAGCGGCGGGCGGGGGTCTTTTTGTGTCCCCAGAGGTCAGGACCCCTCTTGTGTTCAGCCTGCTGAGGAGGGCGCTCCGCAGAGTGAGAGAGGACGGAGCAAGGTCACACTTGTTTGTGCGCTTAGAGGTTTTAGTGGGACGGCGGAGGGGTTAAGGGTCTGAGGGAGAGGGGGGAAGGGTGGGGACAGGACAGGAGGAGCCCCCCCCCCCACCACAACCCACCCAGACCCCCGGAAATTGACAAAGAATCTATCTATCGGAGAGCGTCTGATGTCTCCATGACGATGCCATTCCAGAACACACAGATCACATTTAAAAAAAAAAGAAACCTTTTATCTCCATATTCTAACTTTTCGTGTTTTTTTTCATAAATTAACATCCTACTTAATCATACTACAGCGTCACACAAAAGCATCAAAAGTAGCAGATCTACAAGCATGAAACGCAGCGCGAAACGACGTGTTTCGAGCTTGTAGATCTGTTACTTTTGCCATTTTTGAATTTGAATCGTGAAAAGTAACAGTTTTGGACATGTGAGGTTTCCACCCGACAGAGAGGAAACGGCAGGCGGTGTTTGAAGGCGACGGCACCGTACTGCCGTCAGAAATCGATCACTTTATTTGATATCGGTTTCGATCGATTTGCCCCAAATTGGGCTTTCCGACAAAAAAATGGTTCCACCGCCTGTATTGCCAATTTGCATTTGTAATGTCTGTACCATAAAAACACAGATTTATACATGTTTGCGTGTCTCTCGCCGCTCTAAAAGCTTGCAACGAGTCACGTTGCGTCGTGAGCTTTTAGATCAGCTATTTTCGGTGCAACACATCAGCAAAGTGCAAAAAGTATACATCAGGCTCTATAGTGACCACAGAAACCAGTGTGTGACTGTGAATGGAGCATATATTTTCCATGCAGTCTGTTGGATCTGCACACACACACACACACACACACACACACACACACACAGGGGCTTAGCATAGCTACCCAACCCCCACTGGTACGCTAACCCACTCCAGAGAGGAGCAGCACACATTAGTCAGACAGCCCGTAAAGCAGCTTGTGAAGGCTATAAGGCTGAGGCTAGACCACCGGCTACAGAATGTACACGTTCTACAACATGACTGGGGTGTGGACAGTCTTTAGACGGGCTCCCAGGCTTCTCAGGGGAATGGATACAGTGTACACACACACACACACACACACACACACACACACACACACACACACACACACACACACACACACACACACACACACACACACACACACACACACACACACAGTAGGGCTGTGCAATATATCAATATTATATTGATATTGTGATATGTTTTAATTTACACTGATCCTTTTTTCTTTTTTTATGCTCACAACACGTCTCATTGCATCTAGTTTACTCTTCCATGTGATTCCATGATCAAATGATGTCATGAATCATACAGTAGCTGTCGGGCAGAAACTAGTATCTCCATATTTCTACTCGTTTATATTTCTCCATCAATGAAGCTACTTCACCGTAGTGACCGTAACAAGAATGTCAAGCAACGGTAGTCACTATTTCTGAACATAATTGTTCCATTGCCTTGTTCATCCAATGGTTTTGGACTTACAAGGTTTCCAGCCGGCAGTGAGGATATTATATGCTGTACGTGTCACTAAGCTGACGGAGAGGAGGAGATATTCATTCTCTCGCTGTAGAGCACTCAATACGGGATCAGGATCATCCAATCCTGTGAAATCTCTTCTCTACTCCCGCACAAGTTTAGTCACAGATGGACATCTGGCTGCAGCACAATACTGATAGGCTATAATCAGCATGTCTGACATGTCTATAATCTAGCAGCCTATGTCTGTAGCTGGAGCTACACACAATACAGTGTAGCTGTCAAACCCAGGCCCTGCCTGAAGGAGGAACTCAAACATCACTGTGTGTGTGTGTGTGTGTGTGTGTGTGTGTGTGTGTGTGTGTGTGTGTGTGTGTGTGTGTGTGTGTGTGTGTGTGTGTGTGTGTGAGTGATAGCGGGAACATGCAGTTAGATAAGGTCCTGGCAGGGATTCAAGAAGACAGACACAGGTGTGTCATCATGAGCTTGTCTAGACCAGACACTGAAAAACACATTAAAACAACATGATACGGCTGCAAGTAGGGCTGTGTCACGCTCAGCAAATTGTACTTGACGATTAATTGTCACTCAAATAATGACAATTATCACCCTCCCTGCCCGGCCGACTTCCCTCCCCCGAACACGGGCCAATTGAGTTCATGTAGCCGGTTGCACCTAGCCTTGTCCCCAGCCTCACTCATCTGCCAAGAGAAGAGCCTGGTCACGACCTAAACCAGCGAGTGTGACGGAAGTCCTGAGTGGACAGGATTTCCGTTGTACGCGTTTCCCCCGGAAACTGTCTTTTTTGACCAATCACAACACTCGTTTCATTCACAGAGAATGTTAACAGATTTGTAAATCATCAACGTCATTTCCCTGGTCGGTACTTCCGCCAAATTCAACCACTTCCGCCTAGACAACCAACAGCCCAGGTCTTGCTCAGCGTGGGTTGCATCACGGTGGATTCGAACGCACAACCTCCGTGGTGGTGGGCAGGGACTTTACCACTGCACCACGAGGGCTCAATGTTAATACTTCCGTTCGGCTTTTAGGCTTCCTAACAAACATTCCACAAAGTGAATATGATAAATAACTTAAATTGCCCAAAATGGGGATGCCAGGATTAAGAAACAACCTCTCAGAGCCAGACCAAGCTGAAAGGAGTTCAGAAAACGAGTGAATAGTCAAACAAGACACTTCTCCACCTTCACCTTCTACACCTTCACCTTCTACACCTTCACCTTCTCCACCTTCCTGAACGACACAAACAAAAAGAAACACTCAAAGTCTCTCAACGCGACCTTGGCGTTTGACCACATGACATCCAACGACTTCAATGAGCGAGTATGATTACACTGTGTGTGTGTTAAAGACACTGTGTGTGTGTGTGTGTGTGTGTTAAAGTATGATTACACTGTGTGTGTGTTAAAGACACTGTGTGTGTGTGTGTGTGTGTGTGTGTGTGTGTGTGTGTGTTAAAGTATGATTACACTGTGTGTGTGTTTTGAAAGAGAACCACAGGTTAATGTTTAATCCCCTCAGACCCGTGAGCCTGAGCACAGCACAGGCAGGCCCTGTGAGAGCTGGGGGCCCACGAGGGGCCGGTCAGTGAGGGGCTGGTCAGTGAGGGGCTGGTCAGCAGTGGTGTAAAGTAACTAAGTACATTTACTAAAGTACTGTACTTAAGTACAGTTTTGAGGTATTTTTACTTTACTGGAGTATTTCCAATTTTCAGTACTTTTACTTCTACTCCACTACATCTCAGGGGCAAATACTGTACTTTTACTCCATTACAATTATTTGAAACCTTTAGTTACTAGTTACTTTGCAGATATAAATTATTGTATTATGAAACATGCATTAACCACTTTAGCCCTATTTTATACCTAGGCAAAAATATTTGAAAATAGCAGATCTACAAGCTCACAAGGCGTTGCATCGCAACGTGTTGTGAGCTTGTAGATCTGCTATCTTCAAATATTTTTGTACTTTTTCTGTTGGTACTTTAAGTACGTTTTGATCCCAATACTTTTGTACTTTATATGTGTGTCCATCAGATGTCCATCAGATGTCCATCAGATGTCCATCAGATATCCATCAGATGTCCCCGTCAACGTGTTTGAAGAGTCAGAGTTTATGAGCCCCAGCTCAGAGCTTGGACCGTGCCCGAAGAGTAAACAGTGAAGTGGCTCTTATCGCCAATGTACCGCGTTTAACGATTAGCCGGGCGGCGCCCTATATCTATCTCATGGCGGACTGAGCAGAATACATGTTAGTGGGTAAGGTTATGGACTCAAGGCTGTTCGCTGGCTGTAGTTTATGATAAATGAGATCCATGTGATTGCGGATCCACGGTTCAAGCCCTCTGTTATCAGGTCGTTCACCTTAACTCGTTTCAGGGCCAAGGACCTGTAAAGTAATAGTCTGAAGTTTAGCATTTATTTTTAGACTTAATAAACACAAAGCGTTGGACTGCATGGTAAATACATTCAGTCACATAAAAGAGAGTCCCTCAACAGTAGGTTAGGTAACTGGACAGTTGTGGTCTGGAGGGATTGTGTCAGTACACTTCAGGACCTGCAGTGGGTAGTAATACACAAGACAACTTTTTAACCACCGTCAAACCTGGCATTCCTATTTTGGGATGCCAGGTGAAAACCTTCCAAAAAAGGTAAAAACCTTCCAAAAATAGCCAGTCTGCAAGCTCACAACTTGTTGCTTTTATATGTATATATAAATATAGGACTTAACCACATGACCCCTCTCTAGCATCCCTATTCTGGGGGCAAACATTCGGCAAAAATAGCACAACTACAAGCTGAGCATGCCGATCTACTATTTTCGGCGAATGTTCAAATGACACTTTCAAAGTTACTTCTGTAACTAAAGTAGCAGATCTACAAGCTCAAGCTTGTGGATCTGATACTTTTGATACTTTTGTGTGACGCTGTAGTTTGAAAGTTTGGCCTTAATTGACCAAACAATACAATAAGTGGTTAATTGTTGCTTTGATAAGGTAAGGTTATGAACTTTCATTGACTTGGTTAAAATCAGGACACATCAGATGCTTGTTGATATACGATGGGTTCAAATAACTCTAATACTGGCCCATATATATATATATATATATATGAACGGCTACATCACATCAGTCAGGCTAATCTAATGTCAGATAATCTACTCTGTTTGCTGGTCATTTACATTCCTAAACATTGCATTTCCAAACAGGCAGCAGCTTGTGATTTGTGGTGTGGTGGGGGTCTACAGTAGGGGTGATGGGCGGGTTACTGAGTCAGTGTTATGTGTCCATGTCATGGTGACACGTGTCACATTGCAGCCAACACTGCAGCTCTATGAGGATGACCAATTATAAAACATTAAACCCACAAGTTACATAATAAACCCCCCCTGTGGACTTTGCCTCATGACTTGACAGCAACTTGGTGTCTCAAATGACACATCAACACACACGCACACGCGCACACGCGCACACACACACACACACACACACACACACACACACACACACACACACACACACACACACACACACACACACACACACACACACACACACACACACACACATGGTGTCAAGTCATGGCTAACATGACAACACTACACACTGCACAACAAGTTGGTTCTGGACCACCAGGGCCCACTTGAACATTTCAACAGTTTTCAGAGCATGTTTATTTTGATCAACCAAACAGATTGAGTTAAGGCTTGGATCAATATACTTGAAGTTGATATTTTCATATTTTTTAAGTGCAAACTCATTAGATTATTGGTACCAGTCATTGTCAGTCATTTCTTTGCTGTCGGGCAGAAACCTCTTATCTCCATATTTTAAATGTTTGTGTTTTTTTTTCTCGTAAATTAACGCCCTACTTGATCATACTACAGCGTCACACAAAAGTCGTTTTGAGCTTGTAGATCTGTTAATTTTTCAATTTTTGAATTTGAACGCTGAAAAGTAATAGTTTTGGACAAAATGAGGTTTCCAACCGACAGAGACGACATTCAAGTTATTTGTCATATCTGCCACGTGCATTTTTGTTTGTTTACAAAGACTAAAAGCCAAACAAATGTAATTAAAAACAAAATATGTTCCATAAGTTCCAATGCCTTAACCAGGTTAACCTGACCACACTACTTACTGCATGCTGTAAATTAACCAGGTTAACCTGACAACACTACTTACTGCATGCTGTAAATTAACCAGGTTAACCTGACAACACTAATGCTAATAGGTAGATAGGCTAACCTGACAACACACTGCATGCTTTACTGCATGCTGTAAATTAACCAGGTTAACCTGACCACACTACTTACTGCATGCTGTAAATTAACCAGGTTAACCTGACAACACTAATGCTAATAGGTAGATAGGCTAACCTGACAACACTACTGCATGCTTTACTACATGCTGTAAATTATGGCAGAATTCAAAGCATGACAGGACCCCAGAGGTCATGTCACCATGACCTCTTACTGTAAGTTTACACTGACCTGACTTTCAACCACTTTCAAGCTGGCCTCTCTATTTAGAGCATGTCATTATATCTATTATTATATCTATTTAGAGCATGTCATTATATCTATTATTATATCTATTATTATATCTATTTAGAGCATGTCATTATATCTATTATTATATCTATTTAGAGCATGTCATTATATCTATTATTATATCTATTTAGAGCATGTCATTATATCTATTATTAATATTATATCTATTTAGAGCATGTCATTATATGTATTATTATATCTATTTAGAGCATGTCATTATATCTATTATTATATCTATTTAGAGCATGTCATTATATCTATTATTATATCTATTTAGAGCATGTCATTATATCTATTATTATATCTATTATTATATCTATTTAGAGCATGTCATTATATCTATTATTATATCTATTTAGAGCATGTCATTATATCTATTATTATATCTATTATTATATCTATTTAGAGCATGTCATTATATCTATTATTATATCTATTTAGAGCATGTCATTATATCTATTATTATATCTATTATTATATCTATTTAGAGCATGTCATTATATCTATTATTATATCTATTTAGAGCATGTCATTATATCTATTATTATATCTATTTAGAGCATGTCATTATATCTATTATTAATATTATATCTATTTAGAGCATGTCATTATATGTATTATTATATCTATTTAGAGCATGTCATTATATCTATTATTATATCTATTTAGAGCATGTCATTATATCTATTATTAATATTATATCTATTTAGAGCATGTCATTATATGTATTATTATATCTATTTAGAGCATGTCATTATATCTATTATTATATCTATTTAGAGCATGTCATTATATCTATTATTATATCTATTTAGAGCATGTCATTATATCTATTATTAATATTATATCTATTTAGAGCATGTCATTATATGTATTATTATATCTATTTAGAGCATGTCATTATATCTATTATTAATATTATATCTATTTAAGAGCATGTCATTATAGACAATTTCCTTTTCTTTTTTTAATTTTGAAAAACTTTCCAAAAATTTTCAAGATATTTTTGAAAAATCTGAAATATTTTCAAGAAACGTTACTTTTCCACGTGAATCAATATGTTTGAACCCACATTCTGTGATGTGGAGCTAAGGATTATCATGCTGTATTCTGATTGTAAACAATAAGCACTAAGAGGGAATACTTCATAAACCGAGTTCAGTTTATTATATTCAGCGGTACAGCTCTCAGTATCTTTGGTAGCATAACAAAACATAACCACCGGCGTGCGCAGTATATGACCATCGCCCGTACGGTGGCTACCGAGGCACGTTAACTACGGAGCGAGCATTAGGCCAATGCTCTTCAATGACTAGTTAAGGCAGATTATGAGATGAATTGTATTTTTGAGTAACCTGCAAAAAGAAAACAAGACTGTCCGCGTCAAAAATAAATATCACGATCATTAACCACTCGCAATCTGGCATATTTTGGGCATGTCATTATAGGCAGACATTTTCAAAAGATTCCACAAATTCAAATCATTTCAAAGATTTTAAAAAATGAAGAAAATAGCAGATCGACAAGCTCACAACTGTATTAGGTATCAAACAGGACTTGAGTGATTAAATAAAAAGTACACACTCTTTAGTCCTGCTCTGAGTGGAATTATACAGTGTGATATTATTATTAGTTATACAGTAGTTATAGTTATACAGTGTGATATAGATGTGGTGTCGCTGACATTAGAGGTTCTATGGAGTGACATTTTGAACACACTAGGCCTTATAATTATAACAGAGTATTCTTTTATATTGCGGTATTGCAATTTGTACTTAACCCATTCAATCCAGGAACGCATCTGTGTCATTTTAGATGTCTTTGGCTATTCAAAAATAGCAGATCTATAAGCTCGTAGATCTGCTATTCTTGTGAAAAACTAATTGTTAAAGCGAACCTTTGTAAGTCAAATCTTTGCTTCTGGGGGGTCCCTGGAACAACACATTTTGAGATGGTGGTCC